>NW_024609846.1:47167012-47752006 GCF_016920785.2 Ixodes scapularis | reverse complement strand
TCACGATGTTGCAGCTATGTTGCTGACACGCACAAAAACAGAACCCCGTTGAACGCCGGTTGCAGTCGGCATCGGAAAACAGAATCGGACTCAGCACGGAAGGCACCCAGGTAGCCGGCAGCAAAACCTGCCTGTCTTGGACGCAGTTCCTGCAGTTTCCATAACGTCGAAAACGTCGACACAGTTCCGCGTGGTTTCGCTATACTGTAGGACTGTTGTTCCGTGCCGCCTGAGTCTCGCAATCCGGAGACGGACATCCGGATATCCTACCCAGTGTACGTTGTGCTGCTGACACTGCTCCGGAACTTCGCTGTTTCCAGCGGCTTCGTTTGTTCGTTTGATAAAATTAGTGATAAAAAAGTGAGAGCCGTTTACAACTCGCTGTAACACCGAATTAGAGCGCAGCTCTTGAGGAGGAGGAGGGAAGGGTACTGGGGGGCGATGAAGTGACCTGGGGGGATCACGTGACCTTAGGGTGTCACGTGAACTTGGGGGTCACGTGACGATGCCGATGATGTCATCAGTGACGTCACTGATGACGTCATCAGTGACGATGACGATGCGGACTTCGATCACGTCATCAGCGATGATGACGACGACGATGCGGATGTCGGTGACGTCATCAGTGACGTCAACGATGACGTCATCCGTGATGATGACGATGACGATGCGGATGCCGGTGACGTCATCAGTGATGATGACGTTGACGATGCGGATGCCGGTGACGTCACGATGACGTCATCGGGGAGGTCACGTGACCTCGGCGGGAGGTCACGTGACCCTGGGGTGTGGTCACGTGACCTCGGGAGGGGGTGTCACGTGACTTCGGGGGGTCAAGTGACCTCAGGGGGTAGGGAGGTCAGTGACTTCGGGGGGAGGGGAGTCACGTGACCTCGGGGGGAGGGGTCACGTGACCTTGGGGGTCGCGTGACCTTGTGGTGATCTTGGGGGTCACGTGACCTTGGGATGACCTTGAGATCATGTGACTTTGGGGTAACCTTGGCTACGCCAACGCCGACGGCGACGGCGACGGCGACGCCGCTCAAGCCGGGAGCGGGCCCCTAAGAGCTGGGCTCTAAAACGTCAATGCAACCGAAATGTTCTGCACGATTAGACTAGAAGACGCAATTACAGGCGGCATTCGCTGCCGCTGAAGCTCAATCAACTCAACAGCTATTTATTAAACAACGTGCGCGACCTGCTCAAAAAACGAAACCGAAAGAAGATGAGTCGGGAGGGCGAAAGCTTTCTCCCGTCTGCTTGGAGAAGGAGAAAAACGTTTCGTTCCTCCCATTTTCTCGTGTCCGCTTGGGGGCGCGTCAGTAGAAGGGAGGAAGACGCGCCGTTGCTACTTTTTTCCTCCATTTTTTCTTAGAGTGTGGGCAGGGCAAACACCGGCCGGCGGCGCCCAAGGAATACCCGACCCGCGCGGGCATATTTTTAACGCGCGGACGATACATACCTTAGGAACCGCGCTCACGCCTGATTGGCTGGTTCGTGGAAATAGGCGCTGCCGCCGTCAACATAGGCAGCGGATACAATGCGAGCTTCCGAAGCGGCAGCATAACTTATTGGTAAGATGTCTGCCTCAAACGTATCAGACCCGGGTTCTATCCATGGTGTGGGCTTATTTCTTTCATTTATTTGCCTCGAACATTTTGTTTTGTCGAGGCATTTGGTGATATTTACATTTCTTTTTTTACGATTAATACTGAAAAAACAAAACAAATGTTGTGGACGAAACATCGCTGAACTAAATCGTATGGGACTCTACGGAAGTGCATGGAGGACAGCAGGGCTTAGGTTGCCGACTGGACGCCGCAAAGCGGCGTGTATGGGGGGAAGGGGGGGGGGGCTAAGTGGGTTAATAGTTTTGTAAGTACCAGCCGCACACTGTCGCCGCGAAGTGGCGTGAACGCACGCGCGGGCGTGGGTTAGCGCGCTTCGAGTGATACACGCGCCGTCCGAATTCGAAATTTAAACTCCCGCGCGATGGCGAGCACCCAATCCGTCGTGAGCGTCGTTGCTTGGGGGTCTATCGCCTGCGCCATAAAAGGAGCCAGTTTCAAAGCGCCCGGTGCGCATACACTAACTGGTCCTCTACCCCCCTTTTACAGCACCTACACACACACACGCCGTAAAGGTTAGTGATGAACTGAATCTGCCGAAATTCAGATTCGGCAAAGTTCCGCACATGCCGAAATTTTGAAAGAAAGTTCGGCAAAAATTTGGGAAATGTCTGCGCACGCGCACGATAGCGATGAGGACATGGATCGCAAATGCACGCCGCGCAGTGGTGCGGCTACCATCGTACAGTTTAGTACAACCAGCGGTTACGGCGAGGTGTGTAGTCGACACTGTAACTGTGCGTTTGTGAGCTTTTGCGGGTGTGGTTCTCTTCAATATTTTCTACCTGAAGAACAAAAGATCGACCAGTGATTTATGCAGTCCACTGCGCAAGTGACAGAGGATGCGGTGCATTTTGAATAACATGATTTTCATTTCACCTTTCCATTGATGCAAGGAGGTAGTTGGAACATTGACTGACAACTGCGCCTATAGACCCCTTTCGGAATTTTGGCAACACTAAAAAAAAAATAAATAGCCGGAATAGTAAAACATCTAGCAACATTGGGTTATCGCTGCCATTACGCAGGGTTCGACCGGTAGGCGTGCAGCGTTGCCGCCGTAGCGTTTTGAGCTATGGCTTGTGCGGGTGTTTTCCCGATCACCTGTTGGTCTAATGATCTATCGATACTACCACATATAGTGACAGAGAGGTGCAGCAGTTCTACAGGAGCCGGTCAGGCACAAACCGGTGCATGGAAAAAAGCTACAAGTTTTTCGTCGAGGCATACGTGGTCCCCGCATCGATAAGGGCTAACTACTCACGGAACAGGCAAGTTCTTTTTTTTGTTTTGTAGTGATTTTTTTTAGTAACATTTTATAATTTTAATACAGTTAATCATACTTAATCACTATGATACGCTATTATACTATAATACGATATAACACGGCGGGGGCAGCGTACACCCGGTACGTGGCCCCCGTCGTGAGCTTGTCGTTCCGTGACAGCCGAGTACTCGCTCGTTTCGTTTTTCGTACCCCTCCAATAAACTTACAACCGCGTACCAGTAACTGAAAAACGGTGTCTCGCGAGTAACTACCTTGAGTGTTCAAGAAATCGCATTCGCAAATCGTACAGAACAGCAGAAAAGGTTGTACGTGTGGGTTGCAGGCAGCATTTGAAATTCCTTCCTCGGTCACCTTTTAAAGACAAAGAAATTAAGCGGTTTATGGTATTGCTCACAAAGCTACAGAGTCGACTTTTCAGGACCACTGATGTATTGGGTTTATTTCACGGCGTTTGTAAACGTACCACGTTTGTTTGAACCAACTCGAAAATGCGACATTGCAAAAAAAAAAAAAAAAAAAAAAAAGGTGTGCTGGAATTGATCTTAATTTGCACAGAAAATATGCACAGCTGTTTGTGTGTAAAACCGGTGTATAATTTTTTTTTTATCCCATTCAGTGCAGGAAGTTTCTTCATCAAGTGTTCCTGCTACCGAAGCAAGAAGAAGACCCAAGAACAACATACAATGTGTTCAGGAATAAAAACCGTTGAACAGAATAACAATTGTTGAACATGCTCTTAACACCAACTCTTCGGCTGCATTCTCACAAATTTCCAAACTGATTAGTAGCGTAACGTCCCTAAACGTCTAGAGGTACACCTTGGCACTCTGTTCAGGCCACCACTCCAAAAGTTCCCACGATCGCAAGGCGGGTTCGAGTGATCTTCAGATTCGGTGTACACTGCATTTAGTCTGTACACCCCCTCCACCCGACCTCTGTTTTCTGGAAAACTCTTTACCGGCGTGAGTAAAGGAAACGAACTTGCGGAAGAAGTAATCATGCATCTACAAGCCGAACAAGTACCTAAAATGGCCTCGGTTGCAGTGAAGAAGCACTGAAGGAGGGAGCCGCTCGCTCATGCGAGCCGCGCACTGAACCGCGGCCGTACCTCTCTATACACTGTTTCATACTTACCGTGCAACGCTGTCATAGCTACTGGCACGAGCGTGGGGCTTGATCTCGTTGATCATTTCCACGCGTCCTCGCGCAAACAAAACCATAGAGGAAGCCACGGGCTCGCGCCAGAAGCTTTGACAGCGCTGCACGCTAAGTATGAAACAGAGTATATACTCCGTTTCACCTCGTGCTGTACCGCAAAGAAGGCTAGAGGCGCGAGCTCATAGCGTTGGGAGCAGCTCTTGACGCACGAGAGATTGTGCCGCGGAGATGTGTCCTAGAGCAAGGAGCTCGTACTTGTAGCCTTTCCTGCGGTACATCATAAGGTGAAACAGAGTATAGTTAAAGACGGGGCTCGACACACGGCCACACTACTACAACATATAATCGTTTGCGATGCTTCCGCTAACGGATGATAAGAGCGTTTTCTTGACTAACCCGCGAAAGTTTTGTAAACAACACGAGGACTCGGTGTTTCGTTTTGAACACTTTAGAACTTGTCTGACACGTACCTTTTTTTCCGTCTCCGTCAACGTATCCATTCTGCGTACACAAAGGTACGCAGCAATGCGATGGCATATTGATGCGGCGCGCGCAGACTGGGACTCAAAGTGTAAGCAGCACCGTTGTAGGCGGTAAGATGCAGGCGGTTCTGGCGGGACCCCTGCGTGATGGCGGCGGACTTAGTTGCAGTTGCGTGCAACAGGTGGCGCTCTACTCCGAAAGGGGTCTATTACGCTCAGAGTTCGCAGCCCACTACCGTCAAACGGTGCAGAGTCATGAGAGCTTGCCAGAATGTATGGGATGCAGCTGGCATCCTCGTCATAGTGTGATACATGTTTTCTCCCTTCTTTTTGTTTTCCTTTTTACGTAGTTTTTGTAGTGTGCATGCTCTGCACATTTATGTGTCTGTTTTGTTTTTTTCATATGTGGTGGCGGGCTGGCAGCAGACGTGTGCAAGCTACTCAAAAAAGTAATGAAGTTAAGTTACTGAATATTAAGGGGTATTCACACGAGGAAGAAATTCCGGGGATTTTTCCCCGGCACGCGCGCATCCCTCGACGAAAATGCGAGGCTTTTGCGCGTCGCAAAGCCTGGCATTTTCGTCGAGGGATGCGCGTGCCGGGGAGAAATCCCCGGGATTTTTCCCTCGTGTGAATACCCCTTTAGCCTCAAAAGTAATTTTAGTAGAGTAGAAATTACTAAAATGGAAAGTAATTCAGCCAATTTCTAATTACCGTAAAAAGGAGCAAATTACTTTCGAAGTTGCTTTTATTTTTTTCTGCGTTAACAAGGAAGTATACCTACATAGGTTTTGATGCGTTAGCGAAATTCTGCTAGCCGAATATAAATCGGCTTATGTTTTCACAGAAACGCTTTAATAGCTGGTTCTGCTTCTGCATGCCTAATTGTTGTGTACTTGTTTTTAGTGAAGGATGTACTGCGGACGTATCATTCCACCTTTGGGGTTTAGCACTGCCTGAGCTTGATTTTGCAGACAGTGTTTGATTGCTTACAGTGTTGCGTAAAGTACGTCTAAAAACTACTTGGAAGTACAAAGTAAAATAGAGGTTATCTACTTCGAGCAAAGTAGTAAGTACAACGGGTGCAAAGTACTTGAAGTGAATTACTAGAAATACAATGTACTTCCAAAGTAAAATAGAAGTTCTTTTAACACACTCTTTCAGAATGCCCTTTCATTCCCTATACACCGTTTTTTTTTTTATTATTAACAGGCCGGTATGCATATCTTCAGGGGAAATCGGAGGCGCATCAGTTTTTTTTTTTTTTTTTTGAAAAGGGTGGCAAAATTGTAGGTGCATCAGTTTCTTTTTAATTGCGGCAACTAATACGCAATAGAGTAATTGCTTTATTCTCTCTGCCGAACGATTTAACACAATCAACTTATAAAGCACTTATTTGTATCGGTTTTATAGCCGCCGTTACTTCACTCAGAGAACTGTCCAAATGACCTCTTGAAAGACACCACAAGCTATACAGAAGCACCAGATCAACTTCAGAGCGGCTGCTGCACGTTGTTACCTCCTTGGGGTGAGGATGTAGCGGGCATACCTCCTGTAGTGGGCAAGAATTCCTACATTGGGGAGATGCGGGGACAAGCCCTTTCTTCACATGAGTCAAGTCTCCTTGAGCTTCGGGACACAGAGAAACGCCAGTCCTTGGCGCTAATCCCACAGTTACTCGGCCTCTCTTGCGTCGTGTCTGTTCGCTCCCCGCGCCTCATAGCAGTGTTGTTGAAGTGGGGGGATGGTTAAAATTTTAGGAGTTTTGGACTATCCGAATTGCATTCTTCCTCCCCCCCCCCCCCCTTTTTCTACGCCACATGCTTCCCCCTCTGCAAATATCAGCTGATCTACTAACATCTTATCTCTGTTGATAGGGAAAACAATCACTAAAATTTGAAAGTAATTTATAATTTGGGTAGAAGTCACTCCGAAAAGTAGTTAAAGTAAACTACTAATTATCGAAACAGAAATGTAACTGAAAGTTACTAAACTACCCGGAAAAGTAATTAAACTACAGTAACTTGAGTAAAGTAGTTGAACTACGTACAAGTCTGGCTGGCAGGCGCTCTGCGTAAGGGTTTTCACCTATCTACCTAGCCCCGCACACCACCGCATGGGCACCTTCCAGTATGTGCAAATAAAATTATTATTATTATTATTTTTCTTCTTCTCTTTTTTCTTTTTTTTTTTTGACAACTTTGTCGGAACCTTTTTATTTTACCTGTATATATTTCTATAGTGTTTCTACCGGTTCACTGTGATTGACTATCTCTGTCAGTGGCATGTATATATCTATATGTGTGCTTTGTGTGTGTCTCTACATGTACCTGTACATACGTCTATAATGTTTCTACCGGTCTACTGTGATTTACTATCTCTATCCGTGCCATGTACAAAGTGACTGACTACCCACCCCTCCCCTCCCCCACCCCGGACAACTATGACTGTTTATCGGTGTTTGTTAACAAGATGTATATAATCGTTTACTACCTCTTCCGGGCCATGTCCCACAAGCCTACTTTGGCTTTGACGGGCCCGAAAATATCAAAAACAAACATGAAAGTGGAATAAATATTATTATTATTATTATTATTATTATTATTACGCCTCTTTTCACGTCTCTGTAGCAGCCGAAGACTTTGAGAAACTCTCTGACCCTGGTTTGTGGCCGAAGGATTGTCTTTTTAAACCTTTCAGAGGCGCTCTTCGTCAAGAACTCCTTCACTCGTCTGAAGAAGCCCACAAGCCCAACACTAAATACAAAGATGAGTAACGTCGATTTGTTTTACCAGAATGTCCGTGGCCTGCGGACGAAAGCTGAATGTTTCTTTGCCAACATTACTCTATCTAATTACTCAATTGTTTGCTTAACGGAAACTTGGTTATGTCCTAGTGTTAGTTCCTCCGACTACTTTCCGCCTTGTTTTGAAGTCTACCGTCATGATCGTGATTTCTCTTCCCGGGGCCGAGTAGGAGGCGGTGTATTGGTCGCGGTTAACAAACAATATAGTTCACGAAGACGTGAGGATCTGGAGAGATTTCCTGAGTCTCTGTGGGTTGAAATTGAGTGTTCTAGCAGAGAACGTATTTTAATAGGTCTGTTTTACCTTCCTCCTCAGACGACACCAGATGATTTCCAAAGATGTCTTGCTGACATTGAAAATACTATTAATGATTCACAGGGGAGCAATATCTTAATCTTGGGGGATTTTAACGCTCCAGGGATTAACTGGACACAATTCAATGTCCTTACTGGCAACTTTTATTGTAAACAAAAGTGCAACTATCTCCTCAACTTTACTTCCTTTTTAGATCTTAGACAGCACAATAACATTCTAAACGACCAAGGTAATGCTTTAGATTTATGCTTTTCAAACACGGACGGTATACATGTGGCTCGAAGTGAACTTTCTATGGTTCCTGAGGATAGCTATCACCCTGCTCTTGATGTAGTTCTTTCTATTTTTGATCCTCCGGTCCTCAGTCCCTCTAATGGTCCTTCCCCACACACATCATATAAGTATTCAGCGGGGGACTACACTGGAATGTATCACCATCTTTCGGGTGTTGACTGGGCTTCTATCCTGGAGTCGTCTGATATCAACGGCCAAGTATATCTCCTCACAACTGTTGTTCAGGAGGCTATGGACATGTATATCCCTCTTAAAACGTCTAAAAAATCTCGCTTCCCTATATGGTTCTCTCGTGAACTCAGAACGCTTTTAAAACGGAAAGATTTTTTGCACAGGAGGTTTAAGAAAAGTGGTCTTCCAAAGTGGGAAGTTGAATTTAAAATTTGCAGAAAGCAATGTAAGAAAATTTTAAACCGTGATCGCCAGGCGCATTCTGACTCGGTGGAATCAGATCTTGTTAAAAATCCCAAGAAATTTTGGAGGTACGCTAAATCGCGCTTGGGGAAGAATATTGAGTCCGAAATCGTCTTGAATCAGCATAGCGACAGTGCGAAGGGCATGTCTGAGTTGTTTGCTGATCACTTTGCGTCAGTTTACATTAATAATAATAACTGCTCCTCATCTATTTTGCCTCACTCGAACGTTTTTGGCGACTCATTAGGTTCTGTGGTTGTCGATGAGGAATGTGTTAGGCTAAGTATTAAGAAAATGAAACCCACATTGTCTGCAGGTCATGACGGGATACCCGCTGCAATTGTTAAGGCTTATCATGAATTACTTACGCCTATACTGTGCACAATTTTCAATAACTCCTTGACGTCAGGGATATTCCCTGACGACTGGAAACTGGCAGTGGTTGTTCCGGTACTGAAATCTGGAAATAGTGGTGATGTTCTTAATTACAGACCGATTTCTCTTCTCTCTTCTTTTTCCAAACTCTTTGAAATGGTAATCCATCAATTTCTCTCCTTCAAGTTTCGTAGTATAGTCATTCCTAATCAGCATGGTTTCATGTCCGGCAGATCGACATCCACCAATCTCGTATCTTTTATGTCTGCTGCCTCTGAAGTAGTTTGTAATAGAGGTCAGCTTGACGTTTTTTATTTCGACCTGAGTAAGGCATTCGACGTAGTCAACCACAACATCCTCTTATACAAGCTTTCTTCGTACGGAGTATGTGGTTCGGTATACAATTTGTTAAAAAGCTATTTGTCTGATAGGCATGCCTACGTCCGCGTCAACAATACTACCTCGTCCTTGTACAAGGCAAGCTCTGGAGTGCCTCAGGGATCTGTCTTGGGCCCCCTCCTTTTTAATATTTTTGTAAATGATGTCTCTCGAGTTATATTAAATTCTTCATTTCTGCAGTACGCTGATGATATAAAACTTTACAAAAAAATATCGACCTTAGAGGATTGCATCGCGCTTCAGAATGACGCATATTCCTTCGGTCGTTGGTGTTTAGACAATGACCTCCGTTTGAATCATTCTAAAACAAAAATAATGACATATTCTCGCAAGACCCATGATATATTCTTTCCATATAGTTATCATGGCGAACTGCTGTCACGTGTAAGTGAACTGAGGGACCTTGGAGTTGTCTTTGATTCAACCTTGAGATTTGACACTCACGTCATCAAAGTGGTTCAATCGGCCTTGCGCGCGTTAGGTGCCGTGTCTCGCATAACGAAGGAGTTCAAAAGCCCGTCCGCTTTTTTTACGCTGTATTGTTCCTTAGTTAGATCCCAGCTAGAGTACGCCTCGGTTGTTTGGAACGGCATTTCCAAAACTAACAGTTCATCTGTCGAGCGAGTCCAAAACAAATTTATTTCTATCTTTAAATATCGTTACGTTGAGAATGGTGATCCTTGTCTGAACGGTGTGTGTAACTCGCAACTTGTCAACTTGTTGAGCCTCCAGCAGCGTCGGGTGAAGGCAGATTTGTTGTTTTTGTTTAAGACCCTGCACGGCTCGATTAACTCTCCCAGCCTTCTGTCCGAAGTGAGCCTCAGAGTTCCACGTGTGCCTACACGGCTCCAATCATCTTTTTATATAGCTCGACATTTTAGCAACCTAAACCCGATCCAAAGATCGGCGGAGTGTTATAATCGCTACTCTGACACAATTGATATTTTTAACTCATGCGGGAGCAAGTTCGGAAATGCTGTTCAAATCTTCCTCTTGCAGGAAAAGGGCTGATCAGTTGAAGCGCTGATGTAGTATTTGCTTTTTGCTCTCACACCTGGTGATGTCTCTGTTTTGTGCTTTTGATTTCCCTTGTTAATCTGAGTGTTTTTCATACTTGTTAATATTTTTATTCTCAGACTGGAGAACTACGTTCTCCTTCTGCACTCGTGTGTATGCGTGTTTGTATGTGTGTGTTTTTGCTCATTTTTTTTTAGTGTGCCAGCACTAAGACCGATTGGTTGTTCCTGGACACTTTAATAAACATTGATTGATTGATTGATTGATTGATTGATTATTATTATTATTATTATTACAATCACTTCGGACCTTTCATGGAATTCCCATCTGACAATAGTATGTTCAAAACTAAGAAGCGTTCTATGCTTACTCTACAAGATTAAGACGTTTTTACCATTCGGAATTCGCAAGCTCTTAGCCTACTCTTTAGGATATAGTATACTTCGGTATGGCATTACAGTTTTCGGCCAATGTTCTGGATTATGGCATAAGAAAGTAAATAATATCTTAAAAAGTATTGTACGAGAGGTTAATAACAAACCTTTAACCTCAAACGTGAATCTTTTTCAGGCCTTATCTATGCCCACCTTCGAATCACTGTTTTTGGAATCAGTTATACTAAATCACTATTGGACAAAGGATTTTAGAGCACCTCGACCTAATTCACGAGAACTGAGAACGGTTTCACGGTTTCTTGTTCCAGTATATTACACCCGCTATGGCAAGAACCTGCGATCTTTTTATGTCCCTCAGATATTCAATTCTTTACCTTCCGAATTCTTCGACTACACATCCAAAAAGAAACTCAAAAAAGCGCTTCGCCATCTTTCATCTACCAACGAGGCCCTGTAATCCGTCACAATTGTATTTCACAATTCCTTTTCAGTTCTATAAAGAATGTTGAACACCAGATTTTATTATTTTTGTTTTATTTGGTTTATGCTTGAGCAAATCAACACGACTTACAACACCCAGTCTTTCTGCTTCAAGAACCACAACACCAAGAACATAACATCTATCAAGACCTTCTTCAATGGTGACAATGACCGGCTTGCGTGTTTGTGCATATGTGTAGGTGTATGTATACGTGTTTTCCCTTGAGTCTAAGTGTAATAAGTGTCACAAATGTTATTGGAACTGACTCAAACTTTTTTTTTTTTAGTACGTGGCATAGTTATTTTTGAGGCCACTGCAGATAGGTTCAGTCATACAAGCCCTGGATGGCTTTGACGAACCTGACTTGTGACGTGGACATGCTAGTTTTATTAAATAAATTTATTATTATTTATTATTATTATTATTATTATTATTATTATTATTATTATTATTATTATTATTATTATTATTATTATTATTATTATTATTATTATTATTATAACAATCCTGTTTTCGGCTTACAAGTAGTTTTGAGCCAAAACAGAAGAATATTGCTTTTTGGTTCGCGTTATTTCGCGATTTTCATGTATCTGCACAAAACTAAACACAGAACTATCATGCCTCGACGTTGCACATCCGACATTCCTAACTCTCCCCATCTTCCTAAACGTCGACGTGTATCCTAACAAAAGAACCTGGAATTTTAAAGGTTAGAAACGGCACGTTGCGAATATGGAACACACACTTTCATGCAAAGCTGACGTCAAGTGACTCAAATCGAAAAACATGCATATTTACAATATTGTTATCTCTTCTGGTGAAGGCTCAGTAACCGTTGCATTCGTTTTTGCGCATGAAACGGTGACTCCCAGAGAAAGTAAGAACGCAGCGATTGCCTTGATTTTAACAGTGTAAACACACTTGCAGGCGTGCGCTGATGAAGCCTCAATATCAAAAGTCCTGTAGCGTGATTCGTGACTGCGCCGGCTACCCAACCTCGTTGTCACATACTTTCTGCAAGCTAACACTAAAATTGCCAGTAAACACAGAAAAGCGACTTCGAGACAATTATCTTGTAGAATATCACCTTATTTAGTCATAACTGTGTGAATAGGCACTACACGTTGTATTTATGTTAAGAAAAAAAAACTTTTCTCGTTAGAAAAAAATAAGCATCAGTGTTAAGTCTGGTAGCAGTGTATTTTTGCCGAATCATTGCCAAATCTTTGGAAAAGTTCGACAAAAGTTTCGCCGAATTTTCGATTCGGCAAAAGTTTGGCCCATCTATAGTAGAAATATGCAACCCAAGTGGGGGGGGGGGGGGGGGGGGAGAGAGAAGGTCTGGTTTGCCCCCCCACTCAAAGACAAGTTGGTACGCCACTGGTCGATTGTTCCAGATACCAACGCGTCTACATACGGGTCTGCGCGTGGCGATCCGAGGTTAGTTTTGCGTCAGCGTTCGATCCTGCTGCTTCGCCGCCTTCGACGGCCGCGACGCTCTTTTTTTTATCTTTCTTTCCTTTTTTATTTTTAGGCACAAGTTCGCCCCATTAAACATTTCAGCTTCTCCAGTTATTCAGCTTCCCCAGTTCCATTACCTCTTCATTCGTGACACTATTGAAATATAAAGATATGTAATTTCTGATCAGCTCGCTGAGTCTTAATAAGTCTGATGATCACACAGTACTTCACCTCATTCAATAGCATCTTGCTTCCGACTGAATGGGCGAAAAGTAAAGTGATTGTTCACGCATGGGCAGAAGAGTCCCGTCTGACTGTCGGCCAATTGAGGTTGGAGCTGCGCCCCGGGTTAGCAAGATGCTGAAAATCACTGCATACTTTAGGAACTAACTTTATAGGTTGTAGTTTTAGGGGCCGCGGCACTATCTGCCTGGATATAAGCAAAGATTGGAAAAATGAAAAGCTGCTTATGTTGAGCATTTTGTTTAGTGCACTTTATTGCATTACAGAGATGCTTTGTGGGGAAACTAAGGTCATGACTGTCTTTACATTGTAGACTGCCATTTTTGATAACATGAGGGGCACTAACCGTCTGGTTAGTTCACCTTAGTCGTTGTAGACAAATAAGGATAACTAACTCCTCATTTTGCAAAGAAAGCAAAAAATGCTGTTCAAATTTTTTTTCTTACTTTGTGAGCGTACTTCATACAGGGGTGCTTTGTGCGGAAACTAACAGCATGGCTACACCTTGATTGTAACTCTAGTTTAAGGTGACATAAAGTGTAGTCCTGCTTTTTCCAACTGCCAGTTGAGGCTAGAAACGCTATAAATTATCTATTTTTATGGGAACAAAAGTTATAAGCTTTGTATTAGTGCTTTGGTCCCACTTTTTTCCTAAGATAATTCACAGATTCCTGCTCAGTGGCACAATATATATAACGTCAGTTCAAACTCAAAAAAGAATATCACCGATTGGGATGATAATAAGAATGGAAGATTTTTAAAGCACAATACTAGGCCAGGGGTGGCCAAACTGCGCCTCGCAACCGCATGCGGCTGTCTCAGGTTCCAAGTGTTGCCCACAACTTCCTGGTAAGCATGCTCAGGTAAGAAAAAAAAAGTATGAAATAAAACGGCTTGCGATTTTGCAGACTTGTGCCAACATTCCTATACTGCGTGAGGCACTCTTTTCAACAATGGAAAAGCTAGAATTACAATAACATGCGACCCTGACGGGCAAAAACATAGCTGAGCTACTCAGAACCCCAACAATATATATCTAAACTTCATGGTGCTTGTTTCACGAATGGGGATGCACAATGAAGTTACTTAATGAGCAGTCGCTTTATGAGGGCAATGCGTTGTGGCCGCCATCTCCCTGTTCTCAATAAGCTGGGCACATGCTAGGTGTGTGTGAGATGTCACATGGTATCATAAGGTCACATGAATGGGACGTCAGGTGACGTCAAGCTGGGATGCAGCGTCACGGAGTCACATGACCTCATGACATTACGCAATGTCAGTCCTTCGTGGCAGTTCCTCGTGAGGATTCCTCATGGTGGTCTGCTCATAAAATTTGCTTAATAAAACAAATTTTGCGTTACAAAACTCACACGTCCCCTTTTCACTGTGGCTCTTTAATGAAATGGTTCTCTTTTTATGGCTCTTTGTTTATGTCTGTCTGAGCACCCCGGCACTAGACCAATCTTTTGTAAGGACAGTGTGCACACTTTGAACCCAAAAACTTCTAGGCATGCAAGCCTGTTTTTGCATGGCCATTAGATGTATCTTTTTTTCTTACCTGGAATCTACAAACATGACCCTAAAAATCCTTATTTTCCACTTGCAGCGAGAAGGTCAATTTATTGAAAAAGTATATTAAGTTCACATTTTTTATGAAGAAAATATTAATGCTATTTAATATGAGACTTTCGCTTGCATATCTTGGCTAGTAAAAGTTGTTTTAGTCCTGTTGTGAGGGCATGTGCAGCCCACATTTTGTATCAGGAAGGTCATTGCTGTTAACGGGTGAAACACTTAGTAAGTGTAAAATGGCTAATCCACCACTTGTAAGGCGTGAGTGCTGTTGAAGTTCGGTGATTTTGATTCTCGGAGACTGTCCCCCTTGCAGCTACTGTGGAAAGTGGCTCTACTTTTTTATAGGCGACTGACCTCACCACTTCTTATACAGCACATTTCTTTCTTACCAAATGCAAGTGCAATGTTGTGAAAAATAATAGTGACAATGAAAAATATCCCTCATTTCACACCTCGCTGCTCACACTTTTAAGTTGTCGTCTCAACACATCAAAATGAGAAGTAAGTAGTCTGAAATGTACTACTTGTAAAATATATAATCACAAACACAGTCGAATAATATACTTATAAACAAAAATAGGGCCAAAGGTTCAGTACTATTAATTTTAACAGTAAGAAGAGCCGTCGGTACTCTCAATAGCTAATTTTCTAGCTCAACCTAATGCTCGAAATGCCACTTCATGATAATTTCCACATTTATTTCTTAAATACGAACAATTTTTATAGTTCGCGATAGATGAAATGTTCCAACTATGACCAAACAATGTTTTGCCGAACAATATATATATATATTTTTTTTTTTTGTAAAGGGGAAAATGTTTGGTGCTGTACAAGAACTGAGTTCTGCATCTTTGCTTCTTGTCACCTCATTGAAGATTTGACTTTGCCGACTATTTTGAATGCGACGGTTATAGTCATGCATATCTTTAACCATGTGACAGTGTTTAATAGGTAATGCAGTGATGAAGAAGGCAAAGTTGTTGACTTTTATTTGACATTTACATACTGAGTGTAATTATTGCTGTGGCCTCAAATTTTGTTTCAATCTGCTTTATATATTATAATATTCTTCTTTTTCTTACCTGGTATACAACGTAATTAGAATCAACCATAGAAGCATGCAAAACTTATAAAGGAAACCAAGTTGAGGATTTTCATTTATCAGACCTTTCTGTGATAAAAGTAGCATTTGTGACATGAGGCTAGTGCACCCTCTTTCTGCATTGCTGGAGCCTGTCTGCCAATAATTGCAGAATAAAATAACAGGACAGCTACAGTGATCGATAAAATATGAATACAATTGATATATTTGAAATGTGTTACAATGTTTGAAAACCTTAAATTCTTTTACAGTCACTAACTGGTGAACCTTTCATGAAATAACGACTGCGGGAGCTAGGAAGGACATAGACATTGACCATTAACAGCTACACACTCGTAAGATTGCCAATGGCATGGAGTCTCTAAATATTTCTTCTATTGTGATCAATAACGAAATTCACTCTGAGCCGGGTTTATATTATGAAACCCCTACGGTGTGGCAATAACATGGTTTGTAAACCCCACTACAATATTTGCATAATAATATCTGATGCCTATGCATTTTCACTTACTGTCAAGCTTTGAGCCATTGCTAAGAAAGTGTTTTTTCCATATCTATGTGTGACGGTTGGTACCCCAACCCTGGTCCCGGGGTTCCTTTTGGGCGAGAGCGAGTGAGGAGACCGGCGAACAGATACAACAAGTTTAATTGTAAGGAATTGGAGGGAGGTTTGGTGACACAGGGGCTCACGCTTTGTTGACGACGTGCTCGTTGACGACAGGCATACCGGGGCTCCCGTGTAAAGTCCGGGCTCTTGCGTTGACGACGGGCTTGTTGGCGACTGGCAGACCGGGGCTCTTGCGTTGACGACGTGCTTGTCGAGGCGTTCAGGACACTGCAGGGGCAGGCAGACCGGCGCTCCCGTGTAGAGTCCCGGGCTGGCTGGCGATGAGTCGTGGCAGTTGCGTGGAAGGCGTTCGTCAAAATCTTGTTTCCGCCTCAGGACTCAGCACGGCATTCCTTCTTTGTCTTATTTCCGCTGGCCGCTGGCCACGCATCCAAAGTCAGTCGACGCGCCCGTCCAACTGCCACCCCCGCCGAAAATCCCCACCAACGGCCGTCGAGTCCCCTTCTCTCCCTCTCTCCTTTCCCTCGATTCCCCTTTGTTCCCGACGAGCGCGGAATGCGGGAAGGCCGGGTGGTCGCTCCAAGGTTGCCGGCGCGCTGTTTCCTGTTCTGCCACACCCCGGCTCCGCGAGGCAGTCATTCTCGGAACACGTCAATGTCACACCCCGGCTTCACGAAACACCGGCCTTCTCGGAACTCGCGATCGTCACATATGCAATGGCCAACTGGGCTCTGACAGAAGAACAAATAGCTGAACAGGCAATGTCAAAGACAGGAAGGCATGGAGCGAACAAAAAAAAAAAAAAAAAAAAAAAAAAAGACTGTCAATCCCGGAGTGGTAGCACGGCTTGGGGCCAACATATCCATCGTGCCATTACATCCATCGAGCAATTACGTCCAATTTCGTACCATTACATCCATCGTGCCCGTACATCCATACTGCCAGCACATCCATCGTGCCATTACACCCATCCATCATGCCATTACATCCATTTCTGGCCAGTTTATCCATCGTGCCATTACATACATCATGCCGCTACATCCATCGTGCCATTACATCCGCCGCGCCGTAACATGCATTGAAGAACTTCGTTTAAAAGCGTGTCATTACATCCATTGTGCCGTTACATCCATCGTGTCATCACATCCATCGAGCAGCTTTGTTCAAAAACGTGCCATTACATCCATCAATCACCTAGGTTTATTTCTTCGTTTAAGTATGCCGTATAATAGCTCACACTCTTTTGAAGAGATACACGCTAAATTGAACGTACAAACCCGAGTACAAGGACCCTTTGTGCGTCATGCACTTTCTGCGGCCCTCGGCGTTTCCAAAGTCGAACACGCATCGTCGGCGCGTTGTTTATTGTTTCCACATTGATCAAACATTGGTTACTGCTTTTTTTACGCTCAAAATTAACAAAATATAAACTTTATTATAGAATTAGAACGGTATACAGAATCACACCTTTTATTTCGCTTTGAGAAAAAAATTGTGAATGTCTTATAGAGTTAAATTGTGATATACTAACGTTCTGGGGCTTATTGTTTGTTCTCTGTGGAACCCGAAGCAATGCAGAAAGCGAGTCGTACGCTTCTTGAGCAGGTGTTCCGGTGACATCAGAACGACGCTTAACTTTGATTGGCTCTAAATGAAGGATACTAGGTACCTTAAAGCAGCTGCATTGAGGTCTACCCACTATCCTTGATTCAGACCCAGTCAGAACTCGGCGTTCTGACGTCACCACAACCCCTGCAAAGAAAGGACGAACTTGCACTCCACATAAGAATGAGAATAACGTAAACAGCCCAGTGGCGGCCATCTTGGCTTCTATGGATGCGCTAGAACGATGGATGTAATGGCACGCTATGGCGTCGTAAGAGGAAGGATGAGCGATTACATCCAGTGAGCAACTACGTCCATCGAGCAACTGCATCCAACGAGCAACTACATCCATCGAGCAGCTACATCCATGCAAATGTGAACGCATCCAACGAGCTAGTATATCCACCGTGCCATTAGATCCATCGATGGACGTAATGGCTCGGTGGATGTACTGGCTCGATGGATGTGTTAACACGTAATCGTGGTAGCACCATATCTCCATAGGATCACTCACAAGCTAAAAAAGATCGCAGGCCGGCAAGGGGTCGAGGTGATAAGCTCCGCGCCGAACAAAGGATATTCATTGTGCGGCAGGGTAAACGAAAACCAATGTAGGCACCAAGAGGCATGTAACATCGCACACAAAACAAGGTACGCCCAATGTCAAAAAGAAGTCATTAATAACATTCCATTAACATGTGGAAGGTGTTATATTGGGCAGACAGGGCGCTGTATGATTGATAGAACCAGGGAGCATGCCACATCTCTACGAAACTTGACAGCAGCAGGACACCTTGCAGCCCATTGTCGCGCATGCCAATGCGAGGCAATGTTGTGCAGCGTAAACATCGTGGGGCGACATAAAAATCAACTTGCCCATGAAATACTGGAAGCCCTAGCCATCCAAGAAAAAGGCGAGGTCTGCGTTACTGCCCCTTCCGTTGCACTACACAACTCAAAGAACATTTTCCTGCGGAGTGACATGAGTTCCAGGAAGAGGTAGAAGACGAGGAAGACCGCTTAAAGACAGAAGAAAAGGGATGAGAACATTCCGACAGCAGAAAAGTCAATGCGTTTGAGGAAAAGAATTCCGAATTAAGATTAAAGATAAAGAAAACCTAAATCAAGTATAAAGGATAAAAAAAAATCAAAGTTAATGTAAAGAAAAGGAAAACCGGAACCAAGGATTAGCAGAAAAGGAAAAGAGGCATCATTAAATGTTGCTAGTCCAGCGGTGCGAATGTTATATTTTTTTTCTCTGTGTGTTTTTCATGTTCAGCTGGCCCCATTCACAGGCTATACTCCCGTTAACCTCACCTCACCATCTTCTATGCCATAAGTATGTTAGAGCCTCAGGGTAATGACTCACTTCATTGACAATTGCTACGCTCAATTTATTTGTAACACAATACGTTATGTCACTAATGAACATACTGAATGCTCTTACAAACTGACTTAATTATTCAAATTCTTTATTAATGGAACTCTTTAAGCAAAGGATTAGCAAGTAACAAGCCACTAAACCCTAGCTATTGCTAATTTTATTGCATGTTGGTTGTTGTGATGATCCGACAGCGATTATAAAACAGAAAAGCAGCATCAATGAACAGATTTTGAGTTTTATTGAATTAAGAAGTATACAGGTAGAAACTGAGAGGGAGGAGGAGATGAGAGCAAGCGGGGATACCAGAACACCAAGCTCTGATTAGAATGATTGGTGGATAGACGCAAAGCAAGTTGCCTTTGTCTCTACTCCTGTTTGAAAGCGAGCGCAGAACACCAGATGCCGGTGTTTCGCATTCGAATGCATGCAAACAATAAGTAAAGTTTTGAATCTACCCGCTAATCATTCCAACCAGAGCTGAGGGTTCTGACGTACCCACGTGCTCTTGTCACCTCCCCTTCCTCAGCTTCTATCAGTACAGAACAAACTTTTAATGAGCAGTGTTATTACTGATTGAATTTTCTCCATTCTTTTTCTAGTAATTTTTGTTTTCTAGTAATTTCTTTTTCTAGTAATTTTTGCCACAGCAATTTCTAATATTTTGCCTCAGTCTCTAATTTTTGCCTCAGCTACGCGGTTGTAGATAGCTGTGGCATCTGCAGCAGCGGAGCTCCTTTTCACTAACCTGTTGGGTCCCTGTCGAGGCTCGGTCTGCCTGCAGGGCACCGCTCCAGAGGGCATTGGAGTGCTTCCAGAAGGAACTTGAGTCATTGACGTCTGATCCTGCTGGTCACTGTCCTGAAACCATAGATACATTTGCACAATGGTACTGCAATAAAATATTCTATCAAAGGATCCTGGTTAAGCGATGGTGGCAACTGAAGTATTATAAAATAGCAGAAATAATATTGCTGAGGCAAAGCGAGCAAAATAATTTAATTCTATTTATATGCAGTAGCGAGCAGGCCATCATGCTGGCACCGTGTTTACAGATTTAACCATATGTCTTAATTAATCATGTGTATAGCCACCATATTAAGTCATTGTATAAAATTAAATTTTACTGAGAAAATGTGAGCCTGGGATATCATCCTATGGAGTTGCTTTAGGTGCTTTCTAAACTTCAGAGCCTTGCCATTGAGCTTGCTAAAGCAATTGTGATTATTAGACCAAAATAATTAAAAAGGGGGGGGGGGATACGTGTGTGATTTCAGTCTTAATACTTTATAAGAAAAAAAAAATGCGGCCTCGTTGTCGTGTCTTCTCAAGAATATGTTTACTTGTGAACTGGGGTTCGAGACTTCGAACTGAGGGTCCCACGGCAGGTAATACTTTTCTGTTGTGATGCCCTGAGTGTCTTCGTCCACGGGGCAGAAAATAATAGAAACAAAACTCATAGATACGTGCCAGCGGAGGGCCTTACAAGCTAGAAATGACCAAGGTAGAATTACCTTCAGAGGGACAGCGTCAGAGTCGAAGCAGTTCGGCAGAGGCTCCAGCAGCGATCCGATGAAGGCTGTCAACCTTTCGGTTGTTCTGCTAAGAGGCTTTGGGAAGAGTCCCCCACCAGTGGCCCTCACGGCCAGCCAGTTAGCGGCCAAGTCTTTCCGGGTATTCATTTTTAAAGTTTCGTAAAAAAAATTTCAGTTGACGCACCTCTCGTCTAGCATCCATGACCGGATTGAAGTTTTGCGTAATTCGGTTCCATACCCAGTTTTAGGCTTTCGTAGTAATCTGATCGGTTGTTCAGCTCCTCTCTACAATATTCTGAAATTCTTCTACTAGGTCTAGTAATGCATCCTTCTCGCGTTCAGTGAAATTTGGAGCCCGGTTGCGCGTCGTTCCTTCACTTTGAGTTGGGGAACAGAAGTGAAAACCATTCTCAGTGGCAGTCGTCTGCTAGCATCCATAATAAACCACAGGTGGACAAATTTACAGATATTTTGTATTTATTTAAAGTTTTCAAGAAACGTTTTGTCATGTTTACAAAAGGCGGTGTTAGAGTTGTTCAATAAAACAATGTTTCATCTGCTAATCACCGAAAAAAAACAATAACAGCAAATAACAACCGCCGGCGCCGACTACCACGGCAAGAAGTGTTGTGGTGTCTCTCCGCCAATCGTATTCGACACTCTAAGCATTCCCTAATTCGCTCTGTTTGACCCTAGGATCCTTACGCAAATCCAGCGTTTAGCTATGGGCGCGTCCGTAAACCCGCGTTAACGTTGCAACCGGAATGTAAACCGTGCTTATCCAAGCTCGATTTTGGGCGCTAAGCCGACTTAGGAAAGAGCCGCTTCGGGTTAAGGTAACCGACGTTGGTGCATCCGGCCTTTAATGGCTCAAAAACTCATTTGATGATTTCCCAACAAAAAAGATTTTTTAGCAAAAACAAAAATCTACAGTATTTTTTCTTTAACTCGAAGCTTCCTAAATTTTTATACAAGGTATTCACCCTGTATTTGATTTTCACCACGATCGTCACATGGAATCATTTTTTTCTGCCTTTCACATGAGTCCAATTTTTCCAGGACCATTTTCTTCTACACCCGCTTTCAGTGCTGCAGAACAAATTGCTGGGAATGTATTCTCATTAGCCATGATGCCACTTCCGGCGCTCGAACGGACTGACGGGTCTTCATGAGCTCCGTCGGAGCGATGAAAACGGCCGCGTTAGGCCTTGGTACGTCTGTTTCTGGAACCGGTGTCAACTGTCAGATAATACGGCCCAACTGCCACCCGGATACGTTATTACCAATACTGTGTTCCTGCACTGCGACGTAAAAGGACGACCCCACCGAATGCAAGCACTTTCGTCAGGAGCTCGAAAGGCTCGATGTGATGAAGGATCTGACAAGCGCCGGTCCCCACCAGATGAATCACGTTTGGATTTTCCGGTTGACCTCGCTCGCGGTGAAGGAAAGGTCCGTCGACGCCAAGGAGCTGACCGTCAAAGGGAGGCGTGAACACAGCCGTGAAGCTGAAGCTTCACTGGGTCCCGTACGACGTGCCCAACAGCCATGTGAAGAAGGAACTGGAACGCGACGGGAAGGTCTCCGAGATCACCAGGGACGTCTTCCGTGAGAAATGATTTGAGGCTGTGGAATTCAACACCCCAGTGTACTACGCCTGAGCCTGAAGGACGTCTACACAGTCAACTGCCTCCCGCACGAGATCCGCCTGGAGGGGTGTAAGGTACGTGTCGTGGTCCCCGGACATGCACCACTCTGCCTTTGCTGTCGCCGTACGGGACACATTCGCCGGGATTGTTCCGCCCCCCGTCGCTCTAAATGCCACCCTTATTGGCATGAGGCAGGCGACTGCGTCAAGACCTATGCCTCGATGGCCCGTGACCGCAAGACGGACGAACAAACTGACTACATGATGGACGACGCCGAAGCGGAGGAGGCGGTCGGTGCTCCCGCCCTGGTCGCACTACCGCTCTTCGCGATAAGGAAATGATGAATTTTGACCCCGGCACGCGCGATCTTCACGACGTTTCCATTCGATTCGCGACATTAAATGTCGCGAATCGAATGGGGACGGGCACAGGCCACGTCTACAGGGCGGGATTGGCTAGGAGAGCTCGTAGTGTCCTCTTCGTCCGGACGTAAGGTGAAACAGTATATAAGCACCCCGGCCAGTGCGCGGCACAAATTTGCCACGTGTGCTGCGTGAGCGTTGGGTCGGGACTTGTGTCCAATCCGTGAGAATGGGGCTCCAAGCCAAACGCTGACGCGGAGGTCGCGAGTGATTTGTGCCGCGCGAGGGACGACCCTACACTGTTAGCGAAAATGTAATATTTCGCCTGTTTACACCCCATTTTCACTCCTTAGCATATTTTTACACGCTCTGCTAGTGATAAATCGTCAAAAAATTACTTGGGGTAGTAAAAATTGGTGTTTCGGTTTCGGTTTACACGACTAGGCGTGTAAGCAACACTGAAAACACCCCAGCCCAACACCCCAAAACGTCGAGCGCCATGTTGCTTCTGCCTTGAAGCGGTACGGCGGACGTAGCAGCCGAAGGTGAGTGTTTGATTTTTTTTTATCAAGTTTGTATAGAATGTAGCACGTCTCAGATTTTTATTACATGACATTCAAGAACGTTAGATTTGCTTTGAGCAAGCCGGCTCAGGCGTTAAGCCCGATTCACACAACCGGCGTTTAGCCACCCCGTCGATTGGAAGCGACTCGACTGCTCGCCGCTTCTTTTGCGCGAGCTTTCGCTCGGGCGCTGTGAACCCTATGAACTGTGGTGCTCAAAGCTAGCACAATTAGGCACGCCTAGCGTCCCGGTGGAAGCTGCAGAGAGCGGAAACCGAAGACACCGTCGCATAAGAGTGGCGAAGCCGCGATCCGGCGCTGATCGTTGTCCCGCCGCTCTCTCCGGCAATATCGACACTTCGCTGCTGGGTGTCTCGTATTTCGACGAGACACTATTTCGACGAGAAACTTGGCATTGGCAAGCGCGAGGAGTCTCTATATCGTTTTCTCCGTCGCCTGCGTGGAGGAAACACGGTGGCGATAGGAACATATGCTCATGCAGTCAGTCAACTTGGACAATCCCCCTGTTCCCTCAATCCTATCGCATTCTTTGACTGTGTTTGTGACAACAACGTTTCCCCAGTGTGAAAGCTTTCAGTCACAACGGGCTACAAACTGCGTTGTGCATTGCATGTAGCCCTGAGGGAATTCTTCGCCGGAGACACCAGCACATTAGTTTCATTGGTAAGGTGACCGGCCACTAACGTGTTTGGCGAATGAGGCGATCACGGGTAAGTAGAAATGCAAACAATGTTGAATGAATATTAAGGTGGTTGTAGCCAGAGCCTGCCAGTTGAAATCAACCTTTAGCAATATAGTCTGCGGTAACTTCTTTTTGCACTTAGGATTGCAATTTTAAACACAAAGCCACTCCACATAGCTGTCGAAAATCGTGTAAACAACAGCAGTCATCGTCCCCGGTTCGGATGAGCGAAGCCTTAGCTTGATGAAAAGAATGGCGGTCTATACTTTTTGGTTGTTTCAATCACAACCTCGCACAGCTGAACAGACAAACAAATCAAGGAAATATATCCCGCGCTGGCTTGCAAATCACAGCACACAAGCAGGGTACATAGCAGAGCAGAAAACACTGGCAATGAGCACACGGAGGCATGCAGCTTCCTTTCTTTTTCCCTCGGCGAATGATTGGTTTGCTGCAGCATTTCGTAAGCACGTCGACATTCAAAAGTTGAGCCTGATCTGTCTTGCAGTGCCTTGCGGAACGGCAAGTATTGCCCACCATTCCACAAGGCACTGCAGGACTCGCAAATGTGTGAACAGTGCTTTGCAATAAAGGCCATGATCGGGCAGCAGGTGCCCATCTAAAGACATTTAATATTGATTGGCATTGAACTAACCTTTGGGCTTCATCACGTAGCAAGCATGGGTGAGGTATAATTCAAGAACATTTAATGTTCGACTAGTTTATTACGTTGTGGTGCTTTCCCATCTGTTTCGGTGTCACGGAGTGGGGTTCAAATTAATAAAAATAATTCAATGATCCACTCTGAGAATAAACGAGAAATTATGGGAAAAGAACAAGAGAGCTAAGTTCGACCATTGACTAGCGCTAGGTCCATGCCTGGTGTATAATCAGTAGAGAAAGATGATGACACAGGGAGGATAAGCAAACAAAAGATTAAATTTAATAAAGTGAAAAACTAAGCTGTACACGGCAATAGAGCACTCAACACAAACCACACTCCAGCTCAAAGCTATGGAGCCCTGCGAGCCAGAAACTAATACTAAAAAGACTCGACGCTCATAAAACCGGAATAAGCCAACAAAACAGTGACGAAAACCCGACACTAACAACGAGAGCAAACCGAGATGGAGTTCGAACGTTACCGCTACACACATGGGATAATCCCCCAAAACAGTTGCGACAGAAAGTAGCACTGTGTAAAAATCTTCCCAACATTCAACAATTCGTACTTCAGAGCCAGAGAATGCAGTAGACAAGTCCTAGAAAACCAGGCTTAGCTTTCCGGTAGGTGCCGAGTTCAGAGCAGTCCGTAGTCTGGAGTTGTCGGCCGAAGAACGGCGTCTCGAAGTCCAGCGGTCCAATTAGAGGCTTGATGAGGTCGACACCGCGCACCACACAGCCACACACGCTTCAGCACAACAAACTCAAACACTTCTCCGACAGGCAGGGCAGAAGCCAAAAATTACACGTTCCAAGACTCATCTGCAGGGAGTAACCACGTTGAGTAGCGACCCGGCCAGCTCTGGGGTTGGACTACCTTCTTTGTTCCCGAACCCCCTTTTATAGGCTCGTCTACCGACCAACCTCCCGTTTCCCCGCCTTTCGGGTCAGTCAACTTTCAAGAAAAACAAAACACAGCAACGACCCAAATGGCAAAACCTATTACATTTTTCAGACAACCAAACATATGTGCCCATCCATTCCCCCGTACGAGTCCAAAAACATCAATTATCGCCGATACATAGAACACGACAGGCGGCAGACTGAGCAAAGCCGCCGCCTTCAAAAAGCGTGCTAGCCAGCGTAAACATCTTTGTATCCCGGCGGCTCCCCTGCATGCCAAATCGGCACCATACGCGAGCCAGCATACGCACCCCTCCGTCCGCGAGGTCAAAGCCACAAACTGTGACCTGGGATGACCTGCGTCGCCCGTTAACAAAAACCCATTCCGCAAACGAGCAAATTCGTTGGGGACTTAGAAAGGAACTACGACGGGACGAACTGAGATTAAAAGTGGCACCACACTCCCCCTTTTCGACCGTACCAACACTTAAAGTGGTCCAAAAAAAAGATCATAAAAGTATTTAAAAAAATGAAGAGAAGCCTGAATTTGTGACACCCGGTTTCTCCATCCTGTGTTTTTTTTGTGCTTTTTCTGTTACGAAGCGAGACATTATTCCAGCCGTAGGCACCAGATGTAATTCCCGTCTGCGATCATAAGATTATAGGATCCTAACTGCCGGCAGCTAAGTGTCAATTACATCCGGCTTGTGCATACAGTGCAACATCTTTTGCTATTCAGCCGATCATCACTTTACAGCCTGGGTATCTGTTCTTGTAAACGACAGTAGTGCTACATGTTAAACGGCTCTAAAGCGATAGAGCAAACTCACATCTCATTATCTTTTGGCTGAATAAACTGTTTGTTTGGTTATGCTTGTTATCCAATTTTTGTTTTAAATTTAATTTTCTCATATAAACACCTTACATTATAGAAAAAAATCTTTTTATAGTACGGAGGTGTCCATATTAAGAAGACATGACTGTATCATCTTTGAAACTAGTTTGCCACAGCCAGTGTTATAATATGTATTGATTTTTTATGCAGTGCCTGCCTTTCCTCGCCCCTTGTGAGGACGACTGAGAAAGCGACTTTGCGCCACAACGACGGATGGCAAGTGTCCCAAGTGTCGTCACCTATAGTGGTCATGTGCTATGTGTTCGCAGCATTGTAAGCCGACCGTGGAGCACTTTCAAAAGGGAACTTTTGCCATGTGCACAGTATGGCCGTGTACAATACGGGGCACGTACAGTCAGAAGAATTATGAGAGGGAACATGCGGGCGCTTGTCACTTGGTACAGGCAGAGCAGCCTAGCAAGTGTCATGCTTGTGCACTGAGGGGCCCTGGTTTGAAGAGCCGAGGCAGAAGTTTCAGCGGCGGTGTCACCGCCCTGGCGGCTTGTCGCCGAAGCAGAAACGGGGTTAGCTAGCTTTGCTCGTGGCTGGCTTTGTGTAGTGTGTGTAGACCGGAAACGTAGGCTTATGAACTTCGGCAACAAGAATACTACACGGCTTTGGTGTTTTGGTACGAGCAACAAACGTGACACTATCTGCTACGACTAGCTACGACCACCCACCGCAGCGGTGAAGGCATCCAAGAAGCAGAACCTGTGTATTACGCCGTTGCCGTAACCCAACAGTGCTCATTTGTCATAGAGGGCTTTCCGCCCAGAGACTTTGCTCGTCACTGAGTGTTATTTCCCGTGTTTCTCTTTGTGTGCGCAGTGGCTGGACGGGCCTCATACAGCAGTTCTTCAGTCTCAAAGGTGACTAAAAGTTGAGGGTGGATGGACTTGCAGCAATCCCCTCGGTTGGTGCGTGTGACAGAACCTTTGTACGGCATCATCGGGAGGATGCTGTTGTGAGTTAGCAAGTTGTCCAATTGTATGTTCATTATGCTAATATTTGAAAAAGCTTGTTTAAAAGGATGCTGGACCAAAATTCGGATTTCATAAAATAAGGCCGCGGAAGCTTTGAATGGGAGCTCTACAAACTCCGAAACATCACTCATACATTAATATCTCAAACGGATGGCCGTATTCTTGGAAAGGAAAGGGCACAATCAAACAAGAAATGTGACATCATACTTCTCCTGGTACACTTTAGAATGAGGGGAAGCGGCCTCGCTTCTCTCATTCCCGCTTCGGTTCACCTGCTTAAGGGGATGAAGCCTAGAGGAGAGGGAATGAGAATCGCGACATCACATGTCTCGTCGGCCTTGTTGAATCCCACATGTTTCCAAAAATATGGCCATCCGTTAGAAATAGTGCTCTATGTGTGATGTTTTGGGGGTTTTGCAGCGTCCCGCCTACCGCCCCAGTGTTGTTTTGCAAGCTTCGAATTTCGGTTAAGCATACCTTTTAATATGAATAATTGTGTCATCAGAATGTTAGAACATGTCAGTTCTACACAGCTACTCTCAAACATTTTCGAGTGGTCTCGCCTGCCAGATTCAAAGGGGGGGGGTAACATGTACATGTTTTTATGTCTACAGCACAAATAGTTCCTATCATGCACTCTAAATAGCTGTCAATCGACAGACTGGGTAAAAGAGTGAGCACAAACAAGTCCAACTACCAACAATGCTGTCCATGGCGAATCTTGGACAACATGTCTTACGTTATGTGGCCTCAGCGGTCTTTCTATAGTTCTTTTCATTGTTGCCGGTAGAGCAGCTACCGATAGGGGGGGTTGCGAGGACGTTAACTTTGAAATGCAGTTTCTTCACATAATGTTTGCACTTTGGGAAGTTTCTACACATATACCTTGAAGTCGCTATTGTACGGATGAAACAACTTCGTAAGAGTGTCTATGAAAACTTGGGCAGGGTTCTCTTTAACGTGCCTGACTTACAACAAGGCTGTCCAACTTGAGAAATTTCACTGGTGGGAAGCTTGTTTTCATATAAGAATGGTGTACTTCTTCACAGCGCTGTATGTATCCAACAGAAACTCCAGATGTGTTCAATAAAAGTAGCATTTGCTAATATTGTGTTTTCTGTGTATCTGATGCACTAGGTTGTATTTGTTTTGAACGCTTGCTACGTTTAGGCTATAAAAATAGTCTAAATTTTATGCCGACAAGCTTATTGAAAAAGAAGTGTTCGGTCTGAATAAAAGATTCCAGAAATTACACTAAAATAAATTGCTACTTGGGGTAGCAAAAATGGTGTTTTACAGTCGACTCTCATTATTTCAAACTCCAGGGCCCGTTTGCTCGAAGCGCTAACCGCGGCTGAAGTTAGCCGCAGTACCTAGGAGAGGGATTTTCAAATCACATGACTGGCTCGGTAGGGATGCGGGGAAGCGTGGCGGTGCCCCGGTGAGTGAGCGCCGCACGCTTTGGAACTAATATGTCGTTGTAGCTGCAATACCGGGCGCGTTAGTCAGCAACGAATGGTGCAGGAGGCTTTCGCTTTGCCTTACCTCACTTCATCACAAAGCATGAGCAAGGCTCTTGCCGCATTTTTTAGATAGTCTTTCGACTCTGGCCATTCCTAAGCCTAAATGAATGTGGTAATTGTCGGCTTAGCAACATCTTTGGAAAGCGGATTGTCTTGACTCTATCGGTCGGGTATTGATTGCACACAAAAGCAAACAGCATCCCTATAGACCTTTTTCTAAATTACCCAAGCATCGAGAAGAACGCTGGAAGTATAATTCTGCGGTCTGCACGCACTGGCCTTCCTCTTATAAAAGATTCGAAGTAAATAATCATAATAAATATTTGACCAACGCACGTGCAACGCGTGTAACTACACTTGTAGCATGCACCTCGGTGCTTGGGAAATTTAGAGAAAGGTCTAATATGGTCTATTGGGACGCTGTCTGCTTTTGTGTGCTATTAATACCCGGCTGATTGAGTCAAGGCAATCCACTTTCCAAAGACATTGCCATGCTAACATTTATCGCATTCATTTAGGCTTAGGAATGGCCAGAATCGAAAGACTATCTAAAAAATGTGGCGAGGTCATATGCTCATGCTTTGCGATTTAAATGAGGTAAGGCAAAGCGAAAGCCTCTGGCACCATTCATTGCTGACTAACGCGCCCAATATTGCAGCTACAACGACATATTAGTTTCAAAGCGAGCCGCGCTCACTTACCGGGGCACCGCCATGTTTCCCTGCATTCCTGCCGAGCCAGTCACGTGATTTCAAAATCCCTCTCCTAGGTACTGCGGTTAACTTTAGCCGCGGTTAGCGCTTGAGCAAACGGGCCCTGGAAGCCACACACTTTAGTTTGAAATATCAGAAGATTGAATTATCAAAATTCATCTAAATATTGCCACAAATAAAAACATACTTCTTTATTAAACTTAAAATCACTGTGTAATGCGCCGAACTTGTGCTGAGAAACATAAATTAACAAAGACTTTTGATGGTGTTGAAAGGACAACTGCCTCACGCAGCCAAGCGAAGGTACATTTGTAAGCGCGTGGGTATCTGGAAGTTTCTGAGCTCGAACAAAAAAAATTTAGAGTCGTCTCATCATTCCAGTCACTCAAACAATAGATAGAAGGACATGCGCTGGCGGGGTCAGCGGCATGTGAGTCGATCACGCTGCTGACTCGGCTATTTGCACGTGGCATTACTCCCCTCTTGTGAAAGACTCATCGTCTTTATGCAACACAAAATTAAATTAACAGCTTAAACAAGACTAGGTCAAAATACAGTCTCGTAAATAGCAGATTTTCACAGTCCTACCGAGCATATCTAGTTCAGTTGAGTCGGAAGACGTGAATCGCCTACGGGTCGCAGAGGGCAGCGTGACAATGTTGATGTGCCATTGGCCAACGACTTACAACTTGGGTCTCATGTAGCGAATAACCTTGAGGTCGAAGCCCCACTTTAACAGTTCCTTGCTGCGACGATGAATTGGTGTTTAGATTCACAGTCGGTAGCCAGGCTGAAACTGGGCGTCGTGGTGACAAAGATTGTAGCAGTCATCGTCAGGAAGTTTTGGCTTGCATCAAAATGCTACCAAGCTGGCAAACTTCCTCCGTTCGTTGAGTGACATACCAGGCGTCGTCGTCCTGTTCGTCTTCGTGACAGATACCACACTTGCCGTAGGTATTGTCATCGGGTTCATCATCAAGGTCGCCGTCAAGTTTGTAGTCGTGGTTGTCGTTAAAGGGCAACTCCGGACCATACTTTCAATTTTGGGATTATGACTGTTTTTAGTGCAGTCAGCGTCCCTGAATTGCAAGGTGTAATTTTTTCCTCGTTATTGTGCGTAGTTTTAAAGATATGGACGCCTCAAAGTTTTGTTTGGGGCACGGCCAACAAAACCGAAACTAGCCGCTCGAGGCCCTGTCAGCACTAGAAATCAGCCGCTATGTGAACGTGACGTCAGGATCGTTCTTGTTCAACGAGTATGCAGGTTGATCAGCAGCTACTTCTGTTGCGCTAGCCGTCTAAAGGTAGGAGGTAAGCTGATTTTATTTTAATTCTGTATATGTGGTAGTTATCCAGCACATGTAGGAAGAGTTAGTGCGTATACCCAAAAGCTAGTGACTGGAAAACCCGTAAACTCGTACAGTGCCGTACTCGGCGGCCGCTGCCGCCGTGCGTGTGCCATGCCGTACTTGTCGCTAGTATACCCAAAAGGTAGCGACTGGAAAACGAGTGAACTCGTTCAGTACCGTACTCAGCGGCTGTCGCCGTGTGTGCAGTCTTCCGTACTCTGTCGCTAGGCCTAAATTGTCATCGGGGCTCCGTGGATGGAGCGGCGTTGCTCTACGACGCGCTGCCAGTGAAGTACAGTACTAGGTGCCCTCTCGCTTTCGCGCTGCGGGTCAGTAACAGACACGAAGCTTTGAGGCTTTCCGGCACGGGCTGCTGCGTTAGGGCTGTACATGTCTGTTTTTGCATTCTTTTTTCCTTGGGCGCGTAAAAGCCAAAGTCCACTCGTCGAACAGCGTTTACCCACACCTTCTTCAATTTCTGGTACGTTGGAAACTTGTGAAAAAGCACCTCCGGGTTGTGCAGCGGGTTGTTTGAGCAGCCCACAGCACTACAAGTTCTACTCGGCATCCTTCGAGGAACAGCTGGGCAGTCTTGGGCGCTACGAGTTGCTCGCTAAAACCAGTCTTTGAGTCCTCACAAGCAAATAAACAAAAGGCTATACCGAAGCTACGCGGGCTACAGATAAAGGCAATGGCTAAACATGACAATCACAAGTCCAAGTAGCGGTGGTAGCGGCTCAAAGAAGCGCACTCCGCGTAACGCTTGGAGGAAAAAAAGAACGATACTGACGTCACGGCCCAATGTTGCTTTAGTGATCGGCAACCCGCTAGCCGACCGCTAAGGTGCAGCGGCTCGCGGCGGGTCACATTTTTATTATCGGCATTAGTTGAGAATGCGGCATCCCACGGACGTAATATTTTGGCTGGGGTCGTATTTTGTGTCACTACAGCGATACCAGTAATTTCTTTAATTTCGAGTTTTGGCCGGAGTTGCCCTTTAAAGTCATCGTCCGGATTGCCCTTGGATAACTGTCAAAGCCGTAGTCGGGATCGTCTTCCATGAAATTGTTTGAGTCTTCGCCTGGGTTATCATCAGTGTCGTCATCAGTCTCGTCACCACGGTTGAAGACTGTTTGTCATCGAGGCCGTTGTCAGGTTGGTTGTTGACATTGTAGCCGGGTTTGGTCTTTGGAGAGAGCCAGGGGCTTTGTCAAGTTCATTGTCCGGGTCGCTTCCGAGGCCATAGTTGAGGTCGTCGTTGGTGTCAGAGTTGGAGTCGTCCTCGGATGATTTCAAGGACGTCGCCTTCACGATCGTCGTCTTCAGAGTTATCGTGTTCACAGATGGTACGCTTTATGGGCATAGACTGCGTTACCTTGCACATCCACCAATATGTCATGAACAAAAACAAACTTGATTAATAAAACTTCAGATCAATGTTAAGTGCAGCGAACTTGTGCCGAGAAACATAAAGTAACAAAGACCGCACATACTTTGACAGCGACAAAAGGACGACTGACTCGAGCAGCCATGCAAAGCTCTTTTTGTAAGCCCGTAGGTATCTAGAAGGTTCCGAGCTCGAACAAACAAGATTCTCGAGTCATCTCAAACATTCTAGGCGTGCAAACAAACAAAAGATTCCCCATTCCACCCAACTCCATTGCAGAGAATTGAAATTTTCTAATACTAATTCCATTCCTTTGAACTCCTGGAAAGGAAAAACTGGGCCCATTCCCACTCTTGGAATGGCTGAACTGCTGCATTCCATTCCTCTTAATCCCTCCCAATTGTGAAAATGGCACTTGACAGCTAGTACTAAGTTACCGGAAAATAACGTCGGCGTAAAGCTGGCGTTGTGAAATGCGTAGACAACTGCAAAATTCAAAACCCTACCCGCAATCATTGATTTTACTAAGTTGAGCTTTGGTTGCACATAGCACTAGTGGCAATTGGTATGGGGGCACTGCAGATATTGATCGCACCACCAGGTGTAAAAGGCTCGTAACAGAGAGGAAAACTAAGTCGCCCATCTTTTCCACAAAAGAACCGTATATGTCCTCCACTTTTACGAGATACATAATAAGTGAGGAGTCACGTGTATTAACGAAGTACGGGCGGTGTGACATTGTCCCTGCCTGGTGGCCTGCAACTGGTGCTGTAATCACACATGGTCCCAACAGCCTTATGGTTGCATCTCGCAGCACCAGGAACGACACTTTGGCTGTGTTCCAAATCTTACCCAAATAGATCCGAGTTACTCCGGTGGGTCGTGTCACGTGACAACACAGATTGAAAAGTGCTGGGCACGGGTAGTTTTTGGAACGCTGAGGTGCAAAACCCTTACCCTGGATTAAGATCGAGTAAATTGCCCTTGTCAGCCTACAACTCTACAGTTTGGGTTGCTTCACTGGGGTTGCCACTTTCATCCTCGAAAGAACATAAGCAGTCAGATAACCAAACCGTCAGTTACCTAAGTGCAATAATGCCGTTTCGAAAGCCCCTTTGACGGCATCTAAGCAGCTCGCATTAGAACAAAGCCTATTCCATTCCTACTCTATTCTGGGCAAAATGTAACTACTAATTTCATTCCCATTCCATTCCAGTGCTGCCACCATTTTATTTGCATTCGATTCCAGGGTTGTGGAAGTGCGGAATCGTTCCAACTCTGGAGTGGCAACTCCTCAACACTGGTGATAGTCACCAAGGCACCCAGTTCAGTGTGAATGCTGTCCTCACAGCCCATCCAAAGCTGTTATTATTGTAACGAACTCCAGTACGACGAAGTAGTTGAATTCGGAAGCCTGTTGTGCAGATTTGTACCTTGCATTGTTTCCGGTATTTTTTATTTCTTTTGTATTTTATAATGGACAACAACCGTTGTAATCTCGGTATTGTTGCCAAACCTGAAGGTTTTATCATCGGTGCACTTTTAAATAAATACATATATGCCACAGCCGCAGCTCAGCGATGAGCACTTACACTGCGACTTAGGTGTTTCGTAAGTATTCATTTTGATTGCGCGATAATGATGTTTGTCTTCTGTTAGAATTAAAAAAACCAAAACAATATTCAACATGATGGATAATTTTGGACACCCGCGGCATGTGTGATCTGAGCATTTGTTCTTTTCATCTGAAGTGTGTCTCTTGCTTACTACCTATAGAGTATACGATGTTGTGGACGGAAAAGATGCTGCGACCGACTCCGAGCAATAAAAACATTCTGTTTATTCTCATGTCGTTGAGCTCGTGGTGACGACTATGAGTAGCACTGTCATCTTTGGCGATGCCAAGGCTGAACCGATAGACTGCCGCAGAGCTATCACCCTCAGCTCTGCACTGTGAGGAATGGCACGATTTTGTTGAAGTGATTGCGGCTCCAGAGAGGTGTCGTTGCTGTTGACATGTACCGCAAGCAGGATGACATACTAGAGAGCAGGAAAGAGAGCGTTTGGAAGCCGTGCATGGTAGTTGACGCCGAGGTCAGGAAATGAGGCAGCAGACGGGGGAAATCGACCCTGTCATGCTTTCAGTCCGGCTCGATCAGTTTGGAGTGTACAGCCTCGGACTGAAAGGGGGATGCCGGCCGACTGCGGGGCCGATGCAACATCCCCTAAGATGAGGAACCGAACTGAGAGCGAATGCCTGACATGGCAACGATGAGGAGACCCTGGTCGGCTAGCAACATGCCTTGTGAACAGTGTGAAGATGTCGATGAATATTCACTTGCCAAGTCGGTGGGGCAAGCAAGGTGGTCGCAGCCCATTGCTGGGAGATGCCGGTGCTAGATGCGACAGAGCAGAGGTGGTTGCGGAGGCGCTGCAGATGTGGAGGCTGAGAAAGTTGAATATGTGCCTACTGCATTTTCGTCCGAAAAGGCAGAGCCATTGCCGTGCCCTTGGCCACGAAGAACATTCCCCTGGATAGCAGGTGCTCGGAGTCAATCATCATGTCCAGGTCACCAATCTGTAGCACTTTCGATCTTGAGGACGGAAGAGACGGTGCAACAGACTCTGAGTTTAACTGTGAAAACATTCTCTTTATTCTCGTACCGTCAAGCTCGTTCCGACGAGTAGCTTGCTTTTATACACTGCAGTCATTAGCATTATAGTTGATCTAAGTATTTTGCAACACTATTAATACGGCAGATTGGGCGAGTTGGTACGGCATAATTACGAACCAGCGCACAGGTAGACCAGTTACTCAAAATCCAAATACACAAAAATATGCACTCGCACAGCGCTGATGTGAGTTTTTTGTGTTTGGATTTTTGGTAACTGTCTACCTGTGCGCTGGTTCGTAATATTGCAACACTGCCGTCTTTAGGCGGTGTGGAGGCTGAACCGATGGACCGCCAGAGGCCCATATCTGTATCTGTTTCATATACTGAATGCCTTTTTGCACGGCTCTGTGTTTACTTTTGTCTTCCAGATTTTTACTGCTCACTTGTTTTTTTAATTTTATTTAGAGGATACTACTGGCCATTGAAGGAAGGCCCAAGTAGGAGTGGGGTACAACATATGCATTCACACACCTACAACAACAAACAAATAACACGACATTAAGAGGTTTACAACAACTAACCAGCAAATATTCAGGATATATATATTTAAAAGGGGGGGGGGGGCAGCACAGCATGCATCAAGCAGCATGTAATTCAATCATTTGTAATAATAGATGTGAAATTTAAAACTCATATTTAAGATTGAACATTATCAAACAAATGTGAATTTAATTAAGCTATAAATTTTATATAGACTGTTACTTTTTATACAATTTTGTCTAGATTTGTCAGGATACAATCTGCAAGTATGCATAAAGTAACTGGAAAGTTGAAAGAAGCAAATTAGAGATTGCAAAACCTACTTCTCAATAGATATTTTTTTCCCAAAGTATTTACGTGATAGTGCAGCTGAAATAAGGCTCCTTTTTCAATTTTTTTTATTTGAAACACCTTAAAAATACATTGTTTTCTAAGATTTTTTTTATTATTATGCTTGGAAAATTAAGTTACCGATTGTGTTCGGTTTATTCTAAACTATTTATATGAAATTCCAGAGTGCTTTTGTGCATAACAGTGGCTAGATAAGGTTTTTATAATTTCTGATAAAACAAACTGACTAGTTTCTCTTTAGTGACCGTTTCGCCAAGGTGACAGCAGAACAAGTAACGGATCCCGACGTCAAACTACAGGAATTTGAGATATATGTTTTCTTAGCGAATGCACGCCACTGTTGTGACATATTTGAATATCCTTATCGCTTGCTTGGGCTCAGCGGGTAATGCAGGTCGGCACTAGCGTGAGTATAAAGGCTGAACTGCATAAAGCGATTTAGCGAGCGACGGCGACAGCGACGAGTCAGCGACGTATTACGAAGATTTCTTACTATCGCTCGTCGCGTCACTCGGTTTTTGGATTTCTAGAAAACATCGTTCCGCTTTCATGCGGCTTGCGTCGTCGCGCGAGTGACCGAGCGTCAGCGAAGCGGGTCGCCGTCGCTGTTCTCGTCGCTCGCAAAATCGTTTACATTCGGTTTATACTTCACGCTGTCAATAATATCGACTCGAGCGCGCATAATTTCATTTCCACGGGAGCGCGTGTAAATAAAACCCTAAACCAAGACGGGGGCTGCAGCCAGCAGCTTTGAGAGCGTCATACAACGGATTATAGTTTGACAGAAGCAAGCACACACTTCGCTAGCGCATTCCAGCCTTGAGCGCTCGAACTTCCGAAAACGAAACCAGATTTTGCTACATTTTGGCTAGCTCGAAACATTTTTTTTTTAAATATAGGGTGTCTTTTAGCTATAATCTAGACTAAGAGAAATGTGTACCTTCCCAAATTATATTTATGTCGCCGTACTATATAAGTAATAATTGTGTAATATCGTTACGTTCATGTAAAATACAGGGGGGGTCACCGGACCTTCGTTTGAAACAAAAAGTCTGCTATATATACCGAGTGGGTTTCTTTTGTAGTCGAGTAGGAGTGTCGGGTTGTCAGTGTCTCTGTTCGTTGTTTGTGTATGTAGATGCTTGTATGTTGATCTTGTGGCTCTTGTGGTATGTGCTGTGATGTATGTGTTGGTATGCTGCCGTCCGTGTTCGAGCGTGTCACTTCCTCAAATGCCGAAATGTGTCTTCTTTTTTGTAGTTTTCCGCATACTCGCTAGGTGGCGCAAGCAGCCGCCCAATTTTATTTTAGCTTTGTTTGTACATAGTCCATTTATGTGTAAGGAACCACACCACATAGCTACAGTCTAGTAGAAAAGTAACCGCGTGTTTAAATGGCGCATAGCGCCGGCGTTCAGTTCGTCTTCGTTCGCTGGCCGTTTCGGTAGCCGATTCGTACCCGGAAAGCCGCAAAATTTGCGTACACACGAGATATGAGTGGATACGTGGAAACGTCGCGTACAACTTTGCTCGCGGTAAAGAGGTGAGCGGGACGTCGGTAACGCCGGTCGGGTAGGGTCGGTGTCGGAGCTATTCGTCGTCGCTCGCGGCAAACGGGCTTTTTCAATAAAGTTCATGTCTGTGGTCGCGAAAAGATAACTGCTGTGGAAATTACCCGGCGTCGGTGGCAATGCAACCGGCTTGAGGCCTCGGCGATCGGCTGAACCGCCACGCGAACGAGACCTGCTCGATGGGGAAGCACGCTGCTGGATGCAGTCGATGGTCGCTCCCACTGTCGCGTAATCGCCGTAATGGATACGGCGTCGGCGCTTGGGGGTGAATGCTTGCGGTAGTTCAGCACGTATGGATGATTACGAACGAACACGTGCAAACTACGCTTTCGCTGCGGCGAAAAGCCGTGTAAAGCGCTGGGCCTCTCTCGTAGAACCCGTCTTGCGTCAAACGGCCGCCATTGTAAAAAAACACCCCTAGACGTGTGCTCGCAGAACGAAGTACACGTTCAAAGATGTTCATTTTACACGAGACCTCGGGTGCAAACGAAATACACCGAGCCTCGCGTGTAAAACGAACACCATTTGGGGAGTCCGCCCTGGGACAACGGTTTACACGTCCAGGGGTGTACTTTTTCGCTGTGTGTGTAGGTGATGCGGAAAATGTATGCGGAGCGCAAGTTCGTCCGCTTCTTGCACAAGGTTTGTGATGATGTAGGAACGCCAAGCACCTAATGGCTGATCGAAACGAAATACTGGGTAAACCTCGAGGCTTCTAGCATTGACGTCTACCCACAATCCTTCCAGTAAAAGCTAATCAAAGCTCGGCGTCGTTCTGAAGTTACCGCAACCCTTGAGCAACAGGCAGACCACTTGTTCTCCGCATTGGTGCGTCCTTTTATTTAGATGATGCTGCACAAAGGGGAGGACGAAGGACGGTTCGGAAAAGACCCCTTTCAAAAGTCGGCGCGATTCTTTGCCCGCCATTGCTTGATCACGTACCCTGAGCATCTATTGAACACGAGCGCAGCGTCAGAGTTCGGCATAAACTCGGATTGAATCAGTGCTTCGTGACCAAGAAATGGCATTAATCGATGTTGCTCCATGAGCTTTTGAAAAGAAAAGCTTTTTAAAAATTCAACAAAAGATTGCAAACGACCACTTAAAGCGTGCAGCAATTGACAGCGGGAGCTGTCGCGTTGGCGTTTAGTCGACGTGGTGTAAGATATTTACTTTAGCAGCGTTTCTGCTTAGTATAATAGTATAATAGCTGTCAGGGATATGCTTTAGGAAATGTGTGAAAGGAGCTTGCGCAGAAAAAGGTAAATGCAGCGGGATAACAACGCTTAAAAACTACTACAAAACAAGTATGTGAAAAATGAGACGTCTGGGCCGCATCACGCGACTTCCCACTTATCTGCTATCGCCGGTTACAGAAATAACTGCTGGAACGCAGCCAGTGCCTCGCGCGAGATAAAGTTGGGCTGAAGTGAGCGTCAGTTCTATCTCAACGTCCTGGCTTCGCGGATGTGAAGATCCCTGGTATGTACCCCATGTACGTAGTTTGAAGTATTTTACGTCTTCTAAGAAAATGTTGGCCTGAAACTACCGTATTCTTCGGCCTCTTAGTTGCTCCGTGTATAAGCCGCACCTCCGTATAAAGGGCTGTTAAAAAAAAAAAATTATATATCTTTGTAAATGTTGTCCCTCCTTGTACGGTCGGCAGAGCCGCAGGAGGCCACCACGCTTCAGGCCGCCTTCGGACAGCCAAAAGCAAATTGCAGGGGAGCAGGGCGTCGACGGGAGTTTTGCCGTCCGCATTTAGTTGTAAGTGTTGATGGAGCCTATATGTAGCAGAAATAAGGTTTGTACTTAGAAAAAATAGATCCAAGTAAATCGCACCGTCGCATATGATGCACCAACAAAGACTTCGTAAATAATAAAAAGCGGCATTGAAGTTAAGGTCTGCTTACAAGAACAATGCAAATAAGGGGTAGTTTCCGATCACTACATTCGTTATGTCTTAAGGAACGATGCGAGACACAATACTAGTGAATTTTGCTTTTACCCAAGAAGTAAACATGCTTTATTAGAACTTGCCATATTGCGGCAAATGTGAATATCCTCAAACGTGTTGCAGCCTGGCGGACAGCCTCACCGACTTGCTTTCCAATAGTCAGACAACATTCTGCCCCACTGCCTGGCGAACACGCAAACACTCTCCTAGTCTAGATTTGTTGTTCCTTTCGTGTTTAGGAAGCCTTCGCTGGTAAGTGATTCTACTATGTTTTTGTGCGTTTGACAGTCCTAATGACTAGAGTTTGAGAGCCGCTAGTGACAGTGACTGAAAGAATAGACCCTATCGAAACGTTCATCAGGCAACATTGGCGGCCGCTATTCCTTAGACACGAAGCGCGCGATGGGATCCGAGTCCTGGTCCAACCCTGTCGCAGTCCACGTGTCCAGTGCATGCTGGGAGCCTATGTGATCAAGCAATGGCGGAAAGGCGTTGGCGTGGACTTTTGAAAACGGTCTATTGTCCAAATAATTGTTTTCCACTTAATATTTTATCACACTGCTCTCCGCTCGCTGACAGAAGGGGTAAGCTTCTGCGCGGCATTGGTTCTCTCGTGTTTGAATTTTCAATCACTTATAAGATTTGAATAAGATATCCGTTCGTTCGGACCTCTAGTACTACCTTTGGTCGGAAATTGAGCGCTCGGCGATGCGTAGATTATTTTTGCTAGGAGAAAAAAATCCTGTAATTTTTTTGTGGAACACCCGGTACTACCCACAGATTTCACCGTACTGTGGTGATCAGCTGCGTTAACAGTTTGGTTTTTTGAATTTGCAACCCTGTAAGCTCAACAAACGCCATATTAGTTTTATGTCTTGAAACAGCTTCAGATGCCTGAAGTCGAGTGTACATTTCAATTATTAAAACTAACTTTTCACTTTCCTTTTCTAACTCAAGAAGTTCACTATTTTTATAAAGTAACAAGTGTGACAATTCATTTAAAAAAAAGAAAGAATAATATAGGGCCATCACAACCTGCAAATCTCACTTGAACGACACTTTGGCCACTTAATCCTGGTTTTATGTGAAGCTGTAGATAACTTTGATGCAAATTTCCTACATAATTAATTTCCCACTATTCAGGGTTGGCTTTCTCTGAGCGAAACCGATCGGCATTGTCTATGAATCTTAAGGAAACAGATTTCTAAGGTAGTGGCGAGCGAGAGTCTAACCGCCGAATTCAGAAACCTGTCTCAAACTACACTCAAACTGAAAGGCCCCTAAACTTCCTCGAGGAAGGCGCGAGGGCCGGCGGTGGCCAATCGCGACGGCGGGTCCGTCCTCGCGATTGGCCAGCGCCGGCCCTCGCGCCTTCCTCGAGGAAGTTTAGGGGCCCTTCAGTTTGAGTGCAGTTTGAGTGAGGTTTCTGAATTCGGCGGTAATACCCCTGTCAGACGGGCTAGTTTAGTGTCACTACAAACGAGTGCACTTCGCCCTTAGTGTCATTTCTGTAGTGTGCCACACGGCTCCTTCCTGAGGAACACACTTGGCTTGGAGTGAGTTTGATGAACTCACTTCGCTCGATCGAGTGCGTGGAATCAATAGGAGTGTTTCAACAGTAAAACATAACAACGCAGAAACCAAAAGCGTTGTGTAAGTTTTATTTTATAAAGAAAAATAAATTCGTGAAAGAGACTACATGTAGAAGAATGGCATTTCCAAAAAAGTAGTGGGGTGGACTTGGAGTTTAGGCTTATCTGAATCAAGATTAGCGCAGCGGTGAATTGATAAAAGACGACGACAAAGTCAGTCAGTCATGGCTATCTTGGTTAGCAGAGAATGATAGAATCTCCTTTTGTTTCAGCATGTAATTATTCGAGACAACACGATAATTATTATCTGATTAGGCAGTCAGGGCCTCCTCGTAGACTTCCGTCGAACGAAGCGGAACGCCAAAGTTGGATATGCTTCGTTCTTTATATTGGCTTGCGAAGATCGATCAGAATCATCCAATTGGCGTAAAAATCGTTCATTAATGTAACGCTGTTTTAGAGCACAGCTCCTAAGCACCCATTTCTGAGTTAAGCGGCGTCGGGGTAACGCGCGTTGCATTAAGGGCTGTTCCCCAAGATGACGTCACACGTGACGTCACGTGTGACGTCACGAGGGTAAATTTTTCCCGCTACATTTGGCGGTAAAGGTTTTTGCTAAGTTTGGCGCAAAATTTTTCCGCTAAATTTAGAGGAAAAATTTTACCCGTTTGACGTCACATTTACAATTTCAGATGAGGTTCATGTGACGTCACACGTCTATGCAGCGGGAAAATTTCCCGGCTAAGTTGAGCGGGAAATTTAGCGAAATTTTGACGCTAAGTGGGATGGGAATAGATGAAGAGGATGGGAGGGTACGGAGGGGGAGCAGCTGGCATACCCTCCCCTTCGTACCCTTTCTCCCTCCTCCTCAAGAGCTGCGCTCCAATTCGGCATTGCAGAGAATTGTAAACGTCTAATTTTTTTAACGCGTCTTTATTAAGGAGTATCGACTCCCGAGTGGGCTAGCGCCCACCAGATCGGAGTACGTGGAGAACTCAGTGATCCTGAGCTCAATCCCCAGCCCTGCCCGAAGAACACACTTCCAATGAAGTGAGTTCGGGGAGCACAATACGCTCGCTCCTGTAGACCGAGTGTGTAATCTCAATAGCAGTGTTCAAGGAGTAAAACTAATAGAAGAAATTAACGCTGCATAAAATTAGTATTATATTGATAGGAGTAATATTAGATGCGCACCTGTTTTCTGTCGGCAGGAAAGTAGTGCATTGTAGAAAAACAAGCGGCTAATCTACAGGGTGTCACAAAAGAAAATTTACACGGTCTTTTTTTACCGAAAAAATAAACTAGGCATCGCCGAACGCTCATTCTCTGCCCAAAGGTAGAGCTAGAGGCCACAACCAGGTGCCAAAGTTTCAGCCCGATCCGATAACTTAATCAAAAGTTATAAGTGATTTTCTGAAAGTTCAATGGGAAAATGGAGCCCATTTTTGCCTGTTTTCGGTTTCTGGTGTCATAGAGCACCATGTGTTCGAAAACTCCGTCGGCCGTTAATTTCCCATTGAAATTTTCAGAAAATCATTTATATCTTTTGATTAAGTTATCGGATCGGGCTGAAACTTCGGCATCTGGTTGTGACCTCTAGACCTTTGGGCGGAGAATGAGCGTTCGGCGATGCCTAGTTTATATTTGCGGTAAAAAAGACCGTGTAAATTTTCTTTCGTGACACCCTGTAGTTTCCCGCCTTGGCCCCTGCGCGACGGCCAGGAGGCACCTGCAAGACTCCACCAGGAATCAGAAGGTGGCAGGAGAGACGCGAAAGGCTTGCTTGTAATGGAACTCGCTCAAGTGGGGCAAGGTGTCTTCGAACCACCGTTCGTTCCTCTGGAAAGTCCACCGTTCTCGACTGATCACGGGCAGGTTGTCGGTCATGAGAGCGGCTATGGTGAAGGCATTGGCCTGCAGCTGATGATCGATGTCACTTCAAATTCTTGCCTGTGCGCCGGCATCCAGGTCCAACTGCCTCCCATCCGAAAGGCGTTGGGCTCTCACAGAGATAAGTGCCCGAATCACGCGCTTCCACTGTCCAACATCGCGGATATCGCCCTCCAGCTCGTCCTCCACACACTCCATGATGTTTCGTTGTGGCGAGTGGCCAAGTGGGCTCGCGCACATCAGCTCGGAGCACACGGAGCGAAAGATCGCGCTGCAGAACCAAGGAATCCTGGGTTCAATCCCTACTTCTGCTCGTTTCGATCTATACTTCGTTTCATCTTATGTTGTACCTCAGACAAGGCTAGAAGCGCGAGCTCATAGCGTTGGGGGCTTAATGCACGAGAGCTTGTGCCGCCGAGATGTGCCCTGAGCAAGGAGCTCGCACTTGTAGCCTTTCCTGCGGTACATTATAAGGTGAAACTAGGGTGCCTTCATGTGCGCTTTGCTTAGGGTGGAGACATCTGGCCATTTTGTTCCCACTTTTACATTTATTTTTTGTTCAGAAGCGCGTGAAAGAGAGAGTCCCTGCACGCGTCTGTGGCGCTGACTGTGCTATGGCGACAATTTGTTTTCGTCGATTTCTTTGTATTTTCCCCGTGAGCGCATGCTGTCGGCATCGGGTACTACAAAGGGCGGGATCACTCTAAACAGAAGGTCATTGAGGCACCCTAGGTTAGGGTGCCTCAATGACCTTCTGTTTAAAGTGATGCCACCCTTTGTAGTACCCGATGCCGACAGCATGCGCACACGGGCAAAATACAAAGAAATCGACGAAAACAAAAAGTCGCCATAGCACAGTCAGCGCCACAGACGCGTGCAGGGACACTCTCTTTCACGCGCTACTGAACAAAAATAAATGTGAAAGTGGTAACAAAATTGCCAGATGTCTCCACCCTAAGCAAAGCGCAAATGAAGGCACCCTACCCTAGGTGAAACAGAGTATAGATGAGCATTGTACCGGCGTGCGGACGTGTATCACTGGCTTGTAATGGCTGATCGTAATGATCAAGTTGGATTTAAATTTAGAATAAAGCTCGTGACCTAGCGCAACAATGTGTGGTAAAGTGTTTCTAATAAGACGACGAAGTTATTTATGAAAAAATACGTATGCACTGTAATGTTTTGCGTGCCCATTACTTACCCATCGTCATTGCCATCATTATGGAGTGACACTAAGTTTTCCCGTGTAGCACCAGCACACTTTGAGTGTGTTTCGACGGGTTGAAGGGCACTCGTTTGTAGTGACACTAAACTAGCCCGTCTGACAGGGGTATAAACCTATCTTCCCTTCACCCTTTAGCAGAGACTATAAACCTCCGCCTTCAGCGCGAGCTTTCTGCCCTTGCTAACACAAGTGTGAACGCGCAGCCACGCGCAACCAAAGCACTGCGGAAGTCAGCGAGTTCGCGCTGAAGGCGGAGTTTCAAGTCTCAGTTTAAGTGTGAATGAAGAATGTCTTGACAATGTTTTATCTAGATACTATTTTAGTTGCAACTAACCGACTTTCCCTGGACCAACTCAACCAAGGCATTACACAGATTGCTGTTAATGTTTTCTACAATCTAGTGTCTTAAAAAAATTCGATCGAATAGGCATCAGTCAGTTTAAAAAAGAAAACGAAAAAAAAAGACCTATCTTTAGTTTTCAAATAGCATCGGTGACAGCTGTCTCTTTTGCCTAACAATTTGATGCTAAAAATAAATGCATAAATATCTCCTTGTACGTAAGAAGCGTCAATATAAAAAAAGCGTTATTGTGCCTCAAAATTGTTTATTTTTTATGTTTCTTTTATGGAACCTGGACGTTCCGCGCCTGTTTTAATTGGAACGAGCGTCGTACCGGAGCGCTTTCGTGTATCTCTTCAGCGGGATGCATGTTAAACACTTCAGACTGGATGTCTTACTGCACTGCCTACATTTATGATGTTAGCGGACATATGTGACGCCCTTCGGGGCAAACTGGCCTTCCCCAATGTGCCAGTTAACTTTTTCGCAACAACTTACAGCGAAAAAAAAGGTGCTCCTTTTTTTTCGCCGGCGAACTGCAGCCTGTACGTCCTGAGGAGTACACTGACATTTTAAGAGCATGGTCTTCGAAAAAAAAGGGTAATTAACCTACTGAAGGTGGATAGCATCTGAGTGGTATAGCTTTCAGCAGGCGCGCTAGACACGAAGCAAAAGACGCACTAAAAATGATCGGAAGTAAAAAAAAGTAAAAAAAAATACGAGCACGGTGGTAGACCCTAAAACTGGGTTAGAACAAAGTTACAGCACAAAGAAATACAAAAACCAAGTGAGAAAGACAGCGTCAATAACTCGGCTCAAAATTAGGGGAAAGAAAGATTTGCAGGCACAGTGCAATATTTGTGAGACCCAACAAAAGAAAATTAATCTTATGAAGCAAAAAAAAAAAAAAATGGCGTTTCTATAATTGAGTTTCCATACTATTATCTGTTTAAACGATTACTAAAGGAAGATACGAAAATGAAGGACGTAAATATTCTGAGACACAAAACTAAAAATGGGGATGATAGCCCTTATCTTTATTTGTACCTTTTCAGTGTCTGCTGGGTGCTTAGCTGAACTTTAAAAACTATGTGCATCGCTATCAAAGACACCGTCTTGATCGGGCAAGGAAGGCCTCTTTATGAAGCAGCATGTTACCTGTCGTGCCTCTCACATCAGTGTGCGATATTATGTTGAGTCATACGTCGCTATGCAATATGTTAAGCAATGTTAAGGGCAAAGATGGGCCCGCTTGAGATTTAGATATAGTTTTTGAACCGGTTATTTTTGGCCATAAATAATGTTCAAACAGTAATTTCTTTACACCATGCCAAAATATTTTTGTATCAAATACCTATAATATCTCTCAGAATACTATCAAGTAGTAGTACTAAAAAACGTTCTTTTCTTAGGGGATGGGGGTAGGGGAAGGAGTTCATGGCAGCCCTAGACTCACAGTATAGGGGTGGGGGGCTGGATATATGTATTTCTAAGCCAGTTGTGAATAAAACCTACAAACGTGCGCACAGTTTTGCTTTATACATAGGGAAGTCCGGGGTAAAGATCCATTCCGCCATGTAAGTCACCCGTTCATCGTGCACTTCTTTCGTGTTGTCTGAAGGCCCTTGCACCCCCCCCCCCCCCCCCCCCCATTTTAGGTTATCTATATACTTACCGCATTTTGGGGGTCCATGCACGAGCTGCATGTCGGTGGTGTCAACAGTATTTATCCGCGGTGCTCTCCTGTTTGGTGTGTTGGCGGTATTGGTTCTAAGATCAAGGGCCCTCCATTCTGCAGGTTTCTTGTGGTCGTCGGGCGATATCCTGACTGGATACCTTAACCCTTTGAAGATGAGATCCATCTTCATATCCGGATTTTCCGACACTTTGGATTGGAGGCCCCTGTACTTCCAAGAGTCCTCCGTTGAGAACATTGTATGCTCCCTGTGTGGCCTGGTTTCGAGAAATGTTGTCAGATTGCGCTGTGAGCACACACCCTGCCCGGAATGTCACGAGGAGTCCCAGAGGCGAGGGAGTACTTGTCCACTGGATGAAGAATCCTTCGCCGACGATAACATTCTTCACCTTGATATCTCGGGAGGTTACATCCTGAACCATACGGTAAGTAAATCTAAATAAAGAAGCTGCAGAAATTATAGATATGTTGTTGGAGCTTTACAAGCCCTTCAACACTTGAATATTTTTCTCTTTTTTTATATCCAGGACTCCGTGTTTTCGGATTTTATTTATCGTGAAATTTGGAGGGTGTTTTTCGGACTTTCTTTATTGCCGAATATTCGGAATTTATCGAAGATTATTTTTGTTGGATTCCCAATTTTCTGAAGTAGGTAGCATATATATGCTATGTTCCTAAATTTTAAAAATTGAAAATAAAAATATATATGGCTGGCAGGTATAACTCTGCCATAGATTTATAAAAAGGCACGTGTACCACGCGACATTGGCGCCCTTGCCATTAGTAGTACTACCATAAAATCATTAGAAATAGCCCACCTAAAATTGAGAGAAAATTGGGAGTAGATAAGGAGTGGACTAACTTTCGGTGTGCAATCAAGAAACATTTCAAAAGCTTTATAAGTATATAATATGTTTCTGCCAAACTTGTTATCGCGGCAAGGGGGAATGAAGCAAAGATTACTGTACTTCCCAGTCAACAATGTCATATTGAGATAAATGAACTCCTTGACGCAGTCCTTGGAAAGCTTGTTTTCTCTTCATCCTTTTCTACCGCTTCTCCCTGCGGCTGCGGTGGGTGGAGTGGTGAAAGAGAAGCCTCAGCTGTCCCTCTTATGAAATCTAAAGGCTCGTTCACACAGTTGCGTCGACTGCGTTGCGCTGCGTTGCGCCGTGCAGCACAGCGCTTCTCGATTGGATCGTCGTAAGTTTCGCCGTAGCAGCAGCTCAACGCCAAAAGACGTAAAAAGACGCAAATGGTGGCGGTCGCACTCCGACTCAACTGTGTGGATGAGCCTTACGAGTTTATGACTTTCACGGTTGTCAAATCACAACTCTTCCTTCCTTTAAGAAGTTCAATCTGTAAACCAAAGTAGTGGTTTCTATCGTGGCCCAGAATTAAAATGTCCGTCGCCTCTCCTGATGACCGCTGAACATGTGCTGCGGCCAAACTTTCTCGTAGAAAACTGAACTTTTTTTTGTTGTTGGCCATGGTTTTCTTGAATTTTTTGAATAAATTTATATTCAAGAAAGTTTTACCGGCGAGTTTTTTATTTTTGTTTCTGGATTTTTTCGGATATATTCGAAAACACGCCACGCTCTCTATAGCGCACTCATATTTAATTAAAAAAATGCATGTTAATCATTTATTTATTTTCTAAAAAAATATGTTTACATATATTTTCCTAATCGTTTCAAATAATCAATGTGAACAACTCGCATGTTTTTGGAGATTTGCCTCCGGTCTCCAACTCGGATATTCGCTTGTTGTGCCGTCTTTTGGTTTTCAGGTTATAATTATATAAGGGCTGAACATTTCTTTCGTTTTTTTTTTTTTTTTTCACAGGTAGCCTGCGTCAATGCACCCAATGGTTGCGACTTCATAGGTCATGCTTCCAGACTCGTGGATCACTACAAGCAGTGCTCGTTTCACGTCGTGCCTTGCCCCAGGTGCGAATCAGCAGTGCTAAGGACTGAGCTCGTGGGTCACTGTAAAGACGGCTGCAGTTCTGCGTCCACTACACCCGTGCCCATTCCGTATTATATGAACGTGAATTATGATCATTTAGAAATTACAAGCAGTGAACGGAAAAGAGAGATGCTCAAGATATCCCAGGATCTCTCTCGTCTTCAGACTAGCCTCAACCAGTGGCTTGAGGAAGTCCGAACGTTGGAGAAAAACACACACAAGGATCTGAAGGACGAAATGTTCAAGATCTCTGACCATCTCTCCGGTCTGCACACTAGTGTAGAAAAGTGCAGGGAAGATGCGAGAGAAGCGGCCAGAAACACCAAAGAGCAGTTGGAAGCTCAATCCTCGAGACTTTCCGAGCAGTTGGTCAGAATCGAAACTCAAGGTTTTGCTGCAGCAAACAAAGAACTGAAAATTGCCATTGAAGACACAATGAAGACGCACATTGCTCAGGAGTTACGTGTACAATACGAAGAACTCATGAATGTTACGAAGAGTGTATCTAAATGCGTGCTTGAATTTGGCGGAGCCAAGGAATTTCACTGGTACTTTAAAGGCTGGGAAGACTTCAAAAAGAGATCATTAGACAAAATGTATGCCTTCACTGACAGCCCCTTAAAGTATGTATGTGGCTATAATGTGTGCATCCGTATTCGGTTGGAACTATTTCCGTACTGCAAGTATTTAGCGATGGGTATGTGTATCCATCCAGGTGTCAACGATTCAAAGCTCGGATGGCCTTTCAGCAAGACTTGCACGCTCGGTGTCATTCATCCCAAGGACAATGCGAAAAAAGAGATTCATGTAGTCGATGCAAGTGAATATGCGAAGAGCTGGTGCTTTCAGATGCCAAAACAAGGCAGTAATCTTTGCATTGGAGGACGGCCCCTCAGAACCATTAACGAGCTCGAAACGGAAGGGTTTGTTAATGACGATTCACTTCACTGTTTCTTCCAAATTGAGCCGTAATGTTCTTTTCCGGTAGGTTAATAATTTATTATCGAGAGGAGCAAAAAATGTTCTGCTGCCTGGAAAAAACCGCTTACTTGATCCCATTAAATATAAAACGGATGGAACCGACTCTTTCTCCTCGTTGTTAAAAAAAATAATAAAAAAAAAAACAACGAAAAACGCGTTTTGAGGACACGACACACTCCTTTCGGTGTATTTACCTGCAGGAAACAGGAATTTCGTCTGTGCGGACTGTAACTAACACTGATCATCTCATTGCAGCTACGAATATAACATAAAAAATTGAACTTCTCTTCACGACAGGCTGCCACAGTAAGCCGGCATCTAAACGAAGCCCCAGCGTGTATATTATTGCATATTGCATATTAACATAAAACTCCGCTCTATCTTAGATTTTTTTTTTTTTAAATATGCACTTTCCTTAGTGAGGGCGAGGAATGCCGCAACTGCCATATTAGGATGTAACTCTCTCTAAATCTGTATTAAACTTGTCAAAAATCTACGGCGTGCACCAATTCAACGGATTCTGCTACTTTGGCGGGCAACAAGCCTCGCATCGAACACTGCGCTGCCTACGTCACATATATTACGAAATTCGTTGTTTTTCTTGTTTTATGCTGAGCTCGGTACTTCATTAAAAGGAACATTTGCGAGTGCGCGGGTGGCGGATATCCCCCTCTAGGCCGTCTGCTACGTAGATTTCGACGTAGCACCCGGTATCTCCCCTCTCTCTAGATAACATTCTTTAAGGCAGGGGTCGGCAAACGTTTGCAGTTGCGGGGCGAGGCGTCACGAAACCGACACGGATTGAGCTGGAAGGGAAGTCGCAAGAGTGAAAGGGAAAGGGAGAGGCAAACGAGTAAAGAAAAAGAAAAAAAAGAACAAAAACACTGGGCCGAATTCGCATTAACGACTGTCCCAAGAATTTCGATGAACCCGCAGAGCTCGACCCCTTGAACGCTGCAATCTTGATAGAGCAGTGACCCCTTGGGTAACTATAACCGCGAATAGAATTCTCGAAACATTCCAGAGCGCGCACTGGCGGTCTCGTTGCGCGCTCATGTCGCGGCGCTCTAGTGTCTGGAGCGCTAAAGCCCCTCGATGTGTTTGCGCTTGTCTTGCAAGTAGCGTCAAATGCGCGAGTGCACGAAGCCCATGTCTCGAGCGGACCTTGGAAGCAAATGGCGGCGCAGCACTGAAATGAGCGGGCCTTGGAAGCGAATGGCGGCGGAGCACCCGCTCCTCGCACGTGTCTCGCGCGCTTCCACAACAATGGTTGGCGGTACTTGTAAAAAACGCTTTCATCAAGGGGCTTTATCGAGCGCTCCTGTCGGCGCTGTCGTGTTGTGCGCTCTTGAGCTGCACAGCAATGTAAAACATGTGGCAAAAAGTTTATTGCAAGCGCGGCGCCCGACTGGTGTCCATGCGTGCGTGCACCTGGAGAGTGCGCGTGAACGAAGCTTTTGGCAAGCTTGATATTGCACGCACTTGCCCGCACGAGCAGAGGCATGGCGGCTTCCAGATGCCTTGTTTGCAATAGTCTATAGGCGTTTTCAAGAAGCTGTGCATGGGCTCCGCCATGACCGACCTTCAGTTTGCGTCCTCTCATTTCGTTCACTTCACTTCATCGTTACCACAACAGGATAGGTTATTTCCATTTTATATTCCATTGTGTCCTACTGCCCAGCATTGTCCTCTCTGGAGGCTTGTCTACGTCCTTTTTACTGGCTCGGTATAGACAAACGAGGATAAGCAATGGCGGCTGTAATCTTGCGCGTGTTTAGAGCGTCTATACTTAAACTATTTTTTCTAACATAGCAGGCGCATGTCGGCAGTGAATGATGATTAGTCCATTATACTCGTACTTCGTTTCAGCGTAAGTTGAGACGCGACCGACGCGACGTGCTAATGGGACCAATAGATCAACCTCAAAAGCACAGGTCACCATAAAAGTTTCGGTTCATAGTTGGTTCAGCGATAGTAGAACACGTTCAGAAATAAGAGGTGGTGCTCTTTTGGCGCTCTCAGATTGGTCCCATCAGCTCGTAGCGTCGGCAGCGTCTGGACTTAAAGTGAAACGAGGTGTAGTCCGCAGCCAACCGTCGGCGCACGCAGCCGATTCCCGACGAGGCGTAGCTTTCCCCGTGGAATCACGACATTACGGGAGTGAATCATGACGCAGTAAGGGGTAGCGGAGCGGGCGTATGGCGTCAGTGCTACAGACAAAAGTAAATTGATAGATCAAAGAACGCGATAAACCTCCTCTCTTTCCGATTACTTTAGTTTCCAAATGAGCGGCTTCTAAGAATCCAAGTGTGCTTAGAATTCAGGCCCTTGCACACACCCACTAAAGAAGCAAAACTCACGAAAACTTCCCATTAAAACATTTCTGTGGCACACGCTACCCCAAGAAATGTAAACTTCTCTCGATAATTCCGATATACCGGCAGAGCACAAAAGTGTATGGTCAATGGAGCGTTTTCGAAATTACCCAAAGCTCTCCAAAATCAAGCATGGCAAATCGCAACGCGGCCATAATACACGGATGACAATTTTTGTATTTCCCTGGTTTATAAGAACGATCAAGGGAAGCGTGATTTTTTGTTTGCAAAGCAAAAACGTGTAGTGGCAAAAAAAAAAAAGAAAAAAAAAAAGCGAACAGACAGAAGTAACGAGGGAGATATATCAGAAGTATCAATCGCATCATCCGACTTTTTTTGTTTTTGTCATATCTCCGGTCTCAAACAAAACTACAAGAACGGTGCCAGGGCAACATCACCCAAAAGATAGCGACCGCTTCGAGTGTTTTTCACTTTGCAGTAAGGGGCGGTACGCGTCAGTCTTATCTCAACTCCTGGCTTTGCAGGTCCCCAAATCGCACGTATATGGTACGTCTGTAGACGCATACGGCATTCCACGTTTTTATGTCTTTAACAAAGTGTTCGCGTGAAACTGTCCCAATCTTCGGTCTATAAGTCGGACCGTTGTAAAAGCGGCACCCCTTTGTATGATCAGCAGAGTCGCTTCAGCCGCGGACTTATGCTGCAACCCTTCGAAGCGCCTTCGGACCGCCAAAAGAGTGGGCACTTGGTGGGGGCTCTGCCGTTCCTATTTTTTGTAAATGTTGACAAAGCCTGCACCTTGCACAGATAAATGCCGTACTTACAACCACAAAAGATACACGTATGATTTGTACGGTTGTATACAACGCAGTAACCAATTTTTGACAAAAAAAAAAAAAGAGTCTTATACACTTGACATAATGGTCCACATATGCGAACATTGCAAAAACCGGTAGATTTCGATCAGTATATGAGATATGTCCTGTGGAAAGATGTAAACATGTACGAATTAAACGTGTTTCCTGAGAAGTTGCCACATTGTGGCAACAAATATCGGCTAGCCTTTTGTCGCCTGATGTTTCCCAATAGTAGAGCCACATTCTGCCTCACAGCATGGCGAACTCGGAAACAATGTCCGATACTAGCAAAACTTGTTGTTGGGCGAGTTGGCTCATGAAACTGAGTAAACATGTATGCGCAAAACGAGGGCGAACACAAATGCATTCGTCTTTGTCCCCTCCGTCGTGTTCTTCCTTTGTGTTCGAGCATACAAGGTTACTCATTTCGCTATGGGTTGGTTAGTTCCTTTCGGGGGGTCTTCTCCAGTCGATTCAAATAGGGAAGCATGTGTGACATGATTAACCAAAAAGAAAAAGCCAAACCAGCTTGCGAAAAAGAAAGAAACACGACGCGCTTTTTTGGGCTTGGTGCACAGAAAATGTGTACTCCATCAGCATCAAATGCGGAGCTGAGTACATAGGGAAAACCAGCCGATGTATAAATTACCGCTTTCGTGAACACACAAATGAAGCCACTCCAAGAACTGATAACTCCATTCTTCCGATAGCGGTTCACGCCACCGAATGCCTTGGATGCGCGCCTGACTTCGCGGGAACCCAGACAAAAGGGGGACACCGCAATCGGTTTGGACGTGAGATAATCAAAACCTTTCTCGTCGAGAACGCAGAAAACAACGTTTTATCGGCTTCGGTAACCTTACCAAGACGCGATATAAAATTCCTCAGGCCTAAAATTGAAAAAAAAAAAGTGAAAGCCGTTTACAACTCCATGTAAAGGCCCGTTCACACTCTTGCGACCGACTTCGACCGAGAGAGACCAGACCGGTTTTTAAGCCTTTTGCGACTTCTTAGGACCGGATGCGATGCAGCGGAGCTGGTCCTAAGAAGTCGCAAGAGGCTTAAAAACCGGTTTGGTCTCTCTCGGTCTAACTCGGTCGCAAGAGTGTGAACGGGCCTTAAAGCCGAATTGGAGCGCAGCTCTTGAGGAGGAGGAGTGAAGGGTACTGAGGGGAGGGTAGACCCCTCCTCCTCCTCCTCCCCTCATTCTTTAATATGCTCCCGGGGGGGTCACGTGACCTCGGAGGGGGGAGTGTCACGTGACTTCGGGGAGGGGGGGGGTCACGTGACCTCGGGGAGGCGTGACCGGGGGGGTCACGTGACCTTGGGGTGACCTTGGGTGGTCACGCGACCTTGGGGTGTCACGTGGGGGTCACGTGCCCTTGAGGTGACATTGGGAGGGGTCACATGACCTCAGGGGGTCACGTGACCTCAGGGGGTCACGTGACCTTGGGGTCACGTGACCTTCAGTGGGTCACGTGGGGGTTACGTGACCTAGAGGTGACCTTGGGAGGGGTCACGTGACCTTGAGATGACCTTGGTTTCGCCGACGGCGACGGCGACGCCGACGGCGACGCCGCTCAAGCCGGGAACGGGCGCCTAAGAGCTGCGCTCTAAAAAATATTCTTGCTTTGTATTTTTATTCAGCCGTTGGTCATCGGCTAAGAGACCGATGACCAACGGGTCATCGGTCTCTTAGCCGCAGATTATAAATTTAGCAAGTGCAGTACAACCGCTAACCTGAGCTTTTTAACGTGCATCACGCCGTAGTGATTACACGAACGCGTGCCAGTACAAAATCCAACTTGAAAAATATCGCAACTCCCCGTAAAAACTAGATCGTTACTGTAGTTCCGCCCGTGCCTCGTGACTTCCTCCTCCCCCTTTCCATCCCCCAGTTTTCCTTCCCCCTATCACCTTATCTTTGTTTGAATCTCGTTCAGGGTGCAATATTCCTGCCGAAAATCAACGTTGTGGCTCAATAGAAGAACGTGTTTTTCTCGTGCTTGTCCGCCGCGTTTTATTCTTTCTATTTTAAGTGCTAATTTTCTAGTCGCTCGCTTTTACCACTCCTAAATTATTTGTATTCTGAAACACGGGAGCCCACCCACACCTGCTGCAGTGGACTGCTAAATGGCCGATCGGATTCGTACGAGGAGAGTTGCAGTGCTCCCTCAGTCTGTCATTAATGCCGAGTCCCGTTTGGCCCACACAGGCCTTACCACAAGACAGCGGAATGCAGTACGCAACGCCCAAACGGCAGTGGACGAAACGATTTACATGAGGGAAGAACAATTATTTTTATCGAGTGAAAGAGCGTAGTGATAATTTTTTTAAATTCCATTATTTACCAGTTACTTTGATAAAAAGAGAAGATAAGAATCGAACTCGTACAGCGTACCAATTTATTGACACTTTAGTGTGTGCGCGTGCGTGCGTGTGTGTGTTTGTGTTTTCATATTGCCCCGGCCCTGAAGTAATTATGGATGTCGTTTATCACCTTCCCTGCGCCTTTTCACACTCTTCGTTGATGCATTTCGAATTTTTTGACAAAAACACTGCTCGCTTTTTGTTTATATAAAAAAAATAATAAAACCGTGTTTTTCTTTGCAGTATACATCTACTTGTGATCTCCTTTCGCCTCGCATAGATCGCGGGGAACAAAATATTCTAGGCTTCACTTGGCGGCAGCGCGGCCTGTCAGTCCACGCGTGGCTTACCATTTTATCCTTAATGCGAAAGCATTAACTATCCCATGAAGCGGTGCCAACTACGTGTGTAACCGCAAAAAAAAAAATTATTGGCTCAGCAAGTCGGCTTTTAGATAGCCACTGGCGGTCGCTTCATGAGGGCGGGTAGTCGGTAGGTTTGCGATAGAGTTTCGTTTGTTTGTTTTCCTCCATGTGCATGCTCACATGCGAGAAGCCGACCGATATGTGTGAGTACTCACGTGAAAACCTAATGCTCGGAAGCACCTCATTGAAGCGTCCTACTGAAGCTGAACGATTGGTCTTCAGAATATTGCCGCGCACGTAGGTGGCCAAGCAGGCGGCGCGCTCCTGGCCAGACGGTTATCGCGCGTGCCTCTCGCGCAGAAAGCCAGGGTTCTATTCCTTGCCGCCAAGACGCATTTTTGTAGACTCTAACGTAACGTTCTGGTAAATTTGAAAACCGTGTTGCTGACTCGAGGTTAGAATGTTCGACACGCCGAACCTTCTACGCCGATTGTTCCAGAAGCCCACGCGTGTACAAAAGGGGCTCCGCGTGGCAAGCCGGAGTCAGTTTCACCCCAGAGTTCGACTCTGCTGTCACGCCGACTTCGACGCCCGCGACGCTCTGCTTTCTTTTGTTCCTTGTTTATTTTTGAGCACAAGTTTGCCCCATCAAATTTTAGTTCAGTTATTATCGCCTCATCACTTCTCATTCGTGACAATATGTCCAAATCAGAAAAAATACCGTCGATAAATGTCGTATAGAAAATGGGGCGGAGGGGCACGTGTCAATAAACTCTGACTCGAGGTTGCCCATAATTTACAATGCTGTTTACGGGGAGCTTCGGATGGTCTTAAATGCGCTGTAAACATGACCCACGCTTGAGTTCTACGGGTTCACCAGAATAACCGAGACAAGTTTAAATTTATCCAGGAGTCGAGTTGCCACCAGCATGCTTTAATTGGAAGTTTTTCATGGGTTCCACTTTTTTCGTGAGTGCGTGTAGGGCTTTGAATTCTGAATGCTCTTGAATTGCGAGATAATTGAAGTAATCGCCAGGTGAGGAAGTTTACCGCGCCTTTTTCACTGTATATTGACTGCTGTCATAAATTGTGATGTCATACGCCAGCTGCGCTCTCCCTTGGCACGTTATGAGTGGGATTCCGGGGTTTCGGTGTTTCTTTCTGGTTAAATTCGAAGGGTATTTTTCGGAGGTTATTTTTAGCTCAAAATTGAGGGTTCATCGGAGTTTATTTTCGTTAGATTCCAAACTCTTGGCAATTCGGAGAACAATTTTACTTTGTTCGAATTTTGTTTTTTCTGAAAATTTAGTAATTTTGTTATATATATATATAAAATAAAAAAAGAAAACTAAAGTGGCCTTTCCTCAGGACCGCTTGCTCTATGCTCTTGTCAAATTTATATATAAAATACCGTATTTTCTCTTCCGTCGTGATCTCAAAAAGTTTGGGATAAATCACAATTAAAGACAATTTTACCGGTGAATGTTTTTTAGGAATTTGTTTCGGATTTATTCGTAAACACGGAACTCCAGCTCTGAGCCACCCCGGGATGTCGTGAATTCACGTAGGCAGCTACGCTTCAGAATTCGGGAGCCAGCTGCGCGTGCCGGTGGACTCTTGCGGGCTCTGAGTATGATTATATAAGGAGGACTCACCGCCGCCTGTGGCCTATGTTTTAAATATACTGGACTAAGTGTGACCCTGCCGGCGGTCGCCAGCGAACCAAATGATGGTCCAAGCATTACTCGCTTCGGACGGTCGCTTGTGGATTAAGTATTCACCGCAGTCGACCGCCTGTTGACTAAGAATGCCGGACTAGGTATGACTCGCCGACAACGATCGCCTGCTGACTAGGCATGCTGGGCTGTTTGACTCGCCGCCGGTGGTCGTCTGCGGACAAAGTACTCTAGACTGACACCCCCGTCAGACCGACTCACTTAGTGTCACCTCAAGCGATTGCGCTTCAGCCAACGTTGGCTTCAGCGGATCAAATGTCACAGTGTTTTTTGAGATTCCCTCGGATATGATGTTATCGACGATGGGTAGGCTAAAAAGCACGCGAATTACTCAAATAAGCACGCAAATTACTCAAATAAACGCCCAAAATTCTTATTAATTGTTTTTTATCCTTTTTAAAACCATGTTACCAGACATTGATGCGTTAATAGACTACTTCCATAAACCCCAGCTTGCAACACTGCGCGCGTCGCACTCTGGGAAGAGCGTCATTTTTGGTCTCTGAGCTCACCTAAGTGGCCACGCTTCGAAGCTTTAGCACAAGCCCGAGACGTGTAGCTAGTCTTAAGACATACTTGTTGTATTTTTGTACTCGAGGTTTTCTCTTAGTTTTCGAGGTATGTGAACGAGGCTGTGCTGAGAATCTCGATGCTGCGAAACTCGGGTATCTTGCTTGTGTACTAGTCAAAAAGCTGTAAAAACCAATAAGTATGCATACATCGAGCTCGCACCTTTACACTAGCGCTGATTCGGAGGTTTTTTTTTTTTTTTTTTTTTTTTGTGTGTCTATAGATGAATTATATAAGTTTTTGCAATTGCCGTTTTTCTTAATACGCCCGAACATGCGAGGTGAAACACGGAGGCGCCTTTGAAAAGCTAAAATCGAACACACTCCTTATCTCTTATCTGTACTAACCCGGAGAACTGCATGAAGCGAAGTCCCCGCCCGCCTGCAGTTTACTAATATTCTACATCGCGTATGCGCTTAAAGTTATCGTGCAATCATATAGGCACCATTTGCACATACATACCGTTTTAAGAAAGCAAAAGTCGAGCACTTGTGTGAAGAATGTCGCACCATTCGTCGGAAGTGCGTCGGACGGGCGTGAACCCCCCTGCGGTGCACCAAACGAACGAAATTATTCAAAGCGCATTTGACGGTTGCTAACGGCCATAATATTTGTTACGTGTTTGTCTTCTTTCTGGCCGAGAATGCCAAGATAATTTCAGACACACCGTTCAGGCGGAGATCCTCGGCGTAAGTAAAAGCTCGTACACAAAGGCTTATTTATTTATTTATTTATTTACTTATTTATTTACCCTCAAGGCCCCGAAGGGTATTACAGAGGGGAGTGGGGGGGGGGGGGGGGGGGATTAGGTGACAAGGGTACAGTAGTTGATACATAAAATATAATACAGTAATTAATGCACGCTTGCTCAGACACTTCAAAAAAATTTACACAATGTTATAACAGTAATACCATTTATAGAAAATGGTTAATCAAAATAAACAAACAATGCATTTTTAAAATCAATAATACTGGTTATGGAGTCTATGTCAGCGCGGAAAGGCGATTCCAATCTGAGCTAGTGCGAGGAACAAAGGAGTTATAATAAGTGTTAGTTTTGTAGTTTGGGATACCGACTTTGTACTGGTGATCTACGCGGGATGAAACATAAGTAGCTGGCGTTAGAAGTTCACGGCGCATGAAAGGGTTATTATGGTAAATCTTATGAAATAAAGTAAGGCGGGAAATGCGTCTACGGTTCATTAGTGTGGGTAAAGCAAGACTATTTTTTATTGAAGTAGCACTGGATGTACGATGGTAATTACAGAGTATGAAACGTGTTGCTCGATTTTGAACTGATTCCAAAGTTGCAATGATAGTATTATGACCAGGGTTCCAGATAGAACATGCATATTCAAGTTTAGTACGTACTACAGTAGTATATAAAAGAAGTTTTAGTGACACTGGTGACTGTGAAAAATTTCGTTTGAGATATCCAAGCATGCGATTGGCGTTGTTAGTTACGTAGTCAGTGTGAGTTTCCCAGGAAAGATAAGAAGTTATGTAAACACCTAAGGATTTGTAAGAGGACACAGGCTGCAGCGGATTAGTGTCATTGTAATAATTTGAGCATATGTTAGTATGACGGGAAACTCTCATGGATTTACATTTATTAAGACTGAGTTGCATCAACCACTTGTCGCACCAGTTAGATTCAGAATTAAGATCAGATTGGAGAAGAGATGTCAGAGTTATCAGTTATTTCTCTATATAGAACACAATCATCAGCAAATAAACTAATGTTAGAGGAGATACATTCAGACAGATCATTAATATAGATGAGGAAAAGTAGCGGACCTAAAACAGAACCCTGGGGAACTCCAGATGCTACGGGAGAAAGTGAAGAGTTAGTACCATTGGGGCATGCACAAATTGAGAACGGTTGGTTAAAAAAGATTCTATCCAGCGTAGCACGTTCGGATCAATGTTGAGTTTGCTAAGGTTTAATAGGAGTAGCCGGTGAGAAACTTTATCGAAGGCCTTAGAGAAATCAAGGAAAACGAGGCTATCTGGGAGCCACGGTCAAGGACAGAATGAAGCTTATTAGTGAAGAGCAGAAGCTGTGTTTCACAGGAAAATGGTTTGCGGAAGCCGTGTTGAGTTGGGTGAAAAAAGAATTCGATTCTAGGAAACATGTGAGGTTAGAGTATATGATATGTTCGAGTATTTTCCAAGGAATGGATGTTAAAGAAATTGGCCGGAAGTTGTTCGGTGAGGAGTGGTCGCCACTTTTATGAATTGGAATCACCTTTCCAACTTTTCAGTCTTCGGGAAGGCAGCCTTCCTCCAATGATTGCTTAAAAATCATTGATAGTATAGCTGATGACTTCGTGTTTTTTAAGAATTTAGAGTTAATATTGTCGATCCCCGATGAGGAGGAGAGCTTCAGGTTATTAATTATTGCGTCTATACCATCAAATGATATTAATATTGGATCCATTGGCAAAAAGTCAGGGAAATTAAAGTTGGGGTACACAGAAACATCGGTGGAAGAAAAAGATTGTATAAATATATCGTTTAGCAATGATGCACACTCATCTTGACCTTCTCGTTCCCCATCGGCGTTTCTAAGCTTCAGGTCACCATGGTGATCATTAGGTTTGATTAAGTTCCAAAAGTGGCAAACATTTGTAAATAAAATGTTGGGCAACGTGTTAGCAAAAAAATTGGGTTTCACTTCTAATACTGCACGTTTATATTCCTGCTCGGCGCAATGATAGGAGTTAAAATGACTATCTAGTTTTGAAAGTTTGGCTACACGAAAGAGGCGTTTCCTTTTATTGGAAAGTCGTTTAAGTCTGGTGTTGTTCCAAGTGGAATTACTTTTGGAAGATAATGTGCGAACAGGAATATAAGTGCTTTTTAGATAGTTAACTTTGTTTCGAAACAGGCACCAATTTTCATCTACAGAGCGTTCAAAAAAATTTTCCACAAAGTAACTCGGAAATTCACACAATTCACTATTTATAGCCGTAAGGTTGACAATACAAGATCTGACACTGAGGCACAGGAGGCCGTAATTCTGGTGGGGCGAGAGACTAGCTGAGAGAAATTGTAGTCCGAACATAATTTGAGGAATTTGTCACTGTCAGACGAAAAAGGGCTTGCGTAAGCTGTTTCCGCCGACCACACAATATTTGGATAGTTAAAATCACCCAGAAGGATGAAGTTCGGTGTGGGAGATCGCAAGGTCACCGTACTGATTACGTCATGAAGTTTGTTCAGAAAGCTATCGCCACTTGAGGGAGGGCGGTAACAGGCACCCAAGATATATTTTTTGTGATTCACGGAAAGGCAAACAAAGACTGTTTCGAGGTCACTCGCAACATTCAAATAAAGGGAATCTATATGTTCGGCGACTGCAATCAGCACACCTCCATCTTGGCGAGCTTCCCTATCAGTGCGATAAATTTTGAAGCGTTTGTTAGTAGTTAGGATTTCGTTATCATGAATCTTGCCAGAGAGCCACGTTTCTGTCAAAACAACATCAGCCCCGGTGGAGTCAATGGCAGAGCATAGATTGTCGGGATTTCGTATGACACTTCGGATATTAGTAAACAGAACATTATTTATTTCGGGCGCGAAAGAAGAACCGCTAGCCCCCGCACAATGTAAGGGCAAGGCAGATCGGGCAGATGCTGCGCGGGCAAAATTTGGTGCCACGTTATTTTGGAGGGATGGCGAAGGTTGATTATTATCGCCTCCAGGGCTTCTTGTATGTGTCTTGCCCGGCCTTCTGTCATTTCCAACTTCATACAGCCTGTCGTTCACATTTTCATACATGAAACATTTATTGTTCAGGTAAAGCTTATTCTAGCGCAGTTGGAAGACGCTCTTTTGTAATTTTCCAAACTCAAAAAGTTTCTGTCTTGCTAGGCGCCTAGCCGGAGAAAAATCTTCATTATCCGTTATGCCGCAGGCTTTAAGCCTAGGTCGTGATTGTAGGATTTTTTGTTTTGTTTGGAAAGAAGAGAACTTGACAATCACTGGTCTGCATCTTCCGACTGCATACGAACCAAGCCTGTGAGCACGTTAAACGCATTCATCGGAAACTTGCAGACTAAGTGAAGTAGATAACGCATCTAATATTTTTAGTTTTGACTGTTCCCAAGATTCAGAGGCGGAATCTTCAATACCGTGAAAGATAATATTGCTCCTTCTTGAGCGGTCCTCAATATCGTCCAGGCGCTCGTGCAGTTTTTGGTTGTCCTTAATAACAGACTGCATTAATCCCTCGGCGGCCAATAGTTCTTCCCGGGTTGCATCGAGAGTTGCAACTTTGCACTCAACTCCATCGAGCCGATTTTGGATGTCGGTAACCTTTAGTTCGACGGATTCTTGCTCACTCTTTAACTCGTCAATAGACTTAATAAGGCTAGCTTGGCCTTGGTCAATCTTGACCGTACGTTCATTAACATCTTGCAAGAGCTTGAACATGTCGTTTAACTGCTTGGGCGGATCGATAGACATGGGTCCCGGATTCGCCTCGACGTCACCGGAGCATAACAAGAGAAGTTTTAATGCATCAGCGGAATGTAGGACAAGCATCCCATGTGTACACAACCGGTAATACAAGGAGCACAAAGAACAAAAAAAGCACAATGACCGTGGGCACGGTAACTCGAGAAGCCATAAGTTATTACTTCGTCTAGAGTGTATAAAATACTGATATCTTACCTGTATGTAGAACAAGAAAGGGTTCGTCAGCGACATTGCCGCTAATGAGTCACCGTGCCCACTGGCGTCGGCCACACCATGCGATGCTTTTGTAGCAACTGACGTGGCTGTCGCAGTCGATGGTCGCGCTAGGTGCGGCTGAATCGATGCAGGATTTTCGATGAGGGCGACGTCTCCCAAGGCCGGTGAAGACGGGCACTGTCTTCCGGTGAAGACGGTGAAGACGGTGAAGACGGTGAAGGCCGGTGAAGACGGGCTTTGTCAGTGCTGGTGCAGGCACGCGTTCCGCGATGTGATGGCGAGACAAGGAAAGCCGGTATCGAAGGCGCTCTCATTAACGAAGCCTGCGGTACCGTAGATAGGCACACAGCCAAGGATCCTTCGGGAAACAGCGTCGACAGCAAGCATGCCTATATGTAGAACAAGAAAGGGTTCGTCAGCGACATTGCCGCTAACGAGTCACCGCGCACACTGGCGTAGGCCACACCATGCGCTGCTTTTCTAGCAACTGACGTGGCTGTCGCAGTCGATAGTCGCGCTAGGTGCGGCTGAATCAATGCAGGATTTTCGATAAAGGCCACGTCTCCCAAGGCCGGTGAAGACGGGTACTTCCACAGAATGACGCTTGATATCCGGGCTTTGTCAGCGCTGGTGCAGACACGCGTTCCGCGATGTGATGGCGAGACAACGAACGCCGGTATCGAAGGCGCTCTCATTAACGAAGCCTGCGGTACCGTAGATAGGCACAGAGCCAAGGATCCTTCGGGAAACAGCGTCAACAGCAAGCATGCCTGTATGTAGAACAAGAAGGGGTTCGTCAGCGACATTGCCGCTAAAGAGTCACCGTGTCCACATAGCGAGGAGTAGGAGACGCTTGTTAGGGCCTCCGTCGTAACGATCTCAGCGTTTGCAAAACCTTAACCTCCTATCAGCATAAACCTTGAGTGGGATATATATGATGACACGAGGAAGACATCATCGTAAATTTTGTGCAGTAGTGAGGTTGAATTTATTGCATTTCCTTAAAAGTTCATGCGTCCACGATGGGCTCAACTTTGACACTCCTGTGAGGATGCGGCTTGCTTTTGGCCCAATGAAGTAATAAGAAGCGGACATTTGGCAAACAAAATACGTCTAAAGCTCAAGGTGACCGAATTTCACTACGTTTTTGGTCCTGGCCTTACTACTGGTCAGAGCCGCTAAAAGCTTTTTTTTTTTAGTCGAAATACAAAGCATAAGTGTTGCGAACCGTTTCAATTATTTATGAAAGTAGTCTTTGTTCAGTATTTTATATCCGAGAAGAAACAAATGCAGTGTAGCAAGCACGGAAACAAGAAATGACCCTTTGACATACCCGCCACCAAGCGACAGAAATGGCGGCGCATACTAGAAAGGGGTAGTGAGATCAGTTGCCGACGAGCGGCGAGCGTAGAAAAGTCCCGGATGTACGCGGCGGCGCTGCGGTCGTATGAGCTGGAGGATCCGACCGGTTCCGAGCGTTACGAAGGCCCTCGGCGAGCAGGTTTGGCTTGCGATTTGGCCGTTTGGCGGTTTGGCAGCGCGAAGTGGCTCCCGTTCTAATGTGATCTTTACCACGTGTTTGCTGTCGTTCGTGGCCAATGAAGTGTCATACCGAATTAGTGTTTAATCGCGGAACAAATGCAATGCGAGCCGCCCTGGCTGCCCGCTTCATCCAGCCTATCCAGCACATGCTTTAGTGGCGCCCTCTCGAGCCGTCGACACGGAGTACGGCAGCTGCGAGTGTTTGCTGAGCTCACTACCCCTTCTCTAGTTCACGGCTACTCATGCCATGGCCAAGGACGTCATAAAGGAGGCTATTTTTTGCTTGTTTTTGTAATTTTAATTTGCCTATACCTCCTAATATAAAGCGAGATTCGAGAAAAAAAGTTTCATTAAGTTACTGCGTTCGGTGTGCTCAGGTTCGGTGCAAATTAAAAACCAGTCAAAAAGTTGTTGTAGGGCCTCTTTGAAAAGAGAACGAGAAACCTATTTTTGTCACTTTTGATGTAGTAACAAGTAACGGTACTAAGTTACCTCTTGGGGGAAGGTGTACAAAACAAGTTCCCAACCTAGTGCTCTCCCCCCCCCCCCCCCCCCCCCCCGGGCTCGTGACTGTAATTTGCACGAGGAGGAAATGCTGTATAGACCATAAAAACATGCGCGCAAGGTATGTCAGTATGGGGAGAGTTATCCTTGAATGAACGCGTTAAAAAAGCAAGTAATTATTAAAGACGACAAAAATTGGAAGTGACTACAGCTTGATAAGGACGACGCATTCAAAGTAGCGACCAAAATAACGCTAATGTAACGCGTTTCTTTGGAATCTCGGTAACGAGTAACGTTTACTTAGCTAATTTTTGAGCAAGTCACGAGTAAAGGCTGGTTTAGACATCTGCAACGAGCGCGTTAGCTACGACTCAGTCCGTTGTGACCGGAACGACAGCTCTGCGTCGGACGTACACACTCCTACCACAACTGCTACAAGTGCAGCAGGTGTTCATCACGGCAGCCGCTTTACCACCGCCGTCAGCTGTTTCCGCTGTGCCTCTTAAAGGAAGGGAACCCAGCTTGATAGCAGCGTCGAAATACAATTTCTTGATCACGTGCACATAGGGGTGGCACTCAGTCGAACCGGGTTTTTAGCGAACACCGATTTTTCATCGAAAGACAATTTAGCGAATAGTCGGCCGGCGAGAATAGGCGTTCTCGGCTTCATATTTTCGTGGTTCACATATTCATAATGATCCGCCACAGACTGCCGCCGCGAAGCGGTGTGAACGCAGCAAGGGGGGGGGGGGGGGGGGGGGGGGGGCAAGCGCTTTGGTACTTTGCTACAACGTCGATTCGCTCAAATGACTCCTCTTCTCTCAAACGTCACTCGCTCATTTGATATGGACCTATAATGACATAACGTTGCGAGCGTTCAGGCGTGCTAACACTACTCACTTTCTCAGGGAGATGAAAACGCGTGAAAATTATAATCCTTCATAGGCGTCTTTAAATACCCCCCCCCCCCCCCCCCCCCCAATACGCGCCCGCAATACCTTGAACTTGGATGCACGCATGGAGTGCGCAAAATAAAAAGAAAAAATGGGTAATGTTTGAGGACACACATGCTAAGAAAGTAGAAAGCACCACTATAGCCGAGGTGAACAAGAACAACGGCACGAGCGTTTCTTCTGTCTTGAGGCTGCCGCCACGACATCGCCGAACGAGTAGATGAATCTTCTCTTCAAGAACGTGCTAGCTTGTCATCGGGACGCACGACGAGAATTCACAATCAAGGATAGCGTACGCGGAACGACGAGCTTCCACCACGTCGACCACGTCGACCACGTCGACGATCTCCAGCGACGCCATGTTCTTCAGCAGATAGGAGGAACGGCGACCGGCATGCAACGCGCGCGGCCGAGCTTTTCTCGACCTGTGATTGGTCTGTCGGTGCGTTCGGTCCGTTCGGTACCAAACATGCCGATGACGTTCAGCCCGGCTCAACTCCTTGAGTAGTGAACGAACACGAACAAAACGGCCGTTTGTCGCTTCGTTGACATGGCAACTCGACGTTCCAACCGGTTGCAGACGTTCCTAAGCATATTAGTAGCTCTGAAGAGAAATGTGTGAACGGGCCTTAACGGTATTTAGTTTAATTCAGTAACGTGTCCATGTCTGCATCGAAGCGTTCCTGTATCGAAATTACTTTTCGACTACAATGCGCGAAGAAGTTAAAGGGACAACTGCAGCGCGTTAGCGAACCACTGGATCTTAGCCTCGTCGTGTAAGCGCCTCTGCTTCGCACTGTCATTTCTCTGGATCTTCGCTACACTTCCGTGTGCGCGCGGCACGGGCGGCCTCTCGTTGGTGGTCAGTGTGGGTGTGAAGCCGGCCGCGAACTGCAGAAGCCAGTCCTTTCCTCGGCGCTCGCTCCAGGGACGAAGTACGGCATGGGACACATGAGGGATAAAAACGGTCGCCGCGCGGGAGTATTCACCTTACCAAATAACGCTCCTAGGCCGACGCCATGTTGCTGATGCTGATATGGCTGGTGCGACTCGCGTGCCCTTTATCAGCTAGAAATTTTCTGTCACTCTCTTGGACTGTGAAATCCCGCTCAGCGCGATTCTCTAGCTATGTTTTTGCGGCTTTGCATTCAACGTTTTCTGGCCCCTCTTGAAACTTTCCCCTTAATTTTTTTTGTTGCATGCTGCGTACCCGGAAAAAAAAGTCCCCCGACAAAATGTCCCCGAAAAAAAAAGGCCCCAGGTGGGTAACAGGAAAAAATGTCCCCAAGGTATTTCCTATCTCTGGGTTTCCCTCATCCTCATGGCCTTCGGGCGGTCCAGTCATATGATTTTGGGAAAAAAGGCACCGTGTGGCAAGTAGAAAAAAACGGGCCCAATAATAAAGGAATTATGCAACTCCGCGAGGTACACATCGCGACACTGTTAGCGCGAACACGACATCGGCGTATTTGTAAACGAAATTTTATCGTTTGCATTGTATCCCCCAAATACTCACTCTCAGTACCTATAATCAGTTTGATGATGATTAAGCGTTCGTTTCTATAAATAAAAAAAAAAAACTTAGAAAAAGGCTAGTGATTGCTTGTTCGTGCTAACAGCGTCGCGCTTTTTACCTGTTTAGAAATGGTACACAAGTACCTCTCAAATTTCCCCAAACACAATATCTTGGTTTTAGAAGTGTTATAAATGTTTATTACACAATGAACAACAAACAAAAACAGTTGAGTTACAAAGTTACAAAATCGGGAATGAAATGACACACTCTAGATTCATACACAAATGTCAAAAGTGGATTGTACAGCAGCAGAAAAAAAATGTCCCTTTGGGGACATTTTTTCCTACTTTCCACCTCGTACCGTTTTTCCCGGGGGCATATTTTTCGGGGACATTTTTTCCGGGGGACATTTTTTCCGGGAACATTTTTTCCAGAACCCGTTCTCCCCTCTCCCAGAGATAATCCGTGCAAAGTCCTTCTCTGTCAGGGCCAGAAACAGTTGTTCCGGTTGGAGTCAGTCGCGCCCGTTCTTTTGCTTCGGTGCTGCTGTGAAAACAGGAAGCTCTCCCCAAAGGGTGCCGCAAAACGAAGTGATCTTGGTTTGGTTCGATCGTCAAGATGTGGCTGTCGTCCACTGTTACTGTGTCATTTGAGATCTTTCTGAAATAAATTCTTTTTAGGTAACGCTGGATCATGTGGTACGTACAATATATTGTTCGAATGTTAACACTTGCTAAGTTGTATGTCCGTGTCCTGTCCATCGGTAAACACGCTATTTGTGAGCGTGAAAAATGCATGCCTTTCGGCTATCTTCTGTTTTAAGTTATTTTTGACAGTTAAGCGCTTGTCGTTTGACACGCGGTTAATCGGGTGGTGCCGTCAAAACTTATCGTAAAAAAAGAACAACTAACATTCCAGTCGCATTCGTTCTGTCGCGCAACAACCCAACAACAATAGTTTAGATTTTCGTGTCTATTTTGCATTTTTCTTTAAGAAATGTGGTACAATTTCCTCAATGTCCTGGGGAAGGTGCATACACCATGGAAGGGCAAAAAACGAGAAGTTTGCGCCGGCAGTATTTGAGACGGTGCCTACGCAGGCTGCGCCTATCGAAATCACTGTTCACTCAGTTCTTGTTAGCCGGGACGCCGGTGAGAGCCTAGCCTCAAACCCAGTGACTGGGCTTGAAAACGGTTCGTTGCCCCTGGGTTCGAGTGTTTCTTGGAAAGGTGTATATGTATTAGGCGACCGCGGTGCCGGCGTCCCTCCGTCACTTCCGCTCGGCGCGGCGCCGCTCGGATCTGGTCGATATACTGTGAAAGCCGCGCGGTGCGCCTGTGTCGAGCCTAGCGGCGAGCGGCGAGCGCAGCACGGCCCCCACTTTCACCGCTCTTGTGTTCCATGCTTGAGACCTTTGCGCGGCGGCGCCATCAGGGAGTATTAGAATAAAATACGCAATTTTAGCGCACACTAGCGCTAAATTTAGCGCTTGCGTTGGTGCGCGCTAAGCAAGATAGTTTTAGAATAGCGTTTCTCCGCAGCGACGCAAAAGCCCAAGCATCTCGCGCTTGCAGCTCACCAAGATACCGTCACAATTTTCATCTCACACGCGAAATGCTGAAACTTGAGGAAAAACAAGATTTTGGTCTAGAGTAACATTTTAGATTTGTTTAAAGATGAGAATACGACGCGAGCGGTCTACCGGTCGTGTCCGCTTGCTTCCCCTCGGCAAGAGAGGTACCTTCGCCGTATACTTTCGCCCAGAAAGAGAGAGAAAAAACTTTTATTGACGGAATATAAGAATTCCTTAGAATGCGGTCCTCGTTGTGGCCTGGTGGCGGCGACCTCCTTAGCCCTTTCCACCGAGGCGCTTTGCAACTCAGGGTCGGAGCTTCGGAGCGAGGTCTCCCACTTCTCATGGGATGGGATTGAGGGAAAAGGGCCTTGTGGGCAAGCCCATATTATGTTGGGCACAGTGGTTTTGTCTCCACAAAGGGTGCATTCCGATGAAGGGTACATTGAGGTGAAGATGTGGGTGGGGGTAGCAGGGTTAAGAAAAGTGCCCGTCTGTATTTGGCGCCAAGTATGGGCCTGCTCCGGGGTGAGGGACTTGTCGGCTGACGAATAGACCTGACGAGTGAGGGGGTAGTGTGTGGTGATTTCATGGAAGCTGGATGAACTGTCCCTGGCGGATCTGGCCCCGTGGTAGGGATGGAGGCTAGGCCCTGGCTGGATGGTGTGTCCTCGGGCTTGATCATGGGCCGCCTCGTTTCCCTCGAGAGCAGCGTGCGCGGGTGTTCAGTCCAGCCTGAGGGGGGTCTGGGGCGGGTTTCTGTCAAGAAGTTTGAGCACTGGCTGGGAAATGCAGTCAGCTGCGAAATTTCGAAGGGCGATTTTAGAATTGTGATGATCACTGAGGGGTGATCATCGTTTATAATAAAAAAGGGTTGTCAACAGTAAGTTCGTCTGGCTCCGACTTTTCTGTGCTCTCTTAGAATCTGGAGACCTGAGTGACTTCCATTGGCTTGAGTAAGCTTTTATTTAGGGTCACAGTTCTTAATACATTACTCATATCAATTTATAACTAGGGCTAGGCAATTATTCGAATAACCTACCAATTAAACGATTACTGCTTTGATCGCGATTAATTTTTCAATCGGTTAATTCGCAGCAATAATGCGCTGGCCGCAGAGTCCCGCGTGCGGCCAGCGCACGCGGGACTCTGCGGAAACGAGTTGGCCCATTCCACAGCCCTAGGATACACCGACCGGGCGGGATGGGCCTAGTCTCGAGACCCCGGGGCTCGTTCAGCGCGAACGTCTAGTCGCCTTCTATGACATTACCACCCATTACCGTCTCTCCCGCCGCCTTTACCCTCCTGTGACCCAAGCCCTCTCCCGGGAAGCGAGTGGTATGTGGCGCCAGCTGCAGACACATTCCTTCCCCAGCCCTCTCCTCCTCTCCCACATCTACCCATCCCCCTGCAATCCCACCTGCATTCTCTGCAGCGCCAGAGCTACTTTCTCCCATTTATTATGGAAGTGTCCTTCTGTAGATCCCTCTCCCTTCCCCTCGGAGGAGCGGTCGGTCACTGCGCTACGCAGCTCAGACCCGACCACCCAATTACAGGTGGTCCGTCGGGCTGCCGAGGTCGCTGAGGACCATGGGCTCCCGGCCACCAGGTGTGGCTGACTCTCGAAGTGCGAAGGCATAACCGCCTCCACCTCTATAAATAAATAAAGTTATTTCCATACATCCAACCGGTTAATCTGTAAAATTTTGACGAATCAAAAGAAAGTAAAAATGAAATGCTTTCACCACGCAGAGGTGGACGAGTAAACCGTTATAAAGGGCACACTTTAGAGGAAAGTTTAACCTAATGTAAACTGTAGGGGTGATATTTTCAACTCAAGACAAATGCAGAAGGTTTCAAGCGTCTCGGCCACTTCAATGCCGTGCGAGTGTCCGTTTAGTGCGCCATAGACTATTGTAAATAAAGGAAATTGCACTATTACCAGACAGTATAAACGAACTTCTTGGCCTCATCTGGGAGTGTCAGTGTCCTTCAAGTGGTCTAAACTACACACTATGTTTGATTTAGAATCGAATTCTATATTGCACAGTTTATCACAAATTGAGCAGCATAAAAAAAATTGGCTTTTTATAACATTGTGCATGAAAATGAACGAGAACGATTAATCAATTAAAAGGCGGCGATTAATCGGGTTAAAATTTTAATCGATGTCGAGCCCTAGTTATAACTTTCTTTAGAAACTGGGTTGTTGTTGGTTTAAATCTAGTCCTGTGCCACTTTAGCACGAACAGCATTCTGCTCTTGTGACACAAAATGGCGTGAGGAAAAAACATCAATATAAAATAACATGCCTCTATAGGTACCACCCGGGAAGGCACAACCGATGGCATATTTTGTAATAAAAAATGAAAACCGTTTACAACTCCCTGTAACATCGAATTAGAGCGCAGCTCTTGAGGAGGAGGAGGAAAGGGTACTGAGGGTCACATGTTCTCGGGGGGGGGGGAGTCATGTGACCCCTCGAGGTCACTTGACCTTGGTGGCGTCACGTGAACCCCCACGTGACCTCGGGGAAAGGGTCACGTGACCTGGGGGTGTCACGTGACCTCGGGGACGGTCACGTGACGTGGGTGGTCACGTGACCCCCCAGTGAAATTTTCCCGCTAGATTTAGCGGAGAAATTGTTTCCGCTAGCTTTAGCGGGGAAGTTTTTCCGCTAGATTTAGCGGGGAAAATTTTCCGCTAGATTTAGCGGGGAAATTTTTCCGCTACATTTAGCGGAGAAACTTTCCCGCTAGATTTCGCGGGGAAGTTTTTGCGCTAGATTTAGCGGGGAAAATCTTCCGCTAGATTTAGCGGGGAAATTTTTCCTCTAGATTTAGCGGGTAAATTTTTCCGCTAGATTTAGCGGAGAAAATTTTCCGCTAGATTTAGCGGGGACGTTTTTCCGCTAGATTCAGCGGGGAAAATTTTCCGCTAGATTTAACGGGTAAATTTTTCCGCTAGGTTTAGCGAGGAAATTTTTCCGCTACACTTAGCGGGGAACTTTTTCCGCTAAATTGAGCGGGGAAATTTACCCATAATGCACCGCGCGGTTACGCCGACGGCGACCCAACTGTGACGGCGACGCCGCCGGCGACGCCGCTCAAGCAGGAGACGGGCGCCTAAGAGCTGCGCTCTAGAAATAGGGTGGCCATCCACCAATCTTGTCAAAGAAACCGCACAATTAATTTTTTTCATCACACGTTTTATGCTTAAATCCTCCATCATAACTTCTGAAAGTAGTCTGTGGAATTGCCAGGTCTCCTAATCCTCTTACTGTCATTCGGTAGTTATGTTTGATTGCAGCTCACACGCGCTTTAGGTAGCCAGGTATTTTGGCTATGAAGGGCCTTCCGGAGCATGCATCGCTCTCAACGGCATGACGACCATCTCCGGAGTGCTCAATGAATTGTACCTGAAAGTGTCCGGTGATGAATATTGCCGCGCGCGCAGCGGGCCAAGTAGGCAGCGCAGCCGTGGCTGCTTCCCACGGGCGATTCCTGGGGGTGACGCGTCTTTCATTTATTCTTGCAATTTAATGTTCTGGTACATTCTAGAACTCTGTTGCTTGTTCGAGGTACGAATGTTCTAGTCGCCGAAATTTCTAGGTCGATTGTTCCAGATACCAACGCGTGTACATAAGGGGCTCGGTGTGGCGATCCGAAGTTAGTTCGCGTCAGCGTTCGGTCCTGCTGCTTCGCCGCCTTCGACGGCCGCGACGCTCTGTTTTTACCTTTTTCCTTTTAGAGCGCAGCTCTTAGGCGCCCGTTTCCGGCTTGAGCGGCGTCGGCGTCGCCGTCGCCGTCGGCGTAACCAAGGTCACCCCAAGGTAACGTGACCCCCAGGAAACGTGACCCCCTAAGGTCACGTGACCCCTCTCAAGGTCACCCCAAGGTCACGTGACCCCCCGAGGTCACGTGACCCCCGAGATCACGTGACCCCCCGAGATCACGTGGCCCCCTCCCCGAGGTCACGTGACCCCCAGGTCACGTGGCCCCCTCCCCGAGGTCTTGTGACCCCCCCTCCCCCCGAGGTCACGTGACCCCCTCCCCCCGAGGTCAGGTGACCCCCCCGGAGCATATTAAAGAATGAGGGGAGGAGGAGGAGAGGAAGGAGGAGGGGTCTACCCTCCCCTCAGTACTCTTTCCTCCTCCTCCTCAAGAGCTGCGCTCCAATTCGGCGTTACAGGGAGTTGTAACCGGCTTTCACTTTTTTTATTTTTGGGCACAAGTTCGCCCCAATAAACATTTCAGCTTCCCCAGTTATTCTTTGTTCCATTACCTCTTGATTGGTGGCATATTGAAGTATAAAGATATGTAATTTCTGATCAGCTCGCTAAGTCTTCATAAATCTGATGATCCCACAGTGCTTCACCTCATTCAATAGCATCTTGCTGCCGACTGAATTGGCTGAAAGTAAAGTGATTGTTTACGCATGGGCGGAAGGGCCCCGTCTGACTGTCGACCAATTGAGATTGGAGCTGCATCCCGGGTTAGCAGGATAATAAAAATCACTGAATACTTTAGGAACTAACTTTATAAGTTGTAGTTTTAGGTGCCACGGCACTATCGACCTGGATATCAGCAAAGAGTGGAAAAATGAAAAGCTGCTCATGTTGAGCGTTTTGTTTAGTGCACTTCATTGCAATACAGAGGTGCTTTGTGGGGAAACTAATGTCATTACTATCTCTACATTGTAGACTGTCATTTTTGATAACATAAGGGGCACTAACCGTCTGGTTAGTGCCCCTTATTCGTTTTAGATAAATAAGGATAACTAAGCCCTCATTTTGCAAAAAAGGCAAAAAAATGTTGTTCAAATTTTTTTTTTCTTACTTTGTAAGCGTACTTTATACAGGGGTGCATTCTGAGGAAACTAACGGCTTGGCTACACCTTGATTGTAACTGTAGTTTAAGGTGACATAAAGTGTAGTCCTGCTTTTTACAACTGCCAGTTGAAGCTAGAAAAGCTATAAATTGTCTATTTTTATGAGAACAAACATTATAAGCTTTGTATTAGTGCTTTGGTCTCACTTTTTTCCCAAGATAATTCACATATTCCTGCTCAGTGGCACAATATACAGAACATCACTTCAAACTAAAAAAAAATCACTGATTGGGATGATAATAAGAATGGAAGATTTTCAAAGCATAATAATAGGGCAGGGGTGGCCATACTGCGCCTCGCAACCGCATGCGGCTGTCTCAGGTTCCAAGTGTTGCTCACAACTTCCTGGTAAGCCTGCTCAGGTAGGAAAAAATGTAGGTATCAAATAAAACCGTTTGCGTTTTGGCGGACTTGTGCCAACATGCCTATACTGCCGTGAGGCACTCTTTTCAACAATGGAGGAGGTAAGATTACAATAACATGCGCCTGACGTACAAAAACCTAAGTGAGCTTCTCAGAACCCCAACAACATATATCTAAACTTCATGGTGCTTGTTTCACGAATGGGGATGCACAATGAAGTTACTTAATGAGCAGTCGCTTTATGAGTGCAATTCGTCGTGGCCGCCAACTGAGCTGAAAGAAAAAAAAAACACTAGCCTGATCATGCTTATAATGACTGCGGAGCACAGAATCCCTGTTCTCAATAAGCTGGGCACATGCCAGGTGTGTGTGAGATGTCACATGGTATCATAAGGTCACATGAATGGGACGTCAGGCGACGTGAAGCAGGGATGCAGCGCCACGGAGTCAGATGGCCTCATGACATAACGCAATGTCAGTCCGTGACAGTTCCTCATGGTGGTCTGCTCCTAAAATTTGCCTAATAAAACAAATTTTGTGTTAAACAATTCACACGTCCCCTTTTCACTGTGGCTCTTTAATGAAATGGTTTTCTTTTTATGGCTCTTTGTTTATGTCTGTCTGAGCACCCCGGTACTAGACCAATCTTTTGTAAGGACAGTATGCACACTTTAAACCCAAAAGCTTCTAGGCATGTAAGCCTGTTTTTGCATGGTCATTAGATGTATCTTTTTTTCTTAGCTGGAATCTACAAACATGACCTTAAAAATCCTTATTTTCCACTCGCAGTGACAAGGTCGATTTATTGAAAAAGTATATGAAGTTCGCCATTTTTATGAAGAAAATATTAGGGCGATAGAATATGAAACTTTCACTTGCATATCTTGGCATGTAAAAGTTGTTTCTGTCCTGTTGTGAGGGCATGTGCCGCCCACATTTTACATCATGAAGGCCACGGCTTTTAATGGGTGAAACACTTAAGAAGTGTAAAATGACTAATGCACCACTTGTGAGGCGTGAGTGCTGTTGAAGTTCGGTGATTTTGAGTTTCGGAGACTATCCCTCTTGCAGCTAAAGTGAAGAGTGGCTCTACCTTTTTATAGGCAACTGACCTTACAACTTCTTATTCAGCACCTTTCTTTCTTACCAAAATATAAGTGCAATGTTGTGAAAAAAATAGCGATAATGAAAAATATCCCTCATTTCGCACCTCGCTGGTCACACTTTTCAGTTGTCGTCTCAACACATCAAAATAAGAAGTAAATAGTCTGAAATTAACTACTTGTAAAATATATATTCACAAACACAGTCGAATAATATACTTATCAACAAAAATAGGACCATTGGTTCAGCACTTTTAATTTTAACAGTAAGAAGAGCCGTCGGTACAATCAATAGCTGGTTTTCAAGCTCACCCTAATGTTCGAAATGCCACTTCATGACAATTTCCTCATTTATTTCCTAAATACGAACAATCTTTAAAGTTCGCGATGGATGAGAGGTTCCAACTGTGACCAAAAAATGTTTTGCCGATCAATATATTTTTTTTTGTAAAGAGGAAACATGTTTGGTTCTGTACAAGAACTCAGTTCTGCATCTTTGCTTCTTGTCACCTCATAGAAGATTTGGCTTTGCCGAGTATGTTGAATGCGACGGTTATAGTCATGCATATCTTTAACCATGTGACAGTGTTTAATAGGTAATGCAGTGATGAACAAGGCAAAGTTTTTGACTTTTAGTTGACATTTACATACCGAGTGTAATTATTGCTGTGGCTTCAAATTTTGTTTCAATCTGCTATATATATTATAATATTCTTCTTTTTCTTACCTAGTATACAACGTAATTAGAATCAACCATAGAAACATGAAAAACTTATAAATGGTAGCCAAGTTGACGATTTTCATCCATCAGACCTTTCTCTGATAAAAAGTAGCATTTGTGACATGAGGCTAGTGCACCCTCTTTCTGCATTGCTGGAACCTGTCTGCCAATAATTGTATCATAACAATAACAGGACAGCAACAGTGATCAATAAAATATGAATACAATTGATATATTTAAAATGTGTTCCAATGCTGGAAAACCTTAAACTCTTTTACAGTCACTAACTGGTGAACCTTTCTTGAAATAATGACTGAGGGAGCTAGGAAGGTCGTAGACATTGTCCATTAACAGCTACACCACTCATAGGATTGCCAATGGCATGGAGTCTCTAAATATTAGTCTCCTATTTGCGACTCCAACTAACTATAGGTGGCGCCACTCATTTTCCCAAATGGCGGTTTTAGTGAGGGTCGGAGATGCGTGCCGCTTTTGAGCCTGTCTAGTGCGCTTGCTTCACTGAGCGACACAAATTATTTCTGGTAATTCGAGGAAGCTAGGGTGGTGTGGGGGCATATCACCTCTTTACCCTCAACACAAGTACGGTGTTTAGCGTAATATTTACGCAAGATTGCGCGTTTTAATTCTGGAGCGAAACCGAAACTAACCTCTATTTTGGATTTAATTTCTCGATATAGGTCTTAATTTTGGATTCTTTCCTACCTCAAGATGTGTCACACATGGTAATTGTTTAATTAGAGAAGTTGTTCGCGAAAACTTTATTTTGTGACATACATGTCCAATCCAGGCTGATATTTGTAGTTGCTGTAGTTGATAAAATCAGTGCTGATATTGTCACGGGTGGTGACCAAAAAAAACAATAAATACACAGAAAGAAAGAAACGTTTAATGTGGCGAACTTGTGCCAAAAATAAAAGGAAATAGAAAGATAACAACAGAGCGTCGCGAGCGTCGAAGGCGGCGAAGCAGCAAGGTCGAACGCTGAGGCGAAACTGACTCGACAAGGTTGCGGGTGGCCTTTTATCTAGAATGAGGCACTATCTCGAAGATTCGGCGGAGAAGGTTCGAGCGTAGCGCGCTCGGGGCGAGAATGAACACGCACTTTCTAGAACAACATAAGCAGGGATAAACGACAGAAGTTATGTCCGGAGCAAGAATAAACGAGAAAGTTCTAGAAGTCCGTGACCCTGCCCGCGGCATTATCCCCCCCTTTAAAAGCGCATCGTCCCGATGCAGCACAAAACTAAAAACAAAAAAACAAAAAAATCCAAAACAATACGACAGCAGAATCGCGAGCCACAGTTTACAGTTCAGAGTTCACAGTTCACTCGTCGACAAGAGTAAAAAGTTCTATCGTTCGTAATACGGCTTCAGCCGGACGACGTGCACTACCTCGGGTCGCGGCTGACGTCTTGCATATGGGCGCGTTCCGTCGGGAAGGACTTTGTAGTTTAAGTCCCCGAGACGGCGAAGCACCTTGTAGGGTCCAAAGTAGCGCTTGAGAAGCTTCTCGCTGAGACCGCGGCGCCGTATTGGTGTCCACACCCATACCCGGTCTCCGCGTTGATAGTGGGCGTCACGCCGGCGAAGATTGTATCGGCCGGCGTCGACATGTTGCTGGTCTTGAATTCGTAGTCTTGCCAGTTGGCGAACCTCTTCTGCCCGTTGAGCAACCACCTGGGCGTCATCGCTTCCGTCGTCGACTGGATCGTGCGGCAACATAGAGTCTAGCATAGTCGTCACCTTCCGGCCATACACCAGCTGGAAGGGCGTCACTCTTGTGGTCTCTTGTACGGCCGTATTGTAGGCAAATGTGACGTATGGCAATACCTCGTCCCATGTCTTGTGCTCCACGTCGACGTACATGGAGATCATGTCGGCGATGGTCTTGTTGAGCCGCTCCGTCAACCCGTTTGTCTGGGGATGGTATGCAGTTGTCTGGCGGTGGTCCGTCTGGCTTAGACGAAGGATCTCCTGGGTTAACTGCGCCATGAACGATGACCCTCGGTCTGTGATCAGGACTTCGGGGGCGCCATGCCGGGGGACGATGGACTTGATGAAGAACTTAGCGACTTCGACAGCAGTCCCTGAAGGAAGGGCTTTCGTCTCGGCGTAACGCGTAAGATAATCTGTGGCGACGATTATCCAGCGGTTTCCGAGGGCCGACGGTGGAAAAGGGCCCAGCATTCCATTCCAATTTGCTGGAACGGTTTGGTTGGAGGGGGAATCGGCTGAAGGCGACCTGCTGGCTTTGACGGCGGTTTCTTGCGTCGCTGGCAGTCATGGCACGATCGCGTGTAGAGATGGACGGTCTTCGGCAGCTTGGGCCAGTAGTATTTTTCACGTATTCGGGCTAGTGTTCGGCTGTAACCGAGGTGTCCTGAAGTTTGGTCGTCGTGGCAGGCTTGAAAAATCTCTTCTCGAAGGCTGGTGGGGATTACCAGAAGCCACGACGAATTACTGGTTCAAAACTTTTTCTTATAAAGTACACCTCTTCGAATAGCGAAGGTCGGCAGGACTCGTGAAAAGACACGAGAAGCGGTACTTCCTCGTCCTTCTAGATGCTCAATCAGGGCGCGGAGCTCCGGATCGTCTCGTTGAAGTCCTGCCATGTCGTTGGTGTCCACGACACCTAGGAAACACTCGTCATCATCCACGTCGGTACAGTCTGACGTTTCGACGGGGGCTCTGGACAAGCAGTCGGCGTCGCTATGTTTCCGTCCTGACTTGTAGACTACGGTCATGTCAAATTCTTGCAGTCGAAGACTCCATCGAGCCAGGCGTCCTGAAGGGTCTTTGAGGTTTGCAAGCCAACAGAGCGAGTGGTGGCCTGTGACCACCCGGAACGGGTTCCCGTATATGTACGGACGAAACTTTGTGATCGCCCATACAACCGCGAGACATTCTTTTTCCGTCGTGGAGTAATTTTTCTCCGCTTTTGACAGTGTCCGACTTGCGTAGGCAATAGCTCGCTCCGTGCCTTCCTGTAGCTGTACCAATACCGCACCAAGTCCGGAGTTACTTGCGTCCGTGTGAATTTCGGTTTCGGCGTGCTGGTCGAAATGTCCGAGGATCGGAGGTGTCTGAAGTCTTTGTTTCAGTTCGTCGAACGCCCGTTCTTGTTCTTCTGCCCAGTGAAACTTCACGGCGTCTTTCGTAAGATGTGTGAGGGGCGCCGAAATTTTTGCGAAATCTTGAACGAAGCGCCTGTAGTACGCGCAAAGCCCCAGGAATCTGCGGATGGCCTTCTTGTCCGATGGTCGAGGGAATTCGGCTACGGCGGATGTCTTCGCGGGGTCAGGGCGTACTCCTTCGCTACTAACGACATGACCAAGGAACTTAAGTTCGGCGTAGGCGAAGCGGCACTTCGTTGGCTTGAGTGTGAGCCCTGCGGTCTTGATGGCTTGGAGCACGGCCCTAAGCCGTTTCAAGTGCTCGTCGAAGTCGTGCGAAAAAACGACGACGTCATCCAGGTAAACGAGGCAGCTCTGCCACTTCAGTCCCGTTAGTACAGTATCCATGACCCGCTGGAAAGTCGCCGGCGCCGTACAAAGTCCGAAGGGCATCACCTTGAACTCGTAAAGTCCATCGGGCGTGACAAAGGCAGTCTTCTCGCGGTCCCGTTCATCGACCTCAATCTGCCAGTAGCCACTCTTCAAGTCCATCGACGAAAAGTACCGGGTGTGGCGTAAATGGTCGAGGGTGTCATCTATGCGGGGAAGCGGATAGACATCTTTCTTTGTAACAGCGTTCAGCCGCCTGTAGTCCACGCAGAACCTAAGGGTTCCGTCTTTCTTCTTCACCAGCACGACTGGAGAGGCCTACGGACTGCTTGAAGGCTGGATAATATCGTCGTCAAGCATTTCTTGAACTTGTTTCTGGATGGTTTCCCTCTCCTTCACTGAAACTCGGTACGGCGACTGATGAATAGGGGGCACGTCATCGTCAGTAACAATTCGATGCTTCGCAACCGCTGTTTGGCGTAGCCTTGACGATGTGGCGAAGCACTCACTGAACTCAGCGAGAACGTCAGTCAGCTGTCGTCGTTGTGGGCCTGGGAGGGATGGGTCGATGTCGAGCTTTGACGGCGTGGTTCCCTTGTGGTGCGTCGGAGAGGCGTCTTCTGAGATCACGGCGATGGCGGCCGAGTCCTGAATTTCCTCGACGTAGCCCACAGCTGTACCCATTGTAAGGTGCTGCGACTCTTGCCGGAAGTTGGTGACAAGGGCTACGGTACGCCCGTCCTGAAGCTCGGTTACGCCTCTTGCAATACCAATCCCTCGTCCAAGGAGAAGTTGGACGCTTCCTTCCAACAGTGATATCCCGCAGGTGGCTTCGTCGGTACCGACGGGGACAAAGACACTGGACAGCGGCGGCAGGTTTACGTGGCTGGTAAGGACTCGCACTGCAGCTAACGTCGCTTTGGGATCTTCCGCCGAGGGAACAGGTTTCCGAAGCGTCAGCTTGTTCTCCCCAAGGTCGATGATGGCGCCGTATTCACACAAAAAGTCCATTCCGAGAATCACGTCTCTCGAACAGTCTTGCAGAACGACGAACTTGACAGGGCAGGTTTCACCGTGGATCTCAACGCGAGCAGTGCACCTGCCGACAGGCGTGGTGAGGTGTCCGCCGGCGGTTCGTATCTGTGGTCCATCCCAAGACGTCGTAACTTTCCGAAGGCGACGAGAGAGTCTCCCACTCAAAACGGAGTAATCCGCTCCGGTGTCGACGAGTGCTGTCGCGTCGTGGCCGTCGATGATAACGTTGAGGTTATTCGACACTGTTACAGAAACGTCGTTTCGGGGCGTTGCGGCGTAAGAGTGTGAGAGCTCCGACGATCTTGGAGGATCTTGGCATCGTACGTCTTCGGCAACACCACCTCCCGGCATTGCCGCGCCTAGTTTTCCCGACGGGACGCAATGGGTGACAGACTGTCTCGGCGAGACCGGCGGAAGGGCGATGGCGAGCGTCGGGGAGATGGCGAACGGAATACTCGGCGGGGAGACGACTCAGGAGATGAAGAGTGGCGGAGGTATTCCTCGATGTCCCGAGGTCGCTATCCAAGACGTGGTCGAGGGTCATTGGGCGCGAACCCTCGTAGGCCCAGCTGGCGGTAGGGGCATCGTCGGTAGATATGGTCGGCTTCTCCGCAGTGGTAGCACAACGGGCGTTGATCAGCCGTCCTCCACACGTCGGTCTTCCTTGGCGCAACTTGTTCTGGACGAACGTGCGCCCGATCTTCCTGGCGTCGGGAATGCTGCGGCTCTGGAAGCACACGTCGGGGAGGCGCCATGTACGGACGCGGTGCTGATGGTGCTCGGCGGAGCATTTCGGCGTAGCTTACGGCTGGCTCCTGCTGTGCTGCTGCTGCGGTGACGGCAACCTCGGGATGGAAAGCTCGGTGAACTTCCTCTCGGACGACGTCGGCGAGTGAGAGTGAGGCTGGGCGATCTGCAGCAGGAAGAATCTTCCGGAGCTCTTCCAGGACGATATCCCGGACGATATCCCGAAGGCTGTCGACACCGGTGGTGCTCAGGTCCGGAAGGGTAGCTGCGACGGTTGGAGAAGTAGGCGCGCCGGCGAGTCGGTGCTAGTGGCTTGCTCGGGCCGTCAGTGCGCGCTCGATGTTCGTGGCTTCACTCACAAATGCATCGACGGTCGTCGGGGGATTGCGAACCAGGCCTCCAAACATTTCTGCCTTGACGCCTCGCATGAGGATTTGAAGTTTATTTTCCTCAGCGGCCTCCGGGTCTGCTCGGGCACTCAGACGCAGAACATCCTCTACAAAGCTGGTCAGGCTTTCATTGGGGCCCTGCACCCTTGTTTGAAGCAGGTCCTCTGCTCGCTGGCGACGATGGTGGTTAATGAATGTTCGTTTAAGTTCGGCGACACAGGACTCCCATGTGGGGAAGGAGGCTTCGTGGTTTTCAAACCAGTGCCTCGCAGTGCCTTCAAGCGAGAAGTAAAGGTTGTGGAGGCACTGCTCAGTCGTCCATCCGTTGTGGCGGGCTACACGTTCGTAGTGTCGCAGCCAGTCTTCGATGTCTTCGTGGACCTCCCCGTGGAAGGGCGCCGGAGTTCGGGGTGTGACGGGCAGGACGACGACGCTGGCGGTGGACGGATTCTGCGACGACTGCCTGTCCATCGTTGGTCTCGTTGGCTGCTTAGTCTTGGGCGGCAGAGGTCCGAATTCCGGGTGTAGGCCTTGGGTGCGACGACTGAACCGGATCTCGGAAGTGCTTTCGTTGGTTCTTCGTGGGCTAGGCGTCGGACTTGCACTGCGGGCCCTCGGAGGGGTACGCGGCAGGGGCATGCGTTACCCCGCACCTTCACCAAAATGTCACGGGTGGTGACCTAAAAAAAACAATAAATACACAGAAAGAAAGAAACGTTTAATGTGGCGTACTTGTGCCAAAAATAAAAGGAAATAGAAAGATAACAACAGAGCGTCGCGGGCGTCGAAGGCGGCGAAGCAGCAAGGTCGAACGCTGAGGCGAAACTGACTCGACAAGGTTGCGGGTGGCCTCTTATCTAGAATGAGGCACTATCTCGAAGATTCGGCGGAGAAGGTTCGAGCGTAGCGCGCTCGGGGCGAGAATGAACACGCACTTTCTAGAACAACATAAGCAGGGATAAACGACAGAAGTTATGTCCGGAGCAAGAATAAACGAGAAAGTTCTAGAAGTCCGTGACCCTGCGCGCGGCAATATTTGTGCGTTCTCGTTGCCTTTTCTCGCTCAGATAATTGTCACGGGAAATAATGAACTGCGGACCTTTTAATGGGTTTTTGGGTAATTAGATGATTAATTGGTTTAACAGGAATAAGAGAACAATTCCAATTTTTACAAATGTCCAGAAAACGTATAAATTAATAAACGCTGTTCTCACTGCAACAACCCAAAGACGGAATCCGAGTCAGACAGCTAAAGTGTGTGTGTGTGTGTGTTTTATAGGGGGCAACGCGTGACGCATCGGACTTCATATTACATCCAGTGTTTGACTGTTTGTCTATCTTGATAATGATGTCAAAGTTCTTCATATGCTAAAAAGAAAACAAAATTATACCTTTCTGGATAGAATAATACGGCCAAATGGCATATTTTCCATATTTTCGTGATCTTGGCGTTAATTGGGGGCATACATTGCCGCCGATTGGTATTAATATTAATATTTCAATTCAGCTATTGTAATACGTAATTTTTCAATCTTTTCTTATGATCTAATTTCAAACGCGCGAAGAAATATGACAACCAAAAGTGTGCTAATTATCATCCCTGGTGCCAATTGCAGAATTTTTAATTACCAAGTAATAAAATAAAAATAGTCTAAAGTCTATGAAAACATTCTAGCTAATGTGAGAAATCCATATAAAATTAGATTGTGGTTAAATTATATTTTTCTATCAAAGTCGCTACTTTTGACAATCAGCAAAACATAAGTCGCCGCCAATATCCTTCCAAACCAAATGTTTAAAAGATGAAAAAAAATTTATAACATTTAATTACTTTCATTTTTACGCTCCTTCATTTTTGTTTCCAGTCTCAGCCTTTCCAGTTTGAATGAACGCTTACTTGCTTGCACGACTTATACCTGCAGCACGTTTCGTTGGCGTTGGAAGCCGGTGAAACACTGGTGAATTTTAGTATTGCGTATACGAGCAAATGCAAGTGCTGTGTGTTTGCGTTAGCTTTGCGTGTTCCACACTGCGTGTGCGCGGAGCCCAAAATTGCGGTCTTGGATGGCGCATGTCGACGAGGCGCACGCACAACGTGGGACTTACAATTCTAACGCAAAAGCACACCGCTTGCGTTTGCTTCTATGCGCAATACTAAAACTCTCTGATAAAGTACAATCCCATCCCGGCTGCAGTTCCACGTTGGGACAGTGAAGAGTGTTGTTTGCATTCGGAAATGAGATTTCGCGAGCCATGATCGCGAGCAGTTCCGCCTTGCCCGCTAAGCAGGAGAATCGGGGGACCCTCACTAGAACGTTTCCCGTTTTCGCTGCGGGAGGGCGAGCGTTGAGCTGTAGACGCGAATTGTGATCAATAACGAAATTTACTCTGAGCCGGGTTTATATTGTGACACCTATACGGTGTTGCAATAACATTGTTTGCAAACCCCACTACAATATTTTAATAATGATATCTGATGCCTATGCATTTTCACTTATTGACAAGCTTTGAGCCATTGCTAAGAAAGTGTTTTTGACATATCTATGCACTGAATTGGCCAACTGGGCTCTGACAGAAGAACAAATAGCTGAGCAGGCAATGTCAGGATGAAAACAAAGGGCTATACTCCCATTACCCTCACAGCTCCACCTTCTATGCTATAAGTATGCTAGCGCCTCAGGGTCATGACCCACTTCATTGACAATTGCTACGCTCAATTTATTCGTAACACAATACCTTATGTCACTAATGAACATACTGAATGCTTTTACAAACTGACTTGATTATTCAAATTCTTCATTACCGCAACTCTTTAAGCAAAGGATTTGCAAGTAACAAGCCACTAAACCCTAGCTATTGCTAATTTTATTGCATGTTGGTGTTTGTGATGATCTGACAGCGATTATAAAACAGAGAAGCAACATCAATGAACAGATTTTGAGTTTTATTGAATTAAGAAGTATACAGGTAGAAACTGAGAGAGAGGAGGAGATGAGAGCGAGCGGAGATGCCAGAACACCAAGCTCTGGTTTATTCGTTTACCCTAAGGGCCTTTTCGGGCATTACATAGGGGGGAATTCATACAAAATAACACGTTGACAGTAGTGATACACAGAAAACAGAGAAGAAAAAAAAAGAACGCCGTGACACACAAAAAAGCAGTACATATAATCACAAAGTTCAATTGCTGCGCTTCAATGGTAAGATTGTTTTTTGTGAGATGAAAGGAATCAGGAGGTTTAAAAAAGCCTGATAATCCTGTGTCACTGCAATATCATACGGTAAGGCATTCCATTCAGAAACGGCAAGGTTAAAAGAGCATTTGTATAGATTAGTGCGTGCAAAAATTGGGGTTACTTTGTTGGGATGGTCTAGCCGTGGGAAGATACGGTTAACTGTAACAATGTGTGTTTGACGGAAAGGTGTAGAAGAGTGATATATTTTATGAAATAAAGAAAAACGGGCGATTCGCCTTTTGTTCTGGCGAGATGATAAATTTAAGGACTCTTTTATACTTGTTATACTACAGACGGTTGAATAATTGCGTGTTATAAACCGGGATGCTTTATCTTGGAGAGACTCTAATAGGCTTGGTCGGGATTCCAAATAACTGACGCATATTTTATTTGGCTTCTTACAAGGGATGTATATGCCATTAGTTTTGTTTTTGCGTCAAATAAAAACAAGTTTCTTCTCACGAATCCCAGGGTTGGATTAGCCTTTCGTAATATTGTCTCAATATGTAATGTCCAAGATAATTCTACTGTGAGGTGAACACCTAAGTACTTAAATGATTGCACCTTTTCTATATCTACACCATTAATTTGATAAGTATGCTCGGGAGTGTTGGTTTTTGTAGGGAACGTCGTATGTTTCGTTTTATCCGTATCGATCTGCAATTGCCAATCAACACACCATAGTGAAATTTTGTCTAGATGGAATGATTGGTGGGTAGACGCAGAGAAAGTTGCCTTTGTCTCTTCTCACTGTTTGAAAGCCAGCGCACAACACCAGATGCCGGTGTTTCGCATTCCAATGCATGCAAGCAATAAGTACAGTTTTGCATCTACCCACTAATCATTCCAACTAGAGCTCAGGGTTCTGACGTACCCACGTGCTCTTGTCTCCTTCCCTTCCTCAGCTTCTACCAGTACAGAACAAACTTTAATGAGCAGTGTTAATTACTGATTGAATTTTTCCAATTATTTTTGTAGTAGTTTTAGTCTGAGGATTTCTTGATCTCGCTGGAGAGCAAGAACACCAATTTCTAATATTTGTCTTTCCATGTCTAGCATTTGTCTCTCCTCAACCGCTTTTGTCTGAGCCTCTAGCAAGCGAATTTTTGCCTCAGCTACGCGGTTGTAGATAGCTGTGGCATCTGCAGCAACGGAGCTCCTCTTCACGAACCTGTTGGGTCCCTGTCGAGGCTGGGTCTGCCTGCAGGACACCGACCAGAGTGCACTGGACTGCTTCCACAAGGAACAGGAGTCATTGGCGTCTGATCCTGCTGGTCACTCTCCTGAAATCATAGATGCTTTTGCACAATGGTACTGCAATAAAATATTCTACCGGACGACGCAGGTTAAGAGATGGTGGAAACTGAACGATTATAAAGTAGCAGAAAAATTATTGCTGAGGCAAAGCGAGCAAAATAATTTAATTCTATTTATATGGAGCAGCGAGCAGGCCATCATGCTGCCACCGTGTTTCTCCTCATGTGAGCAGGTACACACAACCGCAAGAATGTCAGATTTATCGTCACGTGCATATACGCTGCACGTGCTTGCACACTTGGGACATCAGCCATGATGCAATCTCCTTAGATTACTGCATAAATTGGCAAGTGCCAGAATTTTCATTCCTATTATAAAAACAGTGGTATTTGGCCACTTTGAAATAATAGATATTGGTGAAATCTGGTGCTGACAAGAGTTGATAGGCCAGACCGAAGAAAGCCAGGCTTGTTATTTAAGTGGAACACGAGGAATAAGCATTAGGAGGGCACCTATTTTCACGACTTGGTGTCCACTTCCAGGTCTCCAATATTTGCTGCAGTTGCAGACATACAGCTGTTTTAAGAAATTTTGGCTTGAATTAATTGGTTATAATAATTTAGTTAGAATGGTTTATTAGCACAGTGATATGTTGAACTTTGTGTAAACGTAATGCTGATAATAAACCAAGCAAAGAGTTACGAAAACACCTTTCATTACCAAGGAAAAGCCTTTCTAAGACAATTTTCAGCAGTATAACACTCAGTAATACCAAAGAAATGTGACATATTCTACGCAATCATTATGTAACAAAAAACATAGAGGGAGATCCTTATCTCTTGAATACAGAAAGTGAAAAAGGTAAAGCAGGAAAAAATCCTACAGGAGCCAAATAAAAGAAAAAGAAGACATATAATGACAGGGACGTATTATTTAAATTACTTCCCAATATTTAGTTATGCACAACATACATTGTGTTAATTTAAACACCATGGTTACCTTGAGAGAAACAAAGCCAGGGACAAATATTTATTTGTGCTGTTCAGTGATAGGGCCCTCCTAAAGATCTGTACTACTTCATGTTTCAGCATGTTTGAAATATATCAAAACTCATAGTAAAAAAAAGTGAAAGCCGTTTACAACTCCCTGTAACACCGAATTAGAGCGCAGCTCTTGAGGAGGAGGAGGGAAGGGTACTGGGGGGTGAAGTGACCTGGGGGGGGGTCACGTGACCTTGGGGAGTCACGTGACCATGCCGATGATGTCATCAGTGACGTCACTGATGACGTCATCGGTGACGATGACGATGCGGACTCCGATGACGTCATCAGCGATGATGACGATGACGATGCGGATGTCGGTGACGTCATCAGTGACGTCACTGATGACGTCATCTGTGATGATGACGATGACGATGCGGATGCCCCCCCGAAGTCACGTAACACCCCCAGGTCACATGACCCCCGTCGAGGTAACGTGACCTTCCCGATGACGTCATCGTCACTGATGACGTCATCGGGGAGGTCACGTGACCTCGGGGGGGGGGTTCACGTGACCTCGGTGGGGTCACGTGATCTCGGGGGTCACGTGACTTCAGGGGGGTCACGTGACTTTGGGTGTCACGTGACCTTGGGGTGACCTTGGGATGACCTTCGGGGCCACGTGACCTTGGGATGACCTTGGTTACGCCGACGCCGCTCAAGCTGGGAACGGGCCCCTAAGAGCTGCGCTCTAAAAAGAATAACATGAAAGCAGCACAAAGAGAGGTTATGACAAAGAATATCAGTGATAAAGAAAACATAAGACACAAGCACTGTGTGCTTTTGTCCCTTCTACTTATGCACAGATTTAACCATATGTTTTAATTAATTCTGTGTATAGCCACCATATTAAGTCATTGTATAAAATTAAATTTTACTTAGAAAATGTGAGCCTAGGATATCATCCTATGGAGTTGCTCTGGCTTACTCTCTAAACTCCACAGTCATGCCATTGAACTTGCTAAAGCAATTCTAATTATTAGAACAAAATAAATTGAAAAAGGGGGGGGGGGACAATACATGTGCAATTTCAGTCTTAACACCTTAGAAATAAAAATGCGGCCTCGTTGTCCTGTGTTCTCAAGTATATGTTTATTTGTGAGCTGGGGTTCGGAGACTTCGAACTCAGGGTCCCACTGCAGGTGGTACTGTTCTGTTGTGATGCCCTTTGTGTCTTCGTACACTGGACGGAAAATAATAGAAACAAAACTATTAGATACGTGCCAGCGGAGGGGCATACAAGCTAGAAATGACCAAGATAGAATTACCGTCAAAGGCACAGCGTCAGAGTCGAAGCGGTTCGGTAGAGGCTCCAGCAGCGATCCAATGAAGGCTGTCAACCTTTCGGTTGTTCTGCTGACAGGCTTTGGGCAGAGTTCCCCACCAGTGGCCATCACGGCCAGCCAGTTAGCGGCCAAGTTTTTTCCGGGCCTTCATCTTTATACTTTCGTAAAAAAATTTCAGTTGATGCACCTCTCGTCTAGCACCCATGACCGGATTGAATTTTAGCGTAATTTGGTCCCATACCCAGTTTTTGGTTTTCGTAGTAATCTGATCGGTTGTTTTGCTCTCGACAATGTATTTAAATTCTTCCACTAGGTCTAATAATGCATCCTTCTCGCGTTCAGTGAAATTTGGAGCCCGGGTACGCGTCGTTCCTTCACTTCGAGTTGGGGAACACAGTGAAAACGATTCTCAGTGGCAGTCGTCTGCTAGCATCCATAATAAACCACACGTGGACAAATGTACAGATATTTTTTTATTTATTTAAAGTTTCCAAGAAATTTTTTTGTCATGTTTACAAAAGTTGGTGTCAGAGTTGTTGAATCAAACAATGTTTGACCTGCTAATCACCGGGAAAAAAAAATACAGCAAAGAACAACCGCCGGCGCCGAGTACCGCGGCAATAAGTGTTGTTTACATCACGTGATGCCTCTCCGCCAATCGTATTCGTCCCTCTGAGCGTTCCCTAATTCCCTTTGTTTGTTCCTAAAGTCCCTACGTAAATCCAGCGTTTAGATACGGGCGCGTCTGTAAACCCGAGTTAACGTTGCAACCGGAATGTAAACCCGTGCTTATCCAAGCTCGCTTTTGGGCGCTAAGCCGACTTAGGAAAGAGCCGCTTTGGGTTAAGGTAAGCGACGTTGGTGCGTCCGGCCTTTAATGGCTCAAAATGTCATTTGATGATTTCAAAACAAAAAAAGTTTTAGCAAAAAAAAAAAGAAAAGACCGCATCTTCACGCGGTGAATGATGTTGATTGGGGCGAAGCTCGGGTGGTGCTGATGATACTGATTTTGGTCATAGGTATACTTCGTTTCAGCTTCGGTCCGAGCGCGGCCGATGTTATGAGCCGAAGGGCCAATCAAACACCGCAAAACGCGCAGCGTCATGGCGTGCTCTGTGCGCTTGATAAGACTAGCCGGCGGTGGAGCACGCACAGAGAGACGGCGAATACCGGCTGGTCCTATCAACTGCAGAGAGCACGCCATGACGTTGTGCCTCTTTCGCTGTTTGATTGGCCCTTCGGCTCATAACATCGGCCGCGCTCGGACCGAAGCTGGAACGAAGTATAGTGCTGATGGTGCCGTTTTCATTCATGTCAGTAGGAGAATGTATGGTTTTCTTCTGATGGTGCCGTTTTCATTCATGTCAGTAGGAGAATGTGTGGTTTTCTTCTTTTTTTTTTTTTGAAGAAGACAGATGGGATGGCATCTCAAAGCCCCCTGCTTTTTTTTCTTCTTCTTTTTATTTTTTTAAATTTTTTTCATCTTTTTTTTTTGCCCTACACGAGCACGTGAGCACGTGAGCTCACGAGCAGGAGCACGAGCACCCGATGGTGGACGGCGGACGGACGTATACGGACATGGCTAGCCGCTAAGGAGCTTCGCCCCTAATATCTGCAGTTCTTATTTACTCGAAGCTGCTTAAATTTAATACAATGAATTCACCTTGTACTTGATTTTCACCACGATCGTCACATGGGATCATTTCGTTCTGTCTTTCACATGAGACCAATATTTCCAGGGCCATTTTCTTCTACACCCGCTTTCAATGCTGCAGAACAAAGTTCTACGAACGTCATGGCTTATTAGCCATGACGCCACTTCTTTCACTCGAACCAGATGGACGGGTTTTCATGAGCTCCGTCGGAGCGGTGAAAACGGCCGCATCAAGCCGTGGTTACGTCTGTTTCTGGAACCGCTGTCGACTGTCCGATAATACGACCACAACTGCCAACCGGACACGTTATTACCAATACTGTGTTGCTGCACTGCGACGTAAACGGACGACCCAACCGAATGGAAGACTTTGGTCAGGATGTCGAGAGGCTGAATGTGATGAAGGACCTGACAAGCGCCGGTCCCCACCAGATGAACCAAGCCTGGATTTTCCGGTTGCACTCGCTCGCGGCGAAGCAAAGGCTCGTCGACACCAAGGAGCTGACCATCGAAGGTGGGCGTTGCCTTCTTATCAGCCCGGAGAACACAGCCGTGAACACAGCCGTACGTCGTGCTCAACAGCCAGGTGAAGAAGGAACTGGAACGCGACGGCAAGGTCTCCGAGATCACCAGGGACCTCTTCCGGGACAAATAATTTGAGGCTGTCGAATCCAACTCCCGCAGTGTACGCCTGACCCTCAAGGACGTCTATACCGTCAACTGCCTCCCGCACGAGATCCGCCTGGAGGGGTGCAAGGTACGTGTCGTGGTCCCCGGACGTGCACCGCTCTGCCTTTGCTGTCGCCGCACGGGACACATTCGCCGGGATTGTTCCGCCCCACGTTGCTCTGAATGCCACCGTTATTAGCATGATGCAGACAACTGCGTCAAGACCGTGGTCAAGACCCATGCCTCGATGGCCCGTGACCGCAAGACGGACGAACAAACCGACTACATGATGGACGACGCCGAAGCGGAGGAGGCGGTCGGTGCTCCCGCCCTGGTCGCACTACAGCTGTTCGCGATAAGGGAATGACGCATTTTGACCCCGGCACGCGAGATGTTCACGACGTTCGCATTTAATTCGCCACGATAAATGTCGCGAATCGAATGGGGACGGGCACAGCGACGCGCGGAAAGCGTATCCCAGGCCACGTCCACAGAGCGGGACTGGCTAGGAGAGCTCGTAGCGTCCTCTTCGTCCGGACGTAAGGCAGTATATACGCACCGCCGGCCAGTGCGTGGCCAAACTTGCCACGAGTGCTGCGTGAGCGTTGGGCCGGGACTTGTGTCCAATCAGTGAGAACGGGACTCCGAGCCAAACGCTGACGCGGAGGTCGCGAGTGATTTGTGCCCCGCGAGGGACGACCTTAGGGGACGTGGGAAATTTATGCGCAGCGCAAGTTCGCCGCTTCTTGCAGAGGGTTTGCGATTATGTAAAAACGCCAAAGCACCTAATGGCTGATCGAAACAAAATAGTTGGTAAACCTTGAGGCTTCTAGCATTGACGTCTACCCACTATCCTTCCAGTCAAAGCCAATGAAAGCTCGGCGTGGTTCTGACGTCACCGCAACCCCTGAGCAACAAGCAGACCACTTGCTCTCCGCATCGGTACGGCCTTTTGTTTAGGTGATGCTGCACAATGGGGAGGACGGAGGTCGGTTCGGAAAAGACTCTTGTCAAAAGTCGGCGCCATCGTCTGCCAGCCATTGCTTAATCACGTACCCTGAGCATCTATTGGACACGAGGGCAGCTTCAGAGTTCTGCGTAAACTCGGATTGGAATCACAGCATCGTGCCCAAGATGTTGCTCAATGAACTTTTGAAAAGACATTTTTTTAAAAATTCAGCAAAAGATTGCGAACGACCATTTAAAATGTGCAGCGATATACAGCGGGAGCTGTCGCGTTGGCGTTTAGTCAATGTGGTTTAAGATATTTACTTTAGGAGCTTTTCCTCTTAGTATAATAGTATAAGTCGAAGCTCGTTATTTCGACTCCCGTTATTTCGATCATCGCGTTAATTCGATCCTTCCGTTTAGCACCGTCAGAAATGTACAGGCTTCAATAGGCAGAAAACCCCGGTATTTCGATCTGATAAATATCCCCAACCCGATAATTCGTCCCGGGAGCCAGCATCTTCGTAACCGGGAAATATTTTTTAAGCTAACACTATAAGTTTAAAGGTTAAAACGGCGCCTCAGAATAGGACACGGGTCCCTACCCATATTGGCAAACAGCCGTTGCAGCGAGCCCGCGCCTGATTGCGACACCTCCACAGACGCGCTATGCCCGTCGGCGCCCCCGGCGCCTCGAGCCTGGGCGCGCTCCGCGAAAGAGCGCCCGCGCAGACAGGCGCCCTTTCGCCGGCGCCTCGCGCCGGAGAAAGGGCCGATTTGATTAGTCGTGATAAGACCCAGTCAGAGCGCACCGGCCCGATCACGTGGGGAGGCGCGCGGAAGGAGACGGGAGCAACGAGAGGGAAATGAGTGAAGGATGAAGTGAGAAGGAGACTGGAGAAAAATGAGCGAGCGATGAAGAGGGACCCTGCTGTCACGCGGTTTCTTCGTTTCTGTTCTTTGGAGTGCGCGGCGTTTAACGCTCATACCGGAGAATGTCGAAAGAAAAGCGAGGAAAGTACTCTTCGAATGATTTAAAAACAAAAGTTCACATACTCAACGAAGTTAGGGAGGGAAAATTGTCCAGAAAAGAAATTGCCGAAAAGTATGACCTCAAGAAAAGCACGCTTGCTACCTACATTAGGAATGAAGCAGCAATCGTGAAAGCTTTTGAAGAAGAGCAATTTGTGAAATCAAGAAAACGCCTTCGCAGTGCAGCCCATCCAGAACTCGAAGAAGCCGTTTACAAATGGGTGACAGAAGTAAGAACGCACAACCTTCCGATGACTGGAGACATGATTCGCGCAAAGGCTCAACAGTTCAGCGAACGTTTGGGCATCGAGGGATTCCGTGCTTCCGAGGGATGGCTCGCAAGATTCAGGGAGAGGCACTCTCTTATTGTTAAGCACGTGTGTGGTGAAAGAGCCGATGTGGATGAAGATTTATGTGAAAACTGGAAGACGTCGGAGCTCGCACGTATTCTTGCGGAGTATGCGCCCGAGGACATATTCAATTGCGACGAAACGGCTTTGTTCTTCAAAGCTCTCCCCGACAAAACGATCACGTTCAAAGGGATCCTTGCACCGGGGGAAAACGCAGTAAAGAGCGGGTGACCGTGCTCGTGGCAGCCAACATGACAGGCACGAAGCGTCTGCCTCTTTTGGTGATCGGGAAATCCAAGACGCCACGATGCTTTCGGAACATCCCGCGGCTTCCAACGGCCTACCGTTTCAACAAAAAAGCGTGGATGACACATGAGATCTTTCAAGATTGGCTTCAAAAATTGAACCGCCAGTTCGCGTCCAAGGGGCGCGAGGTCGTGTTAGTAGCGGACAACTGCAGTGCGCACACAAAAACGCCGGAGCTGTCTATGATCCGCCTGATTTTCCTTCCACCCGCAACCACCCCACTCTTGCAACCAATGGATCAAGGAATAATCAAGCACCTGAAAGGCTTGTACCGCAAGCATCTCATGGCAAGAATATTGCTTTGTCTGGACCAGGGTAAGCGCTATGAAGTCACTCTGTTGGCGCCGATTCAAATGCTTGTTAAAGCTTGGACGGACATGCCAGGCCAGGTCATCGCGAACTGCTTTCGTCACTGTGGTTTCTCGTGTGATGGAAATACCGCGAGTTCGACGACTGCATCGGCTACTACGTCTACATCGGCAACTGCAACGGCTAAAACATCGGCAACCACAATTGAAGATGAAAACTTTGACGAAGAGTGCAGTGCTCTCATGTCCGCTCTACCCGAAAGCGTTAGTTTCGATGATTACGTTGCGATAGATGATGGAGTGCTTGTGTACGGTCAATTGACTGACGACGAAATCATCGCATCGGTTCAGCGTCCCGAGGGTCAGGAGGACGACAGCTGCGAGAGTGACGCCGAAGAGCCGCCGCCACGCCCATCTCCTGCCGAAGCATCCGCTGCGCTTGATGTACTTGCGAACTTCGCAACGTTTGAAGACACTGACGGGACGATGTGACCGCACATTGAGGATATGCGGAATTTGTTTTTGCGAAGCGTCTGACGGGAATGCGGCAGCAGAAAATATCGGCGTTTTTTTCGAAATAAAACTCCGTCGTCACGGTTGGCTTTTCGCCGCTTCTCGTGACGTACGTCGTTACTCGTTTTTGATCGATATTCGATAATTCGACTCTTCGATAATTCGATCTATTTTCGAGGAACCGTCAGAGTCGAATTAACGAGCTTCGACTTAGCTGACGGAGATATGCTTTAGGAGATGCGTGAAAGGAGCTTACGCAAAAAAAAGATAAATGCAGCGGCATAAAAACGCGTATAGATTACTACAGAACAAGTTTGTGATAAATCAAACGCATAAGCAACATGCAATGCTGTCTGGTGTGGCGCCATCTAGCGACAAAAGCAAGAAATATTGGGTATCCCTCGGAGTGGCCGCTGCATTGTTCAAGCGTGAGCTTTTACTCTGGTGGCGCCGCTTATCCTAGTGTCTGAAGCAAGAAATACTGGGTATCCCAGGAAGCCATGATCGCGTAACGTGCCAGTACAGAGGAAGCTACGGTCCTGGCGGGCCAATGCGAACGTGACTGCGTATCACCGGAGCGCGCTCCTTCTCCGAAGAAGTATCAGGCCTCTCGCTGCGTCATGCTCCAATATGTGTGCGTTACGCTCTTATATGTCACGCATTTCGAAGCCTTTGGCACGTAATGTGGGGCTTATCATTCACCCTTTGCCGAGTTACAACGAGACAGGGCATAACCGAGGGCTCTCACTCTGCCGGCGCCGCCTGACTGTTGCCGGCTGGCTATGGGCCTCATCACGTGGCTTCCCACTCTTCTGATATCGCCGATTCCAGGAAAATCTGCTGGAACGCAGCCAGTGCATGGCGCGAGATAACGGCGGGCTGCAGTGGGCGTCAGTCCTATCTCAACGTCCTGGCTTTGCGGAACTCAAGATCCCTGGTATGTACTCCACGTACGCAGTTCGAAGTATTTTATGTCTTCTAAAAAAATGTTGGCCTGAAACTGCCGTATTCTTCGGCCTATTAGTTGCTCCGTTCTATAAGCCGCACCTTCCTATAAAGGGCTGTTAAAAAAATGATATATCTTTGTAAATGACGTCCCTCTTTGTACGGTCGGCAGAGTCGCAGCAGCCTACGCCACCAGGCTTCAGGCCGCCTTCGGACAGCCAAAAGCGAATTGCAGGGGAGCAGTACGTCGACGGGAGCGTTGCCGTCCGTTTTTTGTTGTAAGTGTTGATGCAGCCTATATCTAGCAGAAATAAGGTTTGTACTTAGAAAAAATAAATGCACGTAAATCGCACCGTCGTATATGATGCACCAATAAAGACTTCGTAAATAAAAAAGTGGTAATGAAGTTAAGGTCTACTTACGCGTACAATGCAAATAAGGAGTAGTTTCCGATCACTACATCCGTTATATCTTAAGAAACGATACGAGACACAATACTAGTGAATTTTGCTTTTAACCAAGAAGTAACCATGCTTTATTAGAACTTGCCACATTGCGGCAAATATAAATATCCGCAAACGTGTTGCAGCCTGGCGGACAGCCTCACCGACTTGCTTTCCTATAGTCAGACAACATTCTACCTAACTGCCTGGCGAACACGCAAACACTCTCCTAGTCTAGCTTTGTTGTTCCTTTCGTGTTTAGGAAGCCTTCACTGGTAACTGATTCTACTATGTTTTTGTGTGTTCGACAGTCTGAATGACTACAGTTTTGAGCATGAATTATGTTCAAACAGTAATTTCTTCACATTATGACAAAATATTTTTGTATCAAATACCAATAATGTAGTCAATAATAAAGTTGTGCTGTGTGCGGTTTCAGTAATTACAACATATTGTATCACAGCCCTAGACTCGCAGTATGAGTGTGGGGGGATGGATATGTGCATTTCTAAGCCAGCTTCGTGAATAAAACCTAGAAACGTGCGTACAGTTTTGCGTTATTAATCAAAGTCCGGGGTAAAGATCCATTCCGCCATGTAAGTCTCCCGTTCATCATGCACTTCTTCCGTGTTGTCTCAAGGCCCTTGCAGCCCCATTTTAGGTTATCTATACTTACCGCATGTTGGGGGTTCATGCACGAGCTGCATGTCGGTGGCGTCCCCACATTTATCCGCGCTGCTCTTCTGTCCCGTGTGTAGGCAGTATTGATTCTAAGATCAAGGGCCCTCCATTCTGCAGGTCTCTTCTGGTCGTCGGGCAAAATCCTGTGACTGGACACCTTGATCTTTTGAAGATGAAGTCCTTCTTCATATCGGGATTTTTCGACACTTTGGATTGGAGGCCCCTGTACTTCCAAGAGTCCTCCGTTGCGCACATTGTATGCTCCCTGTGTGGCGTGGTGTCGAGAAATGTTGTCAGATTGCCCTGTGAGCACACACTCTGCTCGGAATGTCACGAGGATTCCCAGAGGCGAGGGAGTACTTGTCCACTGGATGAAGAATCCTTCGCCGACGATAACATTCTTCACCTTAATATCTCGGGAGGCTACATCCTGAACCATACGGTAAGTAAATCTAAATAAACAAGCTGCAGAAATTATAGATATATTGTTGGAGCTGTACAAGCTCTTGAAACACTGGAATATTTTTTCTCGTTTTTTATAGCCAGGACTCCGTGTTTTCGGAGTTGATTTATCGTGAAATTTGGAGGGTGTCTTTCGGACTTTCTTTATTGTCGAATATTCGGAATTTATGGGAGTTTATTTTTGTGTGATTCCCAATTTTCTAAAGAAGATAGTGTATATTTGCTATGTTCCTAAATTTTAAAAATTGAAAATAAAAATATACATTAGCTGGCGGGTATAACTCTGCCCTAGATATATAAAAACGCACCTGTACCACGCGACATAGCCGCCCTCTCCATTAGTAGTACTACCATAAAATCATAAGAAATAGCCCACCTAAAATTGAAATAAAATTTGGAGCAAATAAGGAGTGGGCTAACTTTCGGTGTGCAATCAAGAAACGTTTAAGAAATTTCATAATTATGTAATATGTTTCTGTCAAACTTGCAATTCTTGGCAAGGGGCAATGAAGCAAACACTCTCAGAAAAAAAGGTGTTTTATTACACCCCTTGTCCCATATAATACACCCCAAAACTTCAATTCGACGTACAGCGCCCCATAATCGAACAGGCGGCCCCAAAGTTTACGAGGGGCTTGATAGCCGTGTGGTACAACTTATAAAGATAGCTGATGTACGTATTATTGACTACAAAAAAGATTATCAGAGTTTTCTTGGCCGTACTGCAAAAGCTCCGTGTTTTCTTTCTTTGGTCTTTGATACGTACTTTAGCAATTTAATAAGTTAAATCGTACCGTTATCAAGCCCCTGGTAAAATTTGGTGCCGTCTGTTCGACTATAGGGCGCTGTACGTCGAATTGAAGTTTTGGGGTGTATTATATGGGACAAAAGGGTGTAAGGTGATACCCTTTTTTTTTAGAGTGAAGATTACTGAACTTCCCAGTCAACAATGTCATATTGAGATAAATGAACTCCTTGACGCAGTCGTTGGAAAGCTTGTTTTCTTTTCATCCTTTTCTACCGCTTCTCCCTGCGGCTGCGGTGGGTGGAGTGGTGAAATAGAAGCCCCAGCTGTCCCTCTTATGGAATTTAAAGGCTCGTTCACACAGTTCCGTCGACTCCGTTGCGCTGCGTTGCGCCATGCAGCACAGCGCCTCTCCATTGGCTCGTCGTAAGTGTCGCCGTAGCCGCAGCTCCATGCCAACAGTCTTAACAACACGCAAATGGTGGCGGTCGCACTCAGACGCAAATGTGTGAATGAGCCTTAAGAGTTTATGACTTCCACGGTTATCAAATCATAAGCCTCCCTTCCTTTAAGAAGTTAAATCTGTAAATTAAAACAGTGATTTCTGTCGTGGCTGCAGAATGACTGCTGAACCTGTGCTGTGACCAAACGTACTTTTAGACAACTGAACCTTTTTTTTTTGTTGGTCATAGTTTTTCTTGAATTTTTTTAATAAATCTGAGTTCAAGAAACTTTTACCGGCAAGCTTTTCTTTTTTTTTTTCTGATTTTTTTTTCGGATTTGTTCGAAAACACGCCACCCTCTCTATAGCCCAGTCATATTTAATTAAGAAAAAAGAATTTTAAACACTTATTTATTAAAAAAAAATATTTTTACATATATTTTCCTAATCGTTTCAAATAATCAATGTGAACAACTCGCATGTTTTTGGAGATTTGCCTCCGGTCTTCAACTCGGATATTCGCTTGTTGTGCCGTCTTTTTGTTTTCAGGTTATGATTATATAAGAGCTGAACATTTCTTTCGTTTTTTGTTTTCACAGGTAGCCTGCGGCAATGCACCCAATGGTTGCGACTTCATAGGTCAAGCTTCCACACTTCTGGATCACTACAAGCAGTGCTCGTTTCACGTCGTGCCTTGCCCCAGGTGCCAATCATCAGTGCTAAGGACTGAGCTCGTGGGTCACTGTAAAGAGGGCTGCAGTTCTGCGTCCACTACACCCGTGCCCATTCCGTATTATATAAACGTGAATTATGATCATTTAGAAATTACAAGCAGTGAACTGAAAAAAGAGATGCTGAAGATATCCGAGGATCTCTCTTGTCTTCAAACCAGCCTGAACCAGTGGCGTGAGGAAGTCCGAACATTGGAGAAAAGCGCAAACGAGGAACTGAAGCACACAACACTCAAGATCTCTGACAATCTCTCCGGTCTCCACACCAGTGTGGAACAGTGCCAAGAATATGTGAGGGAAGCAGCCAGAAACACCAAAGAGCAGTTGGTCAGAATCGAAACTCAAGGTTTTGCTGCAGCAAACAAAGAACTGAAAGTTGCCATTGAAGACACAGTGAAGACGCACATGGCTCAGGAGTTACGTGTACAATACGAAGAACTTATGAATGTTACGAAGAGTGTATCCGATTGCGTGCTTGGAATTTGCGGAGCCAAGGAATTTCACTGGTACTTTAAAGGCTGGGAAGATTTCAAAAAGAGAGCATTAGACAAAACAGATGCCTTCACTGACAGCCCCTTAAAGTATGTATGTGGATATAACGTGTGCCTTTGTATCCAATTCAAACAAAAAGAGGGGCAGACGTTTTTAGGGTTGTTTATGCGCATCCATCCAAGTGTCAATGATTCAAAGCTCGAATGGCCTTTCAGCAAGACTTACACGCTCGGCGTCATTCATCCCAAAGACAAAGCGAAAAGAAAGTTTGATAAAGTCGTTGCAAGTGAATATTCGGACGACCCGAGCCTCCAGATGCCAAAACAAGGCGGTAATGTTGGCTTTGGATGCCCGACTTTGAGTACCGCTAGCGAGCTCGAATGCGAAGGGTTTGTTAATGACGATTCGCTGCACTTTTTTCTCCAAGTTGAGCCGTAATGTTCTTTTCCGGTAGGTTAATAATTTATTATCGAGAGGAGCAAAATATGTTCTGCTGCCTGGAAAAAAAAAACCGCTTACCTGATCCCAATAAACCTAAAAAGGAAGGAACGACTCATTCTCCTGGTTCTTAAAAGAAAAAAAAAAAAAAAAAAAAAACGCGTCCCGAGTACGCGACACGCCCCTTTCGGTGTATTTACCTGGAGGAAACGGGAATTCCTTTTTGTGCGCACTGTAACTAGCACTGATAATCTCATTGCAGCTACGAGTCTAAAATAAAATATAGGACTTCTCTTCACGACAGGCTGCCACAGTAAGCCGGCATCCAAACGAAGCCCCAGCGTGTATATTATTGCATATTGTATATTAACAAAAAACTCCGCTCAATTTTAGATTTTTTTTTTAAATATTCAGTTTCCTTAGTGAGGGCGTGGGATGCCGCAACTGCCATATCAGGATGTAACTCTCTCTAAATCTGTATTAAACTTGTCAAAAATCTACGGCATGCACCAATTCAACGGATTCTGCTACTTTGCCGGGCAACAAGCCTCGCATCGAACACTGCGCTGCCTACGTCACATATATTACGAAATTCGTTGTTTTTGTTTTATGCTGAGCTCGGTATTTCATTAAAGGGAACATTTGCGAGTGCGCGGGTGGCGGATATCCCCCTCTAGCCGTCTGCTACGTAGATTTCGACGTAGCACCCGGCATCTCTCCTCTCTCTAGATAACATTGTTCAAGGCAGGGGTCGGCAAACGTTTGCAGTGGCGGGCCGAGGCGTCACGAAACCGACATGGAGTGAGCTGGAAAAGAAGTCGCTAGAGTGAAAGGGGAAGGGGGAGGCAAACGAGTAAAGAAAAAGACACAAAAAAACACTGGCTCGAATTCGCATTAAGGACTGTCCCAAGAATTTCGATGAACCCGCAGAGCTCGATTCCTTGAACGTTGCATTCTTGATTGAGCAGTGACCCCTTGGGTAGCTCTATAAATGCGAATAGAATTCTCGAAACTTTCCAGAGCGCGCACGTGCGGTTTCGTTGCGCGCTCCTGTTGCGGCGCTCTAGTCTTTCGAGCGCTCCTGTCGGCGCTCTTGTGTTGCGCGCTCTTGAGTTAAACAGCAATGTAAAACACGTGGAAAAAAGGTTAGCATGTATCTGTCCAATAGACAATTGCAAGCACGGCGCCCGACTGGTGCCCATGCGTGCGTGCATCTGCAGAGTGCGCGTGAACAAAGCTTTTGGCAAGTCTGCAATTGCACCCACTTTCCCGCACGAGCAGAGGCATGGCGGCCTCCAGATGCCCCATTTGCAGAAGCCTATAGGTGCACGGGCACAGCCATAACCGAGCTTCAGTTTGTTTCCTCTCATTTCGTTTACTTCACTTCATCGTTATCAGAACACGATAGGTTATTTCTATTTTATATTCAATTGTGTCCTACTGCCCAGCATTGGTCTCCCTGGAGGCTTGTCTACGTCCTTTTTACTGGCTCGGTATAGACAAACGACGACAAGCAATGGCGGCTGTAATCTTGCGCGTGCTTAAAGCGTCTGTACTTAAACGATTCTTTCTAACAGAGCAGGCGCATGTCGGCGGTGAATGATGATTAGTCCATTATACTCGTACTTCGTTTCAGCTTAAGATCCGATGCGACCGACGCGACGTGCTAATGGCACCAATGAATCGAGCTCAAAAGCACAGGTCACCATAAAGTTTCTGTTCATCATTGGCGCAGCGATAGTTGAACACGTTCAGAGATATGACGTGGTGCTCTTTTGAGGCTCTCTGATTGGTTCCATCAGCTCGTAGCGTCGGCAGCGTCTGGACTTAGGGTGAAGCGAGGTGTAGTCCGCAGCCGACCGTCGGCGCACGCAGCCGATTCCCGACGAGGCGTAGCTTTCCCCGTGGAATCACGACATTAGGGGAGTGAATCATGACGCAGTAAGGGGTAGCGGAACGGGCGTCATGGCGTCAGTGCTACAGACAAAAGTAAATTGATTGATAAAAGATGGCGAATAACCTCTTCCTTTCCAATTACTTTAGTTTACATATGAGCGGCTTCTAAGAATCCAAGTGTGCTTAGAATTCAGGCCCTTACATTCACCCTCAAAGGAAGCAGAACTCACGAAAAATTCCCATTAAGACATTTTCGTGACACACGCTACCCCAAGACATGTAAACTTGTATCGATAATTCCGATACACCGGGAGAGCACAAAAGTGTGTGGTTTATAGAGCGACTTCGAAACCACCCAAAGCTCTCCACAATCAAGCAAGGCAAATCGCAACGAGCGCATAATACACGCATGACAATTTTTCTATTCCCCTGGTTTCTAAGAACGATCATGGCAAGTCTGATTTTTTCGTTTGAAAAACAAAAGCATGTAGCGGCAAAAAAAGAAAAAACGAACAGACGTAAGTAACGAGGCGTAGATATATCAGAAGTATCAATCGAATCATCCGACTTTTTTTGCTGTTGTCAGATAATTGTCTCAAACAAAACTACAGGGATGGTGACAGGGCAACAACACCCAAAAGATAGCGACCACTTCGAGTGTTTTTCACTTCGCAGTGGGGCGCGGTACGCGTCTGTCTTATCTCAACTCCTGGCTTTGCAGGTCCCCCGATCTCACGTATACATGGTACGTCTGTAGACGCATACGGCATTGCAAGTATTTTATGTCTTTACCAAAGTGTTCGCGTGAAACTATTTTTATCTGCGGTGTGTGAGTCGCGCACTGTTGTAAAAGCGGCTCCTCTTTGTACGATAAGCAGAGTCGCTTCAGCCGCGGACTTATGTTGCAACGCTTCGGAGCGCCTTCGGACCGCCAAAAGAGCAGGCCCTTGGTGGGGGCTCTGCCGTTCCTATTTTGTTGTTAACGTTGACAAAGCCTACACCTTGCACAGATAAATGCCGTACTTACAACCACAAAAGAAACACGTATGATTCGTACGGTTGTATACAACGCAGGGACCAAATTCAGAGAAAAAAAAAGGAGTCTTATACACCTGACATAACGGTACACCTATGCGAACATTGCAAAAACCGGTAGAATTCGATCACTACATGAGATATGTCCTGAGCAAACATGTAAACATGTACGAATTAAACGTTTTTCCTGAGAACTTGCCACATTGTGGCAACAAATATCGGCTAACCTTTTGTCACCTGATGTCACCTGATGGAGTACCGCTCGAGACTGCTAAACAATATCAATCCCTCGGAGTTTTAATCACCTCTGATTTGTCGTGGGGTGCACATATTGAGTTTATAGCTCGTAAGGCAATGCGGAAGCTCTGGTTTTTGAAACAAAATATTAACCTCTGTTCACCTGAAACGAAACTGACTGCTTATAAGACCATCATAAGACCAATTCTAGAATATGCATGTATTGTATGGGACCCTCACACAAAGGTGTCAACCGATATGTTAGAGACTGTGCAAAAAAAAAAAAAAAACCATTGCGGTTTGTGTACAACCGTTATGGTTTTATGTCATCCGTTTCAGATTTGTATCCAAGATCGGAATTGAGTGATTTAGCGACCCGGAGAAAAACAGAACGGCTGAAGTTTCTTTATAATATGATACAAGGTAATTTGCGACTGCATCTCTGTGATTACACTTCGTTTAACGAAACAAGGCCCACGAGAGGCAAACACCAATTAACACTTGTCGAACCATTGTGTCGAACCACTTTGTTTAAAGCATCCTTTTTTCCTAGAACCACGTGTGAGTGGAATAAGCTTCCTGACAGTGTTGTAAATTTGAGATCAATAGATACTTTTACTGAAGCCCTACTCTCGCACTTTGTTGAGTAGTGGCTCTATCTGTTTGTTTGTACTGCTTCCGCTTTTTCTTGAATATTGTTTTTGTACACCTCCTGCCTAGGCGTTCTACAGAATGCTGGCAGTACCACCAACTAATAATAATAATAATAAATAATAGTAGAACCACATTCTGCCGGACAGCATGGCGAACTCGGAAACATTGCCCGATACTAGCAAAACTTGTTGTTGGGCGAGTTGGCTTATGAAACAGAGCAAACATGTACGCGCAAAACGAGGGCGAACACAAATGCGCTCGTCTTTGTCCCCTCCTTCGTGTTCTTCCTTTGTGTTCGAGCATACAAGGTTACGCATTACCGTATTGGTTGGTTACTTCCTTTCGGGGGGTCTTCTCCAGTAGATTGAAATTGGAAAGCATGTGAAACATAATTAACCGAAAAAAAAAAGCAAAAACAACTTGCGCAAAAAAAAAAAAAAACACGTTACGATTTTCTGGGCTTGCTGCGCAGAAAAGGTGTAGTCCATCACCCTCAAATGCGGAGCTGAGTACATAAGGAAAACCGGCCGATGTACAAATTACCGCTTACGTGAACACACAAATGCAGCCACTTTAAGAACTGATAACTCCATCCCTCCGATAGCGGTTCACGCCAACGAATGCCTTGGATGCGCGCCTGACTTCGCGGGAACCCAGACAAAGGGGGGACACCGCAATCGGTTTGGACGTAAGATAATCGAAACCTTTCTCGTCGAGAACGCAGAAACCAACGTCTTATCGGCTTCAGTAACCTTACCAAGACGGGATATAAAATTCCTCAAACCTAAAATTGAAAAAAAAAAAAAAATTCTTGCTTTGTTTTTTTATTCAGCCTTGATGTTCGTATTCCTCAACGGGTCATCGGTCTCTTAGCCGCAGATGATAAATTTAGCCAGTGCAGTACCACCGCTAACCTGAGCTTTTTAACGTGCATCACGCAGTAGTGATTACACGAACGCGTGGCAGTACAAAATCCAAGTTGAAAAATATCGCAACTCCCCGTAAAAACTAAATCGTTACTGTAGTTCCTCCCTTGCCTCGTGACTTCCTCCTCCCCCTTTCCATCCCCCAGTTTTCCTTCTCCCTATCACCTTATCTTTGTTGGAATCTCGTTCAGGGTACAATATTCCTGCCCGAAATAAACGTTGTGGCTCAATGAAAGACCGTGTTTGTCCCGTGCTTGTCCTTCGCGTTTGATTCTTTCTCTTTTGAGTGCTCATTTTCTACTGGCTCGCTTTTCCCCTCCTAAAATATTTGTATTTTCAAACACGGGAGCGCGCCCACACCTGCTGCAGTGGACTGCTAAATGGCCGGACGGATTCGAACGAGGAGAGTTGCAGTGCTCCCTCAGTCCCGTTTGGCCCACACAGGCCTAACCACAAGACCAGCGGAATACAGTACGCAACGCTCAAACGGCAGTGGACGAAACGATTTACATGAGGGAAGAGCAATTATTTTTATCGAGTGAAAGAGTGTCGTCATAATTTTTTTTAAATATTCCATTATTTACCAGTTACTTTGATAAAAAAAAGAAGATAACAATCAAACTCGTACAGCGTGCCAATTTATTGACAATTTAGTGTGTGGGCGTGCGTGCGTCTGTGTGTTTGTATTTTCATATTGCCCCGGCCCTGATGTAATTATGGAGGTCGTTTATCAGCTTCCCTGCGCGTTCTCACATTCTTCGTTGATGCATTTCGAATTTTTTGACAAAAACACTGCTCGGTTTTAGTTTATAAAAAATATAATAAGACGGTGTTTTTCTTTGCAGTGTACATTTAGTTCTGATCTCTTTTCGCCTCGCATAAATCGCGGGGAACAAAATATTCTAGGCTTCACTTGGCGGCAGCGCGGCCTGTCAGTCCACGCGTGGCTTACTAATTTTGTTCTTAAGGCGAAAGCATGAACTATGCCACGAAGCGTAACCGGAAAACGGAAAAAAAAACGCGAAAGAAATGTTATTTTTTTTTATTGGATCAGCAAATCAGCTTTTAGATAGCCACTGGCGGCCGCTTCAGGAGAGCGGGTAGTCGGTAGGTTTTCGATAGAGTTTCGTTCGTAGTTTGTTTTCCTCCATGTGCATGCTCACACCCTAGGCGCTGACCGACTTCTGTGGTTACTTATGTGAAAACCTAATGCTCGGATGCACCTCATTGAAGCGTTCTACTGAAGCTCAACAATCGGTCTTCAGATTATTGCCGTGCGCGTAGCTGGCCAAGCAGGCAGCGCGCTCGTGGCTTAATGGTTATCGCGCGTGCTTCTCGCGCAGAAAGCCAGGGTTCGATTCCTGGCCACGAAGGCGCATTTTCGTTGACTTTAACGTAACGTTCTGGTAAATTCGAGAACCGTGTTTGCTGATTCGAGGTTAGAATGTTCGACACGCCGAATCTTCTACGCCGATTGTTCCAGAAGCCCACGCGTGTACAAAAGGGGCTCCGCGTGGCAAGCCGGACTCAGTTTCGCCCCAGAGTTCGACTCTGCTGTCACGCCGACTTCGACGCCCGCGACGCTCTGCTTTCTTTTGTTCCTTTTTTATTTTTGAGCACAAGTTTGCCCCATCAAATTTTAGTTCAGTTTTTGTCGCCTCATCACTTGTCATTCGTGACAATATGTCCAAATCAGAAAAAATACCGTCGATAAATGTCTTATAAAAAATGGGGCGGAGGGGGCACGTGTCAATAAACTCTGACTCGAAGTTGCCCATAATTTACAATGCTGCTTACGGGGAGCTTCGGATGGTCTCAAATGCGCTGTAAACACAACCCACGCTTGAGTTCTTCGGGTTCACCAGAATGATCGAGACAAGTTTCAATTTATCCAGGAGTCGAGTTGTCACCATCATGCTTTAATTGGAAGTTTTTCATGGGTTCCACTTTTTTCGTGAGTGCGTGTAGGGCTTTGAATTCTGAAAGCTCATGAATTGCGAGATAATTGAAGTAATCGCCAGGTGAGGAAGTTTACCGCGCCTTTTTCACTGTACATTGACTGCCGTCATAAGTTGTGATGTCATACGCCAGCTGCGCTCTCCCTTGGAACGTTATGAGTGGGATTCCGGGGTTTCGGAGTTTCTTCCTGGTTAAATTCAAAGGGTATTTTTCGGAGGTTATTTTTTGCTCAAAATTGAGGGTTCATCGGAGTTTATTTTCGTTAGATTCCAAACTCTTGGCAATTCGGAGAACAATTTTACTTTGCTCGAGTTTTGTTTTTTTCTGAAAATTTTGTAGTTTTGTTATATATATATAAAAAAAAAAACAAGAAAACTAAAGTGGCCTTTCCTCAGGACCGCTTGCTCTATGCTCTTGTCAAATTTATATATAAAATACCGTATTTTTTTCTTCCGTCGTGATCTCAAAAAGTTTGGGATAAATCACAATTAAAGACAATTTTACCGGTGAATGTTTTTTCGGAATTTGTTTCGGATTTATTCGTAAACACGGAACTCCAGCTCTGAGCCACCCCGGGGTCTCGTGAATTCACGTAGGCAGCTACGCTTCAGTATTCGGGAGCCAGCTGCGCGTGTCGGTGGACTCCTGCGGGCTCTGAGTATGATTATATAAGGAGGACTCACCGCCGCCTGAGGCCTATGTTTTAAATATAGTGGACTAAGTGTGACCCTGCCGGCGGTCGCCAGCGAACCAAATGATGGTCCAAGCATTACTCGCTTCGGACGGTCGCTTGTGGATTAAGTATTCACCGCAGTCGACCGCCTGTTGACCAAGAATACCGGACTATATGTATGACGCGCCGACAACGATCGCCTGCTGACTAGGCATGCTGGGCTGCTTGACTCGCCGCCGGTGGTCGTCTGCGGACAAAGTATTCTAGACTGACACCCCCGTCAGGCCGACTCACTTAGTGTCACCTCAAGCGAGTGCGCTTCAGCGGATCAGATGTCACAGTGTTTTTCGAGATTCACTCGGAGACGATGTTATCGACGATGGGTAAGCTAAAAAGCACGCGAATTACTCAAATAAGCACGCAAATTACTCAAATAAACGCGCAAAATTCTTATTAATCTTTTTTGTATCCTTTTTAAAACCTTGTTACGAGACACTGATGCGTTAATAGACTACTTCCATAAACCCCTGCTTGCAACACTGCGCGCGTCGCACTCTGGGAAGAGCGTCGTTTTTGGTCTCTGAGCTCACCCAAGTGGCCACGCCTCGAAGCTTTAGCACAAGCCCGAGACGTATAGCTAGTCTTAAGACATGCTTGTTGTACTTTTGTACTCGAGGTTTTCTGTTAGTTTTCGAGGTATGTGAACGAGGCAGTGCTGAGAATCTCGATGCTGCGAAACTCGGGTATCTTGCTTGTGTACGAGTCAACAAGCTGTAACAACCAATAAGTATGCATACATCGAGCTCGCACCTTTACACTAACGCTAATCCGGAGGTTTTTTTTTTTTTTGTGTTTATAGATATAATATATAAGTTTTTGCAATTGCCGTTTTTCTTAATACGCCCGAATATGCGAGGTGAAACACGGAGGCGCCTTTGAAAAGCTCAAATCGAACACACTCCTTATCTCTTATCTGTACTAACCCGGAGAACTGCATGAAGCAAAGTCCCCACCCGCCTGCAGTTTACTAATATTCTACATCGCGTATGCGGATAAAGTTATCCTGCAATCATATAGGCGCATTTGCACATACATACCGTTTTAAGAAAGGAAAAGTTGAGCACTTGTGTGAAGAATGTCGCACCATTCGCCGGAAGTGGGCCGGACGGGCGTGAACCCCCCTGCGGTGCACTAAAACGAACGAAATTATTCAAAGCGCATTCGACGGTTGCTAACGGCCATGATATTTGTTATGCGTTTGTTTTCTTCCTGGCCGAGTATGCCGAGATAATTTCAGACGTACCGTTCAGACGCAGATCCTGGGCGTCAGTAAAAGCTCGTCCACAAAGGCTTATTTATTTCTTTATTTATTTATTTACCGTCAAGGCCCCGAAGGGTATTACAGAGGGGAGGGGGGGGGGGGGGGGGGGATTAGGTAACAAGGGTACAGTTGTTGATACATCAAATATAATACAGTAATTAATGCACGCTTGTTCAGACACTTCAAAAAAATTTACACAATGTTATAACAGTAATACCAACTAGAAAATGGTTAATCAAAATGAACAAACAATGCATTTTTAAAATCAATAATACTGGTTATGGAGGCTATGTCAGCGGAAAGGCGATTCCAATCAGAGCTAGTGCGAGGAACAAAGGAGTTATAATAAGTGTTAGTTTTGTAGTTTGGGATACCGACTTGTTACTGGTGATCCACGCGGGATGAAACATAAGTAGGTGGCGTTAGAAGTTCACAGCGCATGAAAGGGTTATTATGGTAAATCTTATGAAATAAAGTAAGGCGAGAAATGCGTTTACGGTTCATTAGTGTGGGTAAACCAAGACTATTTTTCATTGAAGTAACACTGGAATTACGATGGTAATTACAGAGTATGAAACGTGCTGCACGATTTTAAACTGATTCCAATGTTGCAATGATAGTATTATGACCAGGGTCCCAGATAGAACATGCATTTTCAAGTTCAGTACGTACTAAAGTAGTACATAAAAGGAGTTTTAGTGACACTGGTGACTGTGAAAAATTTCGTTTGAGATATCCAAGCATGCGATTGGCGTTGTTAGTTACGTAGTCAGCGTGAGTTTCCCAGGAAAGATCAGAAGTTATGTAAACACCTAAGTATTTGTAAGAGGACACAGACTGGAGCGGAGTGTTGTCAATGTGGTAATTCGAGCATATGTTAGTATGACGGGAAACTCTCATGGATTTACATTTATTAAGATTGAGTTGCATCAACCACTTGTCGCACCGGTTAAATACAGAGTTCAGATCAAATTGGAGAAGAGAGATGTCAGAGTTATCATTTATTTCTCTATATAGAACACAATCATCAGCAAATAAACTAATATTAGAGGAGATACATTCAGACAGATCATTAATATAGATGAGGAAACGTAGCGGACCTAAAACAGAACCCCGGGGAACTCCAGATGCTACGGGAGAAAGTGATGAGTTAGTATCATTGGGGCATGCACATATTGAGAACGGTTGGTTAAAAAAGATTCTAGCCAGCGTAGCACGTTCGGATCATTGTTGAGTTTGCTAAGTTTTAATAGGAGTAGCCGGTGAGAAACTTTATCGAAGGCCTTAGAGAAATCAAGGAAAACGCAGTTTATCTGGGAGCCACGGTCAAGGACAGAATGAAGCTTATTAGTGAAGAGCAGAAGCTGTGTTTCACAGGAAAATGATTTGCGGAAGCCACGTTGAGTTGGGTGAAAAAAAGTATTCGATTCTAGGAAACATGCGAGCTTAGAATATATGATATGTTCGAGTATTTTACAAGGAATGGATGTTAAAGAAATTGTCCGGAAGTTGTTCGGTGAGGAGTGGTTGCCACTTTTATAAATTGGAATCACCTTTCCAACTTTCCAGTCTTCGGGAAGGCAGCCTTCCTCCAATGATTGCTTAAAAATCATTGATAGTATAGCTGATGAATACGACTTCGTGTTCTTTAAGAATTTAGAGTTAATATTGTCGATACCGGATGAGGAGGAGAGCTTCAGGTTATTAATTATTGCGGCTATACCATCATATGATATTAATATTGGATTCATTGGCATAAAGTCAGGGCAATTAACGTTGGGGTACACAGAAACATCGGTGAAAGAAAAAGATTGTATAAATATATCGTTTAGCAATGATGCACACTCATCTTGACCTACTCGTTCCCCATCGGCGTTTGTAAGCTTCAGGTCACCATGGTTATCATTAGGTTTGATTCTGTTACAAAAGTGGCGAACATTTGTAGATAAAATGTTGGGTAACGTGTTAGTAAAAAAATTGCGTTTCACTTCTAATACTGCACGTTTATATTCCTGCTCGGCGCAATGATAGGCGTTAAAATTACTCTTGTTTTGAAAGTTTGGCTACACGAAAGAGGTGTTTCTTTTTAGTGGAAAGTCGTTTAAGTCTGGTGTTGTACCAAGGGGAATTACTTTTGGAAGATAATGTGCGAACAGGAATATAAGTGCTTATTAGATAGTTAACTTTGTTTCGAAACAGGCACCAATTTTCATCTACAGAGCGTTCAAAGAAATTTTCCACAAAGTAACTCAGAAATTCATACAATTCACTATTTATAGCCGTAAAATTAGCTTTTTCGTAGTCACGAATCTGTTTAACTATTTTCGGGAAATGACTTGTTGTAATATTTAAGGTAAAATGCAGCAATAAATGATCACTAAAACCCGGTAGATAGGTAATAGGGAAAACAAAATCGGCAAAGGTTGACAATACAAGATCTAACACTGAGGTACAGGAGGGCGTGATTCTGGTGGGGCGAGAGACTAGCTGAAAGAAATTGTAGTCCGAACATAACTTGAGGAATTTGTCACTGTCAGACGAAAAAGGGCTTGCGTAAGCTGTTTCCGCCGACCACACAATGTTTGGATGGTTAAAATCACTCAGAAGGATGAAGTTCGGTGTGGGAGATCGCAAGGTCGCTGTACTTGATTACGTCATGAATTTTGTTCAGAAAGCTATCGCCACTTGAGGGAGGGCGGTAACAGGCACCCAAGATATATTTTTTTGTGATTCACGGAAAGGCAAACAAAGACTGCTTCGAGGTCACTCGCAACATTCAAATAAAGGGAATCTATATGTTCGGCGACTGCAATCAGCACACCTCCGCCTTGGCGAGCTTCCCTATCAGTGCGATAAATTTTGAAGCGTTTGTTAGTAGTTAGGATTTCTGCAAATAGTAAAAGCAATAGAGGAGAGGAAAAACGAGAATGTGTGACGGTTATGTATTTGTCCTAAATGCCTTCTATTCTATCGGCAAAACAATGTTTTCGCCCATACTGGAAGTGACGACAATTCAAGATGGCGGCGCCCTTGCGAAAAAGGCCTATAAACCCACATTCTTAGCACACAATCGACAGAATGCATTCAACACAAACACACGCTTACTTAATCACTCTAATAGCTAACTTACGGGCGGGGGCAGTGGGGATCGAACCCAGGAGGTTCGCAGCGCAAGCTTACGAGCGGAGACGCTTTAGCCCACTCGGCCACTTCTTCCCCGCTAAATTCCTTGACTGCCGGTTAGTCTTTTATACTGACCATTTGAGTGCGCAAACTTTCCGTTGTGTATCAGCACGTCAGTTCTTCGCAGTCGCTAGGTCAGCGAGGCAAACCGCATGAAAGCGACGGGAACAAGCGGCCAAGGTGGTGAGTGGCGTTTCATAGAAATTAGAAAAACCGAGCGCCGCGACGGGTGACCGTGAGAAATCGCCGTCGCTCGTCGCTAGCTCGTCGCTCGCTAAATCGATTACATGCGGTTCAGCTTTTAAAACGAGTGCGGTCGCCGTCGACAAGAGAGTGCTTCCTTGCCGTCTCCCGCGGCGAACGGTGAGTACGACGGCAGCTGCACTCCTTTCGCGTGCTGCGCTGCAAAAATGCATGCAAAATTAATACCACGTGCAGCTCCCATCTTAATTTTAGTGGTACACTGACAAATGCTCGCGTTTGTGAGGAAGATTTAAGCAAATTCAGAAAGATTCGTGGAATGCCAAAACAGGTTTTTTTTTGTTAGTCCCAAAGCTACATACACTATTTACGACGCACATCAACGGTTGTGACAGTGCACTGTCAGGACCGAAGACAGCTCAATCAGAGTCATTCAACCACCGAGCACACACAAACCGTGAAGAAGTTCTCAGTGTCAAGTAGGAGTAGGCAGAGAAAAGCTTCTTGGACGACGAAACCCAATCCAGTGACAGCGGCACCGGCTCGTTAGAACTACCCTCAGAGCAGTTCAGGTCCACGCACACACTCGCCCCGTCGAGCGCACGAACGTTAACTATGCACTCCAACACGGGAACACGAGAACTGCACAAGACACAAGGCAAAAACAGCAGGTTCACATCGGAGAAATTAGCGTCTTGCGAACTCCGACTGGCCCCGACTTGCTTGTCGTACAATGTTGCCAAGCGTCGCTTGTGAAAGAAAAACATTAGTTAAAAAAAAAATACAAAAATATAAAAAACGGAATTAACTTCTTTTTTTTTTTTTTTCGGAAGCGTTTTTAGTATGTGCTACGTGGCTATTTTCATCCCAGTTAAAACCAAAAGGAAAATATAAGCGCTCACAAACGAATGAAAACGAGAAGGAAAATAAGTAAGCCGCATGGCCATTGCATCAACAATGGCTGCTGCGGGGGGGTAAAGGTGGGTGAGGAGGAGTGGCAAATCCCGTGCGCCGACACCCGGGGTCCCGAGTGAACGATCGCGAAAGAGGGCGACAGAACACGAGAGAAAGAAAGCAACGTTGCCATGGTAGCCATGGTAAACGCGAAGAGTGCAACCTTTCAGCAATATAAACAGTGATAATTTAACGTTGTAAACTAAATTCTGAGCTATTCTAACCCTTATAAAAAGCAATAAAGTCATTACGTTGCATTAACTTTCCTTCTGTCGAAATCTCGGAAATCTGGCTCACCCGCGCCCCACCGGCGAAGCCGGGCATATGGTTTAGTTTAGCGTTAACGCGAGGCCATACATCTGCGCGCTATGCAAACAGAAAGCTTCGAAAGGAACGCGAATATCTTTCCACCGGTAAGTTCGTGGATTGTTGAAGTTCACGAAACTGCTCTGATGATGTAACCGTGTTTGGGACCCCGAGGGTCTGCCTGCATGATCCGCCGCTTGCGGCAGCCAGAATATATGGGAAAATGGCGGACCTTTTCCTCTAGAGTTAGTATGTACCCTATTGAAAAAACCAGCTTAAGCTGGTCCCAGCTTCAAGCTGGGTTATTGCCCCAGCATGCCCAGCTTGGCATGCTGGTCATGCTGGTTGATCTGGTCATACTGGTCATGATGGTTGATCTGGTCCCAGCTTCAAGCTGGGTTATTGCCCCAGCATGCCCAGTTTGGCATGCTGGTCATGCTGTTAAACTGGTCATGCTGGTGAACTTCCCAACCAGTTTAACCTGTTTAAATTAATACACAGAATAAAAAAGCCAAGCTCGTCAGAAAAGCCAACTCGGCATCCAATTTAATATTTTCGTACTTGCGGCAGCCTCACATGAACTCAAATGCTACACATCCTCGGCGCTGACACAGTACTAACCGACGCACAGATTCTCGGTGCAAATTGTCTACAATGTTAATAAAACCAGATTGCTTATCTCTCAACACGAAAAAAATACTAGACACAGGCCAAAAACAGGCAATAGCAGACGAAAATACTACACGGACGAGAGAAGCGAACCTGGGTCCCGCCAGCGATGGGGGCGAAGCGGCAACTTGCGTGGTCGGCAGAGGCGAGGAAATCCGTGTGGCTTGGATGGCATTGGCGATACTCCTCGGCACCGCCGTCATTCTTGGGCACACACACGTTCGAAGACACGAAGCGACGCCGCAGTCGGGACGTCTGACATCTTCCCGCACTGAACGGACTGCCGCTCGCTGTCTTCTCAAAACCCGCTTCGCTTGCACCGTCGTTCAACTAGTCTCCAAACAACGCGCACACAGCCGTCCCTTCGATCTGCCCTCTGCCCAAGCTATCCAAACGCGTCTTCGATTCTCCGTTTCTACCACTCTCTCTCTCTCTCTCTCTTTTCTCGCACACAAAGGTAGCTTGCAGCGCGCCTGACGCGCCCGGTGGTCTACCAAAAACGAGAGGACAAAGAACAGGACGTGGCCTCGTTCCAGCAGCCGACCTTGTCGCGCGCGCTCCCAGCAATGCCAGTTCGGCTATCTCTAGCCGACCTTGGCGTGCGCGCTCCCAGCATGACCAGCTTGACCACCACGATTATTATTTCGACCAGATTCACCAGCTTGTCTCCCAGCATGACCAGCTCGTCTCCCAGCTTGACCACATTGGCTCCATGGAAAACCAGTTTGACCAGTTAAGACCAGACTGGCTCCCAGCTACACCAGATTGAATCTAAAACCAGATTCGAGTGAGACCATGCTGGTTTTTACTTAGACCAGACTGACCAGCTTAAATTCCAGCTTGCCCAGCTTAAACCAGCTTGATTGCCAGCTAAACCAGTTTAATTACCACATTGACCAGTTTGACCACCTTGATTACCAGCTTGACCACCTTAATTACCAGCTTGACCAGTTTGATTTTCATGCTGGTTTTTCCAATAGGGTACGATCTCTATGGGCTGCTGCGCTCGCTGCAGCGCTGACTTCCACGTCGTGCTGGTACGGAGGCTGCGATCGTTATAAAGTCAACTCCAACCCCTAAACATGCCCCCTCATACAATATTTGACGCCACGATTGCGTGTAGATACCCCCCCTGCGATCCGAAACGGCAAGTACATCGCTAACGCTGGCAATCGGGTATGAAGCAAGCGCCGCCATCTTCTCCGCGCCTTTGCTGTTGTAAATAGCTAGTAAAAAGGTAGTAACGGTCAGAAGAAGGTAGCAATGGCTGCATCTGCTAACTTTTTACTACATATCGCGCGTTTGAGGTAGTAAATCGTTAGTGAAAGGTAGTAACGCTCAGAAAGGGGTAGTAACTGCTGCAGTTACTAGCTTTTTACTAGCTTTTTTCTAAGAGTGCTGTCGTTCGAATTTTCATACATGAAACATTTATTGTTCACGTAAAGTTTATTGTAGCGCAGTTGGAAGACGCTCTTTTGTAATTTTCCAAACTCAAAAAGTTTGTCTTGCTAGGCGCGTAGCCGGAGAAAAATCTTCATTAGCCGTTATGCCGCAGGCTTTAAGCTAAGGTCGTGATTGTAGGATTTTTTGTTTTGTTTGGAAAGAAGAGAACTTGACAATCACTGATCTGCATCTTCCGACTGCATACGAACCAAGCCTGTGAGCACGTTCAACGCATTCATCGGAAACTTGCAGACTAAGTGAAGTAGATAACGCATCTAATATTTTTACTTTTGACTGTTCCCAAGATTCAGAGGCGGAATCTTCAATACCGTGAAAGATAATATTGCTCCTTCTTGAGCGGTCCTCAATATCGTCCAGGCGCTCGTGCAGTGTTTGGTTGTCCTTAATAACAGACTGCATTAATCCCTCGGCGGCCAATAGTTTTTCCCGGGTTGCATCGAGAGTTGCAACTTAGCACTCAACTCCATCGAGCCGATTTTGGATGTCGGTAACCTTTAGTTCGACGGATTCTTGCTTACTCTTTAACTCGCTAATAGACTTAATAAGGCTAGCTTGGCCTTGGTCAATCTTGACCGTACGTTCATTAACATCTTGCAAGAGCTTGAACATGTCGTTAAACTGCTTGGACTGATCGATAGACATGGGTCCCGGATTCGCCTCGACGTCACCGGAGCATAACAACAGAAGTTTTAATGCATCAGTGGAATGTAGGACAAGCATCCCATGTGTACACAACCGGTAATACAAGGAGCACAAAGAACAAAAAAAGCGCAATGACCGTGGGCACGGTAACTCGAGAAGCCATAAGTTATTACTTCGTCTAGAGTGTATAAAATACTGATATCTTACCTGTATGTAGAACAAGAAAGGGTTCGTCAGCGACATTGCCGCTAACGAGTCACCGTGCCCACTGGCGTCGGCCACACCATGCGATGCTTTTGTAGCAACTGACGCGGCTGTCCCAGTCGATGGTCGCGCTAGGTGCGGCTGAATCGATGCAGGATTTTCGATGAGGGCGACGTCTCCCAAGGCCGGTGAAGACGGGCACTTCCGTAGAATGACGCTTGATATCCGGGCTTTGTCAGCGCTGGTGCAGGCAGGCGTTCCGCGATGTGATGGCGAGACAACGAAAGCCGGTATCGAAGGCGCTCTCGTTAACGAAGCCTGCGGTGCCGTAGATAGGCACAGAGCCAAGGATCCTTCGGGAAACAGCGTCGACAGCAAGCATGCCTATATGTAGAACAGGAAAGGGTTCGTCAGCGACATTGCCGCTAACGAGTCACCGCGCCCACTGGCTTATGCCACACCATGCGCTGCTTTTGTAGCAACTGACGTGGCTGTCGCAGTCGATGGTCGCGCTAGGTGCGGCTGAATCGATACAGGATTTTCGATGAGGGCGACGTCTCCCAAGGCCAGTAAGGACGGGTACTTCCATTGAATGACGCTTGATATCCGGGCTTTGTCAGCGCTGGTGCAGACACGCGTTCCGCGATGTGATGGCGAGACAACGAACGCCGGTATCGAAGGCGCTCTCATTAACGAAGCCTGCGGTACCGCAGATAGGCACAGAGCCAAGGAGCCTTCGGGAAACAGCGTCGACAGCAAGCATGCCTATATGTTGAACAAGAAAGGGTTCGTCAGCGACATTGCCGCTAACGAGTCACCGTGCCCACTGGCGTAGGCCACACCATGCGCTGCTTTTCTAGCAACTGACGTGGCTGTCGCAGTCGATGGTCGCGCTAGGTGCGGCTGAATCGATGCAGGATTTTCGATGAGGGCGAAGTCTCCCAAGGCCGGTGAAGACGGGTACTTCCATAGAATGACGCTTGATATCCGGGCTTTGTCAGCGCTGGTGTAGACACGCGTTCAGCGATGTGATGGCGAGACAACGAACGCCGGTATCGAAGGCGCTCTCATTAACAAAGCCTGCGGTACCGTAGATAGGCACAGAGCCAAGGATCCTTCGGGGAACAGCGTTAACAGCAAGCATGCCTGTATGTAGAACAAGAAGGGGTTCGTCAGCGACATTGCCGCTAAAGAGTCACCGTGTCCACATAGCGAGGAGTAGGAGACGCTTGTTAGGGCCTCCGTCGTAACGATCTCAGCGTTTGCGAAACCTTAACCTCCTATCAGCATAAACCTTGAGTGGGATATATATGATGACACGAGGAAGACATCATCGTAAATTTTGTGCAGAAGTGAGGTTGAATTTATTGCATTTCCTTAAACGTTCATGCGACCACGATGGGCTCAACTTTGACACTCCTGTGAGGATGCGGCTTGCTTTTGGCCCAAAGAAGTAATAAGAAGCGGACATTTGGCAAACAAAATACGTCTAAAGCTCAAGGTGACCGAATTTCACTACGTTTTTGGTCCTGGCCTTACTACTGGTCAGAGCCGCTAAAAGCTTTTTTTTTTAGTCGAAATACAAAGCATAAGTGTTGCGAACCGTTTCAATTATTTATGAAAGTAGTCTTTGTTCAGTATTTTATATCCGAGAAGAAACAAATGCAGTGTAGCAAGCACGGAAACAAGAAATGACCCTTTGACACACCCGCCACCAAGCGACAGAAATGGCGGCGCATACTAGAAAGGGGTAGTGAGATCAGTTGCCGACGAGCGGCGAGCGTAGAAAGGTCCCGGATGTACGCGGCGGCGCTGCGGTCGTATGAGCTGGAGGATCCGACCGGTTCCGAGCGTTCCGAAGGCCTTCGGCGAGCAGGTTTGGCTTGCGATTTGGCCGTTTGGCGGTTTGGCAGCGCGAAGTGGCTCCCGTTCTAATGTGATCTTTACCACGTGTTTGCTGTCGTTCGTGGCCAATGAAGTGTCATACCGAATTAGTGTTTAATCGCGGAACAAATGCAATGCGAGCCGCCCTGGCTGCCCGCTTCATCCAGCCTATCCAGCACATGCTTTAGTGGCGCCCTCTCGAGCCGTCGACACGGAGTACGGCAGCTGTGAGTGTTTGCTGAGCTCACTACCCCTTCTCTAGTTCACGGCTACTCATGCCATGGCCAAGGACGTCATAAAGGAGGCTATTTCTTGCTTGTTTTTGTAATTTTAATTTGCCTATACCTCCTAATATAAAACGAGATTCGAGAAAAAAAGTTGCATTAAGTTACTGCGTTCGGTGCGCTCAGGTTCGGTGCAAATTAAAAACCAGTCAAAAAGTCGTTGTAGGGCCTCTTTGAAAAGAGAACGAGAAACCTATTTTTGTCACTTTTGATGTAGTAACAAGTAACGGTACTAAGTTACCTCTTGATGGAAGGTGTACAAAGCAAGTTCCCAACCTAGTGCTCCCCCCCCCCCCCCCCCCCCCCAACTGCAGCGCGTTAGCGAACCTCTGGATCTTAGCGTCGTCGTGTAAGCGCCTCTGCTTCGCACTGTCATTTCTCTGGATCTTCGCTACACTTCCGTGTGCGCGCGGCACGGGCGGCCTCTCGTTGGTGGTCAGTGTGGGTGCGAAGCCGGCCGCGAACTGCAGAAGCCAGTCCTTTCCTCGGCGCTCGCTCCAGGGAGGAAGTACGGCAGGGGACACATGAGGGATGAAAACGGTCGCCGCGCGGGAGTATTCACCTTACCAAATAACGCTCCTAGGCCGACGCCATGTTGCTGATGCTGATGCGGCTGGTGCGACTCGCGTGCCCTTTATCAGCTAGAAATTTTCTGCAACTCTCTTGGACTGTGAAATCCCGCTCAGCGCGATTCTCTACCTATGTTTTGGCGGCTTTGCATTCAACGTTTTCTGGCCCCTCTTGAAACTTTCCACCTATTTTTTTTTTGTTGCATGCTGCGTACCCGGAAAAAAAAAGTCCCCCGACAAAATGTCCCCGAAAAAAAAAAGGCCCCAGGTGGGAAATGGGAAAAAATGTCCCCAAGGGATTTTCTATCTCTGGGTTTCCCTGATCCTCATGGCCTTCGGGCGGTCCGGTCATATGTTATGGGAAAAAGGGCACCGTGTGGCAAGTAGAAAAAAACGGGCCCAACAATAAAGGAATTATACAATTCCGCGAGGTAGACATCGCGACACTGTTAGCGCGAACACGAAATCGGCGTATTTTGAAACGAAATTTTATCGTTTGCATTGTATCCCCAAATAAGCACTCTCAGTACCTATAATAACTTTGATGATAATTAACCTTTTGTATATATAAATAAAAAAAACTAAAAAAAAAAAAAAAACTAGCGATCGCTTGTTCGTGCTAACAGCGTCGCGCTTTTTACCTATTTGGAAATGGTCCGCAAGTACCTCTCAAATTTCCCGAAACACAATATCTTGGTTTTGGAAGTGTTATAAATGTTTAATACATAATGGAAAACAAACAAAAACAGTTGAGATACAATGTTACAAAGTCAGGAATGAAATGACACACTCTAGGTTCATACACAAAAGTCAAAAGTGGATCGTACAGCTGCAGAAAAAAAATGTCCCTTTCGGGACATTTTTTCCGGTGGACATTTTTTCCGAAGACATTTTTTCCGGGAACATTTTTTCCAGAACCTGTTCTCCCCTCTTCCAGAGATAATCCGCGCAGAGTTCTTCTCTGTCAGAGCAAGAAACAGTTGTTCCGGTTGGAGTCAGTCGCGCCCGTTCTTTTGCTTGGGTGCTGGTGTGAAAAAAGGAAGCTCTCCCCAAAGCGTGCCCCAAAACGAAGTGATCTTGGTACCGTCCGATCGTCAAGATCTGGCTGTCGTCCACTGTTACTGTGTTATTTGAGATCTTTCTAAAAAAAAAAAAAAAAAAACTTTTTTAGATAACGCTACGTACAATATATTGTTCGAATGTTAACACTTGCTAAATTGTATGTTCGTGTTTCATTCAGAATACTAACGAGTACGTTACTGCGTTCGCGAAAAATGTAACGCGTTACCAGTAACGTCGTTACTAGTGACGCGTTACTTCCAACACTGCTTTGTCTCCACAAACGGTGCATTCCGAGGTAGGGTACATTAAGGTGAAGATGTGGGTGACGGTAGCGGGGTTATGAAAAGCGCCCCTCTGTAGTCGGCGTCAACTATGGGCCTGCTGGGTAAGGGACGTGTCGGTTGGGGAATAGACCTGACGGGAGAGGGGGTAGTGCGTGGTGATTTCTTAAGAGCTGGATGAACTATCCCTGGCGGATCTCGCCCCGTGGTAGAGATGGGGGCTAGGCTTTGCCCGTATGGTGTGTCCTCGGGCTTGTTCATGGGCCGCCTCGTTTCCCTCGAGACCAGCGTGCGCCGGTGTCCAGACCAGTATGAGGGGGGTCTGGGGCGGGTTTCTATCAAGAATTTTGAACACTGGCCGGGGAATGCGGCCAGCTGCGAATTTTCGAAGGGCGGTTTTGGAATCTGTGATAATCACTGAGGGGTGATCATCGTTTATAATAAAAAGGGCTGTCAACAGTATGTTCGTCTGGCTCCGACTTTTCTCTGCTCTCTCAGAATCTGGAGATCTCAGTGACTTCCGTTGGGTTGAGTAAGCTTTTGTTTAGGGTCACAGTTCTTAATCTATTACACGTCTCAAGTTATAACTAGGGCTAGGCAATTAATCGATTAACCTACCAATTAATCGCTTCATGCTTTGATCGCGATTAATTTTTCAACCGGTTAATCCGCAGTAATAATGTGCTGACCGCAGAGTCCCGCGTGCGCACGCGGGACTCTGCGGACACGAGTTGGCCCATTCCACAGCCCGAGGATACACCGACCGGGCGGGAGGGACCCAGTCTCGAGACCATGGGGCTTGTTCAGCGCGCGAACGTCTAGTCGCCTTCTATGACATTACCACCCATTACCGTCTCTCCAGCCGCCTTTACCCTCCTGTGACCCAAGCCCTCTCCCGGGAAGAGAGTGTTATGTGGCGCCAGCTGCAGACACACTCCTTCCCCAGGCCTCTTCTCCTCTCCCAGATCTACCCATCCCTCTACAATCCCACCTGCATTCTCTGCAGCGCCAGAGCTACTCTCTCCCACTTATTATGGGAGTGTCCTTCTGTCCATCCCTCTTCCTTCCCCTCGGAGGAGCGGTGGGACGCTGCGCTACGCAGCTCAGACCCGACCACCCAATTACAGGTGGTCCGTCGGGCTGCCGATGTCGTCGAGGCCCATGGGCTCCCGGCCACCATGTGTGGCTGACTCTCGAAGGAGCGCGGCCATAACCGCCACCTCCTATATAAATGAATAAAGTTATTTCCATCCATCCATCCGGTTAATCTCTAAAATTTTGAAGAATCAAAAGAAAGTAAATATTAAATGCTTTCACCACGCAGAGGTGGACGAGTAAACCTGTATGAAGGGCAAACTTTAGGGAAAAGATTAACCTAATATAAACTGTAGTGGTGAATGACACTGTCTCAACTGATCCTGGTGTTATAGCGTGCCATTTCAATGAGTATTTTTAGTCGTTTTTTTCCAATATCCGTAACCATGATTATGTGATTTCCACCACATCAAACTATCACTCTGAGTTCATAACTTATTACGGCATAGTTTCTTTGCTGTTGTCACTGAAGACGAAAACAAGTGCTGGTCCCGATAAGATTCCAAACACGTTTTTACGACGGTACGCTGAGTCCCTAGCCCATTATCTTCTCATTATTTTTCGTGCATCATACTCAAACAGCTCGCTGCCAGATGATTGGCGAACTGCCATAGTGGTACCTGTGCACAAAAAAGGGGATCGCCTAGCAGTTGAGAACTACCGTCCAATTTCCTTGACTTCTTCTTCGTGTAAATTAATAGAGCACATCATCTGCAGCCAAATTAATGAACTGCTGGACAGTCGTAATTTTCTAACAGAATTTCAACATGGCTTTCGCAAAGGCTTATCAACTACGACCCAACTCGTCGCTACCATCCATGAGTTTGCGCAAATCCTCGATAGGGGAAGTCAAATCGATGTGCTTTTCCTGGACTTCAGCAAAGCTTTCGATAAGGTGCCTCATGAACAACTGCTTTTTAAACTTGAACAGCTTGGTCTTCCACATGGTTTTGTTAACTGGATTGCTGCATACTTGTCACATCGCACACAGTCTGTTTCCGTCGGAGGTTGCATCTCTCCAGTTCTGCCTGTACAGTCAGGGGTCCCCCAAGGGAGCGTTTTAGGTCCTCTTTTGTTCTTGGTGTACATAAATGATATTGTATCAATCATTGACGCAGGTGTCCGTATACATCTTTTTGCCGACGATTGCATTATTTTTAAAGAAATAACTTCGAGCTCGGATCAGTTACTGCTAGATCATAGTTTGCATTCCGTTGTATCATGGTGCGATACGTGGAAAATGAAGCTTAACTCTGCTAAATCAACACTTTTACGTATCACAAAAAAGAAGCAACCCTTTGAATACATTTATAATATCCCGGACACCCCGGTTACTGTGGAGCGAGAATGTAAATATCTTGGTTTAATTGTATCGGACACACTTTCTTGGTCTCCTCATATAAAACATATCTGTACTTCGGCATCCAGGAAGTTGGGTTTCATTAAAAGAAAGTTGAACGACGCTCCGATTCAGGTTAAGATACATGCGTATTATTCATTAGTCAGATTCAAGTTGGAGTATGCAAATATCGTTTGGGATCCATTCACTCAGAAAGATATCCGGAAGTTGGAGATGGTGCAACGTCGAGCGGTTCGGTTTATTTACGGAAAGTATAGAAGGCTGGATTCACCATCTCAACTTATGCAGGCTAACGGAATACAGACTCTTCAGGCCAGAAGGAAACTAGCGCGGTTGAAATTCTTGTTTCATCTTCAGCAAGGACAGACTCGCATAGACCCATTGCAATATATTTACCCTTTAGCCTCAAGAGCTACGCGGCACAGACATCAGTTTTCACTAACACCCATTTTTGCGCGTACTAATATGTTTAAGTTTAGCTTTTTCCCTCGCACTATTAGCGACTGGAACGGTTTACCTCTCGAACTATTTATCGACACCAACTTTGTAGAAGGTCTCGAGCGTCTTGATAACTAACATGTTTTGCTTTGTACATTGCTGCACCTTCATCTTTTTCGCATGGACATTAGGATTGTATAAACCTTCATACTACATCTGGATAGGTCATTTTGTATTAGTGCATGATGGAATTACATACTGCTTGATGCTTGCTTCCCCCCTCCCCTTTTTTTAAAATAATATATCCTGTATATTTGCTAGTTAGTTGTAAACCTTTTAATGTCGTGTTATTTGCTTTCGTTTTATGTGTGAATGTATATGTTGTATCCCACACCTACTTGGGCCTTCGATGGCTTGTAGTATCCTCTAAATAAAAATAAAAACTCAAGACAAATGCAGAAGGTTTCAAGCGTCTCGGCCACTTCAATGCCGTGCGAGTGTCCGTTTAGTGCGCCATAGACTATTGTAAATAGTCAAAGAAAATCGCTCTATTACCAGACAGTATAAATGAACTTCTTGGCCTCATCTGGGAGAATGAGTGTCCTTCAAGTGTTCTCAACTACACACCAAGTTTGATTTAGAATCGAATTCTATATTGCACCGTTTATCACAAATTGAGCAGCATAAAAAATTGGCTTTTTATAACATTGTGCATGAAAATGAACGAGAACGATTAATCAATTAAAAGGCGGCGATTAATCGGGTTAAAAGTTTAATCGATGTCGAGCCCTAGTTATAACTTTCTTTAGAAACTGGGTTGTTGTTGGTTTAAATCTAGTCCTGTGCCACTTTAGCACGAACAGCATTCTGCTCTTGTGACACAAAATGGGGTGAGGAAAAAACATAAATATAAAATAACATGCCTCTATAGGTACCACCTGGGAAGGCACAACCGATGGTATATTTTGTAATAAAAAATGAAAACCGTTTACAACTCCCTGTAACATCGAATTAGAGCGCAGCTCTTGAGGAGGAGGAGGAAAGGGTACTGAGGGTCACGTGTTCTCGGGGGGGGGTCACGTGACCCCTCGAGGTCACTTGACCTTGGTGGGGTCACGTGACCCCCACGTGACCTCGGGGAAAGGGTCACGTGACCTGGGGGTGCCACGTGACCTCGGGGACGGTCACGTGACGTGGGTGGTCACGTGACCCCCCTGTGAAATTTTCCCGCTAGATTTAGCGGGTAAATTTTTCGGCTAGATTTAGCGGAGAAATTGTTTCCGCTAGCTTTACCGGGGAAGTTTTTCCGCTAGATTTAGCGGGGAAAATTTTCCGCTAGATTTAGCGGGTAAATTTTTCCGCGAGATTTAGCGGAGGAACCTCCTCTAGATTTCGCGGGGAAGTTTTTCCGCTAGATTTAGCGGGGAAAATTTTCCGCTAGATTTAGCGGGGAAATTTTTCCTCTAGATTTAGCGCGTAAGTTTTTCCGCTAGAGTTAGCGGAGAAAATTTTCCGCTAGATTTAGCGGGGACGTTTTCCCGCTAGATTCAGCGGGGAAAATTTTCCGCTAGATTTAGCGGGGAAATTTTTCCGCTAGATTTAGCGGGTAAATTTTTCCGCTAGGTTTAGCGAGGAAATTTTTCCGCTAGACTTAGCGGGGAAATTTTTCCGCTAAATTTAGTGGAGAAATTTACCCATAATGCACCGCGCGGTTACGCCGACGGCGACGCCAACTGCGACGGCGACGCCGCCGGCGACGCCGCTCAAGCAGGAAACGAGCGCCTAAGAGCTGCGCTCTAAAAATAGGGTGACCATCCACCAATCTTGTCAAAGAAACCGCACAATTAATTTTTTTCATCACACGTTTTATGCTTAAATCCTCCATCATAACTTCTGAAAGTAGTCTGTGGAATTGCCAGGTCTCCTAATTCTCTTACTGTCATTCGGTAGTTATGGTTGATTGCAGCTCACACGCGCTTTAGGTAGCCGGGTATTTTGGCTATGAAGGGCCTTCCGAAGCATGCATCGCTCTCAACAGCATGCCGACCATCTCCGGAGTGCTCGATGAATTGTACCTGAAAGTGTACGGTGATGAATATTGCCGCGCGCGCAGTGGTCCAAGTAGGCAGCGCGGCCGTGGCTGCTTCCCACGCGCGATTCCTGGGGGTGACGCGTCTTTCATTTATTCTTGCAATTTAATGTTCTGGTACATTCGAAAACTCTGTTGCTTCTTCAAGGTACGAATGTTCTAGTCGCCGAAATTTCTAGGTCGATTGTTCCAGATACCAACGCGTGTACATAAGGGGCTCAGTGTGGCGATCCGAAGTTAGTTCGCGTCAGCGTTCGGTCCTGCTGCTTCGCCGCCTTCGACGGCCGCGACGCTCTGTTTTTACCTTTTTCCTTTTAGATCGCAGCTCTTAGGCGCCCATTTCCGGCTTGAGCGGCGTCGGCCTCGCCGTCGCCGTCGGCGTAACCAAGGTCACCCCAAGGTCACGTGACCCCCGGGACACGTGACCACCAAGGTCACGTGACCCCTCTCAAGGCCACCTCAAGGTCACGTGACTCACCCGAGGTCACGCGACCCCCCGAGATCACGTGGCCCCCTCCCCGAGGTCACGTGACCCCCCCTCCCCCCGAGGTCACGTGACCTCCCGAGATCAAGTGGCCCCCCAGGTCACGTGGCCCCCCTTCGCGAGGTCATGTGACCCCCCTCCCCCCGAGGTCACGTGACCCCCTCCCCCCCGAGGTCAGGTGACCCCCCCCGGAGCATATTAAAGAATGAGCGGAGGAGGAGGAGAAGAAGGAGGAGGGGTCTACCCTCCCCTCAGTACTCTTTCCTCCTCCTCCTCAAAAGCTGCGCTCCAATTCGGCGTTACAGGGAGTTGTAACCGGCTTTCACTTTTTATTTTTGGGCACAAGTTCGCCCCATTAAACATTTCAGCTTCCCCAGTTATTCTTTGTTCCATTACCTCTTGATTGGTGACAATATTGAAGTATAAAGATATGTAATTTCTGATCAGCTCGCTAAGTCTTCATAAATCTGATGATCACACAGTGCTTCACCTCATTCAATAGCATCTTGAGTGGGCGCGGCGAAAGCCCCGCGATCATGTCGTCTAAAATGCTGCCGATTCTTATCGTTCAGGTGCTGCTCGGCGGAATCTTCATTCCCTGCGCGTATGCGCGATGGCGACTCGGAAACACTGTTCAAGCGCACTCTGGCAGGGGATCTACGAATGAGGCCTCCAGCGACGGACATAAGAACAGCTACTGCAACTGCAAGCTTCAGTGGGCGCAGCGAAAGCCCCGCGATCATGTCGTCTAAAATGCTGCCGATTCTTATCGTTCAGGTGCTGCTCGGCGGAATCTTCGCTGTGTCCAGCGACAACATAATCTGCGACGGGACGGTCCCATCGGAGATGACAAGCTTACCGATGGTTCCAATCAACGCATCAACAACGTCATTCCCTGCGCGTATGCGCGATGGCGACTCGGAAACACTGTTCAAGCGCACTCTGGCAGGGGATCTACGAATGAGGCCTCCAGCGACGGACATAAGAACACAACTGCAAGCTTCAGTGGGCGCAGCGAAAGCCCCGCGATCATGTCGTCAAAAATGCTGCCGATTCTTATCGTTCAGGTTGGTGACAGAAAATCTTGTTACTGTTCTGATGAACTCGGTCTTGTTGTTCTGCCGTGCCCACATACGGTTTTTCAATGTGCCTGCGACTGTGTTTCTGTTATCAAACTACTGCTGTGCCTTTCGGGAGATGTCGAGGAGAACCCTGGACCAACTACTGAGGAAATGTTTAGCGAAATGAAAAAAATGATAGAGTCCCAGAAAGAGATTCTTAACAAGGTGGTCGACAGGCAGCAGGACATCCTTAAAACAGTAACAGAAGTCAGAGAAAAACAGAACTCTGCTGACGCGCCGTTCAAGCAGCTCGAGACCAGACTCAGCACTATTGAAGGCAAGCTCTCTGATATAGGTGAAACACGTAAAACGGTCCAAGCGTTGGAAAATGAAGTCTGCAATCTTCACTCACAAATGAAGTCCCTTACGATAAAATTTGATAACCTAGAAAATCGCTCTCGGAAAAATAACCTTATAGTTAGAGGCATAAAAGAGGCGGAGCACGAAACAGAACATACTTTGCTAAACAATATTAATGAAAACATCTTTCAGGGTATTCTGGGTGCTAAGGCAGAGACTATTGAAAGAATGCACAGGTTGGGTATGAAGCAGCCTAATAGGGATCGTCCGGTCATAATAACTTTCAAAGACCACAAAAAAAAGGCCGCAATAATGAAAAACTGTCACAAGTTGAAAGGCAGTAAGATAAGTGTATCTGATGACTACTCAAAAAGACTTCTTGAGATTCGTAAGAATCTCTGGGACAGTGCGGCAGAGGAAAAGAAGCAAGGAGCCAAAGTAAAGTTGCTCTATGATAAACTTAAGGTGAACAACACCACCTATAGCTGGGACGAAAATACCCAGAGCAGATACAAGTGCCACGCGTCACTGTCCCTACCTATCAATGACGCTGAGGGCAATGCGTGACAACGAGCGTTACCAGAAAAAAGGCCGGGTTCGGAGGTAGCTGACTGTAACCGTGAATTCATTTTATTAAACATAACAGAACTGGCGCTTTTTCCGCCGCCGTCGAGGGGCCGGTTTCATCGCACTGTCAATACCCATGCTCTCGGGAAGACCGTTCGCAGTTGCCAGTTGCAGTTTCGTACCCGACATCGCGATAATTGTCGATGCAATCGCTGCATGCTTTCATCAGCTGGGCGGTTGCTACGATGTCCTTCGTTTTGCATTGCATGTTCTCGCTTACAACATTAACTTGTAAAAAGAATGTCGTACCACACAACAATGTAAACGAGAAACTGAACTGCAAGAGTTGGAGCTTCATGTCGGACACCAGGTTTGCCTGCTGTGATGCGGCCATTCTTCCGCAACATTATAAATGTATATATTTTTCGCGGTTTTCGGGATTTTTGTGGCGAGTTTCTGAATTTTGAGTTGGCAACACTGATCGGCGTTGGAAGTCCGTAGTCGTCGCTGGTCGCTTACATACAAAAAAAGAAAGAGCTGCGGATCCAAAGTTCTTTACACATATTATTTTCAGTTAGGTTGAAGCCTCTGGGCACAGAGACTCACCGGATGCTGAGGGGGCATTGGTTCGTTCAGCTTACTGCTAGAGACTCCACAGCGAGCGTTGCCCAAAGCGCAGCTCGAATGTCGGGAGGAATCGGGTTCATTTTACCCCCGGTCAGACCTACTGAGCGAAGTCATTCTTCGGCTCAGAATAACTTGGCAAAGGGTGAAGCCTACGTTTTCTGCGAGCCAATCAGAGACTCTGAGCGAAGCACGTGATAACTAAGAGCAAAACTCCGTTCAATAGTATTCTTCCACGCGACTCGCTCCGACACACTGATTTGCCCGCCGATGGGTTTGGCGCCACCGTTTAGTAAGTTGCGCTAAGAGTGCGGCACGCTGGCTCCATCGCTTTTTGCCAGTCCGGTTTTGCTCCGCTCGTAATTCGAGAGCTGTGCGGAGGTGATCGCTTGCCTAGTCGTTCATGACTCATTCGATGGCGCTTTGAATCTCACGGAGAAGAGGTTCTCTATAGTAAAACAACATCCGCAGGTGGCTGCGGGTTGATGGACGCCAATTATAACAAGAACTTAGTCGTTGGTTTTGCGGCCGAAATGCCAAACGGGAATGCGGTAGTTTTTTGTTTTTGATTTTATCCCCTCGGAAGTTTGAGCCCTGCATGACCTGGCGGCCCTTTCGGCGCCCTCCCTATGAATGGCGCCCTGTGCGATTGCATAGGTCGCCCACTCCAAATGCCGGCCCTGCCTCGACCGAGAGAAAAAAGACGAAAAAAGGCCTGCTGGCGGCGGACAAGTATCACGTATCGGGTGGCCCCGGTACAGCGACCTTGGCTGGTATCCTGGTGGGCGCCGTGAACGTCGCTTTTGGGCTATGGGTGACGAAGCGGCCTGGCGTTGTTTGACGCCCACGGATTCACAGTTGCAAAAGTTATGGGGCTAGAGGCCACACGACTGGAGTTTGCTGAAATTTCCGAAAATGAAAATGCAGGCCTCAGTGAAGACTGCTGGCTGGTCGAGATTTTTAATTTTTAAGTATTGTTCAGGTTCTTTTTATATTTTTCCGGCACACGCAATCACAAATATTCGCCACTCGCTACCTTTTTTCTTTCCTCGCACAACTTCCTGCGCGTCTACTTTTCCTAGAGTAGAGGATCAATCTCTGTAATCTGCGGGGGAAGCTCGGCGAATGGCGAATCCGAATTATTGTTTCGCTCTAAAAACGATGTCTTTATGACGCACAGACAACAGCCGTGTCATGCCTCTGAGTGTCCCCTCGGCGACTATTTTTCGGTCTAGACACATCAATGGCTTCGCCATTCGCCGAGCATACTCCGTAGCTTACAGAACTGGCTCTCGAATTGCTTTGGGGAAACACAGACACACGGGAACTTTTTTTACCGAGGTATACATTTTGGACCGGTGTCGCCCACTGTTTATTTGTTTTACCTTTATTTTTAAAATATTGAAAAGTGTCGACTAGTGCGTTTCCTGAACAGTTGTGTACCAGCTTTCTGTATATGTACATACGCGTGTCAGTAAAGATATATGTAAATATTTCGTAATTATACTGCGTATTTTATGGTATGTTGAACAAGAGGGCGGGTAAACCACTTTTCTCTTGTCAATATGACGGCAGGAGGTTCGCTTGAAACAAGCAAATAACAAGGCTTCTACGTATCTCAAATACTCTACTCAAGATACTGTAATTAAGATACTTTTGTCGGTATTTTGGTATCTTGAAGATACATTCGATTGAGAGTAATTAGCACTCTATCTTAATTACATTGCTTAGTATCTTCTACTCAGTATCTCAAATACCTTTTCCGGCGTACGAAGTTTGTCCCCAAAGGGGAAGTACTAAAACTAAATGTTCTTTCTTTCTCCTTTGCACGTGTCTAGGGGGACAAATGAGGTGTACACTAGTTTCGTAAGCGTCAAAAGAAGCGTCTTTCTCTGCACATATCCCTTTGTCATCCTCGTGGGCAACAGGAATTCAATAATCAGTGAGACTTTCGAAGTATCCGCACGGAAAAGGCAGTACTCTGCCAAGGAATACAGATATTTTGAAGTAACTGACAGAGACATTGTATTGCCTTTGAGGCTTTAGCATACAACTTGAAAGTCTAATGAAAGAAAGAAAGAAAGAAAAAAAAAAAGAACACCCGGTTTATAAATCAACTTCTGGAGGGAATATGGTATCAAAAGGCTAGTTCGTTTCACCTTATGGGCGAGCGAACCCAACGCTACAAGCGCGAGCATGCTGCTTGTAACAGCGCCTGTGGTGCACGTACGCACGTGCGAAGCCGGCACGCTCGGAGCCTTGGGCTCGCGCTTCTAGCTTTGACTTCGCTCGCACATGACGTGAAACGAAGTATATACACTGACACGCGGCTCCGACGCCGTCCCTCTGCGGTGGCGCTGCCGCGAGTACGGCGCACCACGCAGAGGCGGCTTCTCTTCAAAAACGAGACGCTGCGATTCCGCAGTGCCCACACCCGGTGTGGGCAAAGCAAAAACCGTGTTTGTAAACAGGGCGGTCTTCGCGCGCTCGTCTATAGCCAAAATTGCGGGCTCGCACCGAGAGATGCCAAAGCACGTATACTCTGCATAAAAAAAAAAAAAAAAAAAGGTTGGGCAGTGAAATTGCCGAGATGTCGCCACTCCGCACAAGCGAATGTGTACGAAGGCACCCTATTCACGGTGGCGAGACAAAAAAGAAAAAGAAAAAACGCCTGCTCCCCGCAAAATCAACCCGCAAAAGCCTGCCGGGTAAACGCGGGCGCAGACAACTGCAGGTCTTCCACGCGCGCGGACGGGTCTCCTCACACTCTCTCTCATTCTTTCTCTGCGTGTCTTTGTTTTTATTTATTTCCCCCTTCGTTACCTCTCTTCCTCGACCCTCCTTTGCCCCGGGTTCGTGTCGTGGTATGTTCCGTTTCTCCTTACGATGGACCGCAGAGGACCCTACCAGCTATCGGAGCCAATCCAACGCCGCGTGAGCGTCACGTCAGCTTTAGGACAGACACAACGAAGCACGAGGCGCGTGGTACGTTCATATGCGCTGGATTGGCTGCTACGACTTGTAGCTCCAGTTCCGGTCCATCGTAAGGAGCGTGCAACGGCCAAGAAATTCGCTCCGCGAATGGGCACGTTGTTTGAAGCGAGGATCGGTCGGGCAACCACGCGCAGTACTCTCGGTTTGAAGAGGCACTGCCGTTGTTCGTGGGAAAGAACATCGTCCGTCGTCACGTACGGCGAAGCGGGGCTTGCGTCTCGCCGTCGCAATGTTTAATCTTCGTCTGGCTCTTGCAGAGCATAACCAACGTATATGCTCTCAAAATAAACACCCAACTGTGTGGACAACAATCTAGACAAAGCGGCCCCCATATTTCGATCCGCTCCCCAATAGTCCAATTCACGAGACGCTCTCACTGTTCAGTAATTATTTCTAAGCCAGTTCATTCATGCTATAACGAGTCGTAAAAATCCATCAGCCTTGCTCTTCCAAACGATAAAACGAATTCCGAGTAGGATAAATTTAAACTCGTTTCAAAGTACACTGCCAAGATAAAGCCGCCCATATTAATTGTCTCTAAAACAGCAGTTGCAACATGACGAATCACAGAATTAACTCGAGATATTTAGCACATCTTAGTTCAACGGTTCTCAAACTGTGGTCCGCGGCGACGGTTGAAGGGGTCCCGGCTGATTCGAGGATCACCCTGTATATGTGTTCATGCGAGTAAAAACAGCGACGCACAGACACAACTAAAGGGAAAAAAATTAAAACAAATGCAAATTTAATAATTCGAGCAAAATAAGCGAAACTGCACTGAACGTACGGTTGAATGCACTGACCGTAGATTCAAATAAACACTTGTCAACTACAAACACATGGGACACGAGGCGACAAGGACAATCACAAGACATTACTTCAAAATCCGTCTTTACAGGTAGACCGGCGTGGAGAGTTCGGCAGTAGCACTGTCAATATATAATAAATATTTTTTTAATTACACAATATATTTCTCGCGATACTGTATTACATAAATTACATTGATGAAACACTATCAAATGATCTGTGCCGCGTGAGGCGCTCCGGAATATTATTTCTCACTATAAACATTGTGTTTGCAATTAACACGCTATTTATTTTGTACGATGTGTTAGCGAGTGATTGCTTTATTCAACTATGCAGAAATAGCGGTACTGCAATTCCCGTGGCCAAACGAGCCAATTATGTTTTGGCCATAAAAAAACTGAAAACCTAGATACCTAAAATCCCTTTGGGTTTTAGCAATACGTCCAAATTTATTTACCGTCTAATGACTTTAAATATATAATTGCAACACGAGCTATAAACCCGCTCGTGGGAAACTTGATTAGCAGATTTTAGTTATTTACCCACCCAGCTTATCGCTACAATGATCTCCCATGTAATGTTCGCCGAGCCCCCTAAAGGCACAGTGAATACGGCACTAAGGTAAATGCCTCCCTCTCTTTTAAAAGAAAAACACGTTCCAGTTAAGTAAAAACAACACTGTATATTAGGTACTTTAAGATAAATACATAATCGAAAACATATATGACAAACTACCGGCATATACCTTCGTTACTTCATCACAACTAGCCACAAGCACTGCACAACAAAGTATTTTTATACAATTTTTCACGACACTGATTGTTTCCTATAGTATTTCATAGATAATTTGTAATGATTGGCGACCGGGCAGTTTTTCATGACTTGAGAACATATCTTCCAATAGTCCTGATCCCCACACGTTCTGCTCCTCGGAAGACTTCGTAGAAGGTTGAGCACTTTCGTGTAGTTCGTTCCACACTGCAGCAGAATCGTTCAATCTAAAACATAAAAGGAGAGAAAAACACCATGAACGGTTATAGGGTCTAGTCACGTGCTGAGTCATCGCCCAGAAACATGACCACAAAACGATAAAGCAAAACTGATTCGCGAGAGTTGTGATAAATGAAAGACAAAGCAAACTCGCCAATGGGATAACTGCTTTTGCCTTCGGTGGCCATACTTCTGTGTTGTGACTCGGTATCAAAAGGCAGTCTGACGTCATATAAATACTTGTAACCTCCTTGCCTACTAGCCCCGAGAACGAACGCAAGCGTCGCTATTGTCCGAGGCGTTCGAGATCGTTTCATAGGTCACAAGAAAAGGGTACAGAGAGTTTAATCGCAAAAGACTACAATCGCACGAATAGAAATATAAAAAACGGCGCTAAACATAAAGCAAAAAGTTACAGTGAAGTTATCAGCGGCCAATCACCAACCGTCCGCAACGTGAGTACTAAAGGTGTCGCGAACCAACCGACGTTCGAGTTCGACCAGGTTCGAGCTTCTCGAACCTTTCCCGCAAAGACCGACAACGTGCGTACTTGGGCACACGTACGCCCAAGTATGCATGCGCCCACTCAAACACGCACGAATTAGGCACTCATACGCATGCGCGAACACAGATACGCGGATGCATGCGCAGGCACGGATGCAAATTCACGTACACACGCGCAAGCACACCCGCGCACACATACGCACGAATTACACACGCACGTGCACGCGCGCACTCGCACAGGCACGCGCACTTATGAGCAGGCAAACGCCCACGCGTGCAAACACGCACGCACATGCGCGTATAACACGCACACAGACACGCGGGTATATATACTCACGCGTAGGCATGAAAACACGCATGTGCATGGGGGGCACGCACATAAGCATCCTCGCTCATGCAGGCGCACACGCAAGCAGACACGGACGCGCAATTACGTACGCAAGCGCGAGCACGCACATAATAGAAAAACTAGACGAAACGTAACAAGGTGTATCGATGAAACGAACGCCGGCTATTTCCGATGGAACGATTTATCCTTGAAAAAGTGCAGCTTCGAAGAAACGAGCTGTCTAAAACGTCGTCTGACGAAATGACTGCAAGGCACCGCGTATGTTCGGAATGTATAGTACATAAAACAGCGGTCACTAAAACAGGCACACAAAAAGCATAACTGTTTCCAGTGCTTCGTGAGAAATCGTCGGACCCCAGTTGCCGAAACAAATCTTGCATTCACAGAAATACACATACAACAGAGAGGGATTCTAACCACGGTCATCTCCCCATAAAAATAAACTACGCATTGCCAAATGCTCAGCCTCCGCCCAAATGTAGCCTAGCGACAGAGACTAATGTATTTTCGCGGCGAGAAAAACATGCTTCGGATTTCTTTCGAACGCACTCTAAAGAAATGTATATTATATCTACGATCAAAATTCGCGCCCCTTTTAGAGGAAGAAATGTAGTACTTACCGTACCAGAAGGAGCGTCGTTCTTGTGCCTGTACGATCGCTTTGACCACGCACAGTCTGCAACGACGGTAACAAGCGGATAGCCTTCGGCATCGATCTCGCCAGATTCCTTCGCGCGCCTCGCTTCTTCCACTCCGGCCTGTTGCATGGCTTCCCAAGCGGCATCTTCAACACCCCGAGTCAATTCGTTCTCGCAGCGCTACGACACATTAGAGAGTTTTAGGGAACCGGAACAAAATACGATCGATAAACAAAAACGATCGATACCTCGGATCGGGCGTGTGGACCGATCGTGTGCCCTGAAACGGCTTTGGGGGAACCGTATTTGCAGACGATAGCAGACGATCGGTACAGGTCGCGCCCCCTGGCAACAGAAACTTGCATCCGCCTCATCGAGAAAAGACAAATCGGCGTGTGGTTGTACAAATCGCAGAAACTCAAGTAAATAAAGATCGCACCCTAAATATATAAAGAACCTAAAATATTGTATACCTACTTATAATTCGTCTCGTTTTTTTACTGGAATGAATGCGCTTCCGTAATGCAAAACCTGGCGCCCCATGGCGTGTCGCCACTGGCACTGCGAAGTTCTAAAATGTTCGTCTGCTAAAGGAGCAGACGAGCTTTCCGACAAGAATGGCGCTCGATCTTTTTGACGATGACTTGGAATTGGCTCTATTCGGCGAAAATAATTTAGAAAAAGTTCTTTTATACGACTGTCTGCGCACTAAGAGAAGGCGCTTGCTGGCGGCAAGGTGGAACGTTTAACTTGGCCTCGATGGACGAGGAGGACGTCGTACGGCAGTTCAGGTTTACAAAGGAGGATCTGCCCCATCTCCGATCGGCGCTGCGCATCCCGGAGACGTTGACAACGAACGGCTGGGTCCGGGTGTCAGGGGACGAGGCCCTCGCGATCGGGCTGAGGAGGCTGGCCTACCCCAACCGCCTCTGCGACCTTGAGCTGATGTTCGGCCGCCACTCCTCGACGTTGTCCATCGTCTCGAACCAGGTGCATCGTCACATCGCGCACACGTTCGGTCACCTGCTGAGAGATCTTACCGCACACAGCTGGCTCGACCCTGACCAGCTTGACGTTTTTGCGGAGGTGAGCAACACTATTTCTTCTATATAAGAAGGTAGCTCTAACTGCAAAACACCTATAGATCCCGCGCGTGCATGCATGAGTGCTGCAAAACGTTTGAAAACTTGCGAAAACAAAAACACACGTCCTTAAAATGTTTAGGCACTATAAAAATTGTAACAATTGGCACGACATCCTCCGGGAAAAAGTTCTCCGCGAGAAAACATCCTCCGGAAACACAAGACTACAAATGTTTTGGAATATCGAATCCACAATTTGAACTTAAAATAGCTATCCCAAAAGATCCCTCTAAAACCAGAATTGGTGAAAAGGGAACAGGCAGGATGATATATCACAAAGAGAACTGCTCAGAACGTTTAATCAAAATTATTCACGTGAGAATGATGGGTTTTTAATTAGAAGCGGATAGTGGTTTTGGGCGAAGAGTTTTTAAATGAATATCGAATAGTTTCTTTGAGCCCTTCACTACTGCACAGTGTAAAACAAAAACCCAGCTGAACTTGTGAAGGAATCGAACCCAAGCTTCCGCTTGTTTATGCCTAAACGAAGTTATTTTTATTTAACTCCAATGTTGATCGCGGCGGTTTAGTCCCGTTAAGTGTGCTTCTTTTCGAGCATCCGTGTAATGCGAAAAAGCAACATCCGTAAAAGCTAGCTTCGCAGTTGTGCTTCTCCGCAGTGCACCGATGCGCGGTAAGAAGCGCGCACAACTGGGCGAACCCGCCGCAATGAACGCTTGAAAATGAGGAATATCGCAGTTCATATCGAAGTAAATATCGAATAGCGTAATATTTAGAACTACTATTCGAAAAGTTGAATACTGGCACAATCATAGTCACAAGACGACTTCTAGTCAAAAGCTCTTTTGGCCGGTCTTTTAAATGCATAAATCGCTTGACTATCACCAGTATCCCATTTAGTAGTCGGCTATCTTTCAGTGTTCTCTTTAAGTGCAGCAAACTGAATGAAAATGAGAGGCTAATTTTTCGCACTCGGGTATCGCTTATAGCATAATGTTACAGGTATACTGCAAATGTAATCATTATAAGTTGAATAAGAAAATGTATGTAACCAATAAAGAAATTGTGCTGCTAAAATTTCAGGGTTGTATTTTTACACTCGTCATTAGGTCAAGTAAATTATGTGATAGGACGTCTTTGTCACATTTTGTTTCTGTGATCTGTCTAGATTCCTTTGTAAGCACAACGAAACATCAGCAAAAATATTTTTAACCAATCACTTTATTTATTTTTTTTTTTCAGGCCGTCCACAACCAGGGAGCCCCATTAACGAACTGCTGGGGCTTTGTCGACGGTACTGCCAGGGCCATGTGTCGGCCGACGTGGCACCAGCGGAAGTTTTTCTCGGGGCACAAGAGGTACCACTGCACCAAATACCAAGCAGTCATGTGCCCCAATGGCATCATTGCCAGGCTGGATGGGCCGTATGAGGGATGCAGGCACGACGCGGGTGAGGATTTTCTGCCACTGTTTTAGTTCCACTCATTGTGGTTTTCTGTGGAACTGACATTTTCTAAGACAGCTCAAAAGTCATTCAATATGTTTGTGTGCCAGCACAAAGAATGTGGCACAATTTAAGTGAAATTATTTTTTTAACTAATACATGGATATTATGAATGGGATACTACACAATGAACTCCCTAGAAAGTACAGAGCAAAATCATCAATACTAAAATAACCGAACATACGTGTACTGTGGTGGAATCATCATTTATTTTGGGAAATATTTTAAATAACAAATCTTGGAGGACTACAGTGTGCATATGAGCATGTGCTTCTTGATAGTGTATGCGGTCCTCCAAAACTTCTCAAGTAATTAATGACATTTAATACGACAAAAGTGACGCAGCGTGAGCATGTAACATATTATATCAGCCTAACATATAGACATTACACTCCTCGGAGAGGTCATGAATAGGTTCGTGCTGCACGCCGCCCAAGGAATCTTGTGACAGATAGAAGAATTAAGCTTGTCGTAAGCGTGAAATTACCTCAACTTGGAGATTCTAATCCTAAAAACATAATAAGAGATGCCATAGTACCATGGTACAAAAACTTACATTATCCATATGATATAATTTAACTATAATTTTCGTTATTCTGCAGGCATCTTGAGGGAGAGTGGGTTGTACGCAGACTTGGAGGTGCTGATGAACCCGAAGCCCTTCGTTCTCTACGGGGACCCCGCCTACCCTCACCGAGAGCTGCTGCAACGCCCCTTTGGGGGTGCGAGCCTCACTGTGGGGCAGGCTACATTTAATTACAAGATGAGCCGAGTCCGCCAATCAGTTGAGTGGGGCTTTGGGAAAGTGGCCACTGAATTCGCTTTTCTTGATTACAAAAAAAATCAAAAGTTGTTTCTTCAGCAGTTGCCCATCATGTACAAGGTAGGCGTAATCTTGACAAACTGCCACACCTGTTTGTACGAGAGTCAAACTTCGAAGTTCTTTTCTGTCGCTCCTCCAACACTGGAGGAGTACCTAACCGTATAACACATTTTACACTGTATTTTTAATACTATAAGGCAATACTTGATTTCATGATGATTTATTTAGAAGCTACTACTGACAATGTACTATATATTTTCCAAACTGACATTCCAGTGACCTGGGATGACTTGACAAACTGCCATAGTTCTTTATATGGCAGTGAAACTTGCAAATTTGATTTTTGATTTGCTTCTTCTATGACACTGCAGGAGTACTGTGTAATGTCTTTTGACATATTCAATTTTATTATTTGGAAAACGAGTCTTTTTGAACATGATTTATTTCATTATTTTTTACCATTGACATTGTATATAATTTTCAAACTGACTTCCCAGTACACTGTACTCTAACCTGGCAAACTGCCATGCCTCTTAGTATATGACAGTGAAACTTCCAGGTTCTTCTCCGGTAATCCTTCAACACTAAAGGACTGTAAGGTAGTATAGCATATTCCAACACATTTGTTTTTGTTACTGCAAGAAAAGTTTTTTTAAAGATGATTTAGTTTTGGTGCTGTTAACCATTGGCCAGGTATGAGTTCATTCAAACTTAGAATATAAGAACCTTGGATTAGCATGGGCAGCACAGGCATGTTACTAGGAAATGCAGCGCTTCTCAAGAATAGAAAAAGCCTGGCATGTCTAGACCATGATATTTGAAAAATTGTTTTGAACCAAACACGGAATGCCTTGAGAAATGGTGTCTGTAAAATATTCCAGGATTGGTTGACATGCGTTACGTTCAGAGGGTGTGATGGAGTCGTAAATCACAGGTAAAAAAAGAGATTGGGCATAACGATTACATAAATGTTACCACACCTCAACGAAGTTCAAGTTTATATACTTTGATGGCCCTACAAGCATCGTCAGTTTAAATGTGGTAAATGCTGCAGGATGCAGGTCCCTGCATTAGTAGCAGTGCTGCATTTTTCTTGATTTCCCACAACAAATATATAGAATGTCCATAGCAGTTCAAACCAACTTGTGGCTGCCAGAAATATACATGGAACTGATTACCTTTTATTATGATAGAAGTGCTTGTTGTGCCCTTCATGGTGGCTAAGAGTTTCACGAGTCGAACTATCCTTCTGGCATGTGCATGTGTAAGGGCAATTATTTTTTGTCTTGGTTATATGCATATGTATGTTTCCCTGAATGCTGTGCAATATGTGGTTTACCTTATTACCCTGTGTTGAGAAACAAGCTTAAAAATTTTACTCATTCATTGAGTCAAAGGGCCTAGAAAGCAAGAGCAAACATTACAGAGACAGAGTGTAATTACAATTGCAAGCAAGAAAATTTATGGCTATGATATTTTTTTTTGTATTTACAATTCTTAGGTTCTTCCTTTTTGTTGGGTTAAAAATATTCTACATAAAAAGGAGTACTATCTAGATCCTCAGACAGATTGCTTTGATCAATTTGTGGTTGTCGCAACATAAATGCAACACTGTTCTTCAATAAACCTGTGTTCAAAACATGTTTCCTTACTGACTCACCCTTTTAATTTCTGTTTATCTATAGATGTGACTCAGAATATGTCATAGACATGACATAAATTTTGCCAGGCATATTTGTTCAACTTGTTTGTCAAGTGCCACAAATAGGAATGGTTTCATGTCTGAAAACTTTTCAAGGAGGACATTTACGTCAGAAGTAAACTTGAGGATAAGAACTTTAAAAGACGGCAGCTATAGGAGTAATTGTTGTCTTTTTTTAAATAGACTGCCACAAGAAACACACGACCCCATGTCCTTTGGGTTCACACAAAATGAGGGTGACTAGAAATAGAACACACAAGGACAAAACGAGTCCTTGAGAGATTTTATGCAGAATTATGTCAAAGCACGTTTGAATGTATTCGTGAGAGGCACATGCAGCATGTGCATATAATAAGGCACCTGTTTATCTCACTACATAGAAAAGAGCATACTAGGTATTCAGCTTTGCAAGGACAAACTACTTTTTTCTCCTGAGAAGATGGCTTTTCCTTTTGTGCATTGCGGTGAAACCATAGAGTAAGTAATTTGCATGCAAATAATAAATAGCTTTTCCAAAGCCATAAGCTTCAGGAGTGAGGTGAACATTTCAATGTTTCTTTCCTTATCTCATTCGTCACATCACACTATACACTATTAGGGAAAGCTATCTTTTCAATGCAACCACAGCCTGCTAACAAGTTGTATGCAGCTGTATGGCAAATCCAGGTGAGTGGGCATAATGTTCCTTGTGGCGTCTACGGCTCTTTTTTTACTTTATTTCAGGCTTATGCCAAGAATGTGATTAAGTGTCCTGCCAATACTGGATGAGGCTACAAATTCAACCTTAATGAAATATAGCAAAACCCAAATTGAAATCCGGTTAGAAACGGATCCGTTATCACAATATTTTAGACTATTTCAATTAAAAACGTCCCAGTCTACAGCGTATTCTTTATGCAGTTAGGTTTTTTGCCCCTAGTTTGCTCATACGCTAAAAACTACTTTTCAATATACTGAACTGAGGCACATTTTCTTCTTTGCAACTACTTCAACTACTTCTTTGCAACTACTTCAAGATAAGAGGGGTTGTGAGGTCAAATAATGTTTCTTCGGCCGATGCTTTGATGTGTGTGTACCCAGACTTGTACACGTTACTGAAAAATAGTAACGAATTACATTTACAATTACTCAAGGCTAAATTGTAATTTATTACAATTACAATTACCCTCCCATAAAAGTAACTGACCGTTACCCCAAAAAGTAATCCGTTACTTTCGTGGCGTTACTTTTAACATTATTGTCCTCAAGTAAGAAACAAAGGGAAGAGGGTTATTCAAGTTCTTATTGTTGTAACGTGTTCCATTTAATGACCTTGAGTATTTTGAGCAACAGCTGGCCCTCAAAAGTCTCGTCAGACATTTTGCATTATTTCTTACTCAATATGTCGACTGCTACGCTGAACACCATTTGAGCTGAGGCACTGGATGGGAGTGCCATATTGTTCCTCACGAATGCTTCATGCTCTGCTTTGAGCTTTTTCAGCGAAGCAAGGGAAGTACTATTTACCTCGAATGTAGAGCAAAGCTTCGTCGTTGCAGCCGTTGCCTGCTATTCGAGAGATTTAGTAGATCCTTCCAATACCTCCGATACCCGCGATAACGATATGATGCCTACGCATAGACGGCGGCGAAGTATCGGATATTGTGATCGGAGTCATCGGACCGATCTACTAAAATTCTCCATTGTCTAAATCGTGAAGCTGTGGAAGTCATCAATAGCAAAACATAGTTGTAATAGTAAGGTGATGATTAAATAATAAATAATGTTTGGCTCGATATTCTTCTTCCTTTGGTTCTGAAGAGTTCGAGCCTCACTTGAGACGTTGGTGAATAAAATAAAGTTTCACGTATATAAATATAAGTAATAAAAAAAGAATGACACTCATAACAACAATTAATTAGAACGTCGGTTAAAACAAGGATATGTAAACGCACGTTTGCCGTGTGTACCTTTCTTGGTGCCGTTCAAAAATGCACGGAGCACGGACCGACTGCAGTTTACTCCGGTATTCTCCAGATAGACGCCCGCTGATGCCACCGGCAGCAAAGGGTAGAGTACTAAGTAAGCCGCGCTATGGCCCCACTCACGAATTTCCCTCTTTCCTCAAGCCCAGAATATCAAGCCTACGTCAGCCACCATTATGTTTTATTTGTAAAAATATCTGCTTGAGATAAGATGGGCCCTGCTGGGGCAAAGCAGGAAGCAGAAGAAGGGAAGACTATTAGCATTTTCTAAGTGCTCGCAAAAAGCTGACTCACAAAAAGGGTAGGGTAGACCGAGCGTTGTCTCGTGTTATGACATTACGAAAATGATCGTAGAAGGACATTGTTAATTCTTTTCAGTGCATTTACCGCCTCGCGCTTCTCGAAGAGGCGCACAATCACTTCGTGTCCTCCTCTCCCCGTCTTCGATCGCAAAGAAAAAACAGAGGGACTAAAAAAAAGCGGAAATAACTTGCCCCTTCCGCCCTCCGCCCCCCACCCCCTTTTTTTTTTTTGTAGAAATGTTTATTTGAATTTTTTTGACATTGTCGTCAGGGTGTTAAAAAAAAATTCAGGAGCTTGGTGTTGCAAAAAAAAAAAAAAAAAGGTTTGCGGAACTGAAGTGCCAAGCCTCCCTTTGCGCTGGTCAATTCGCGTGATAGTGTCACTGCGCTCGACTTTACAGAAATGAAAAAGAAAAAAAACAACTTTATTTAGAAAGGGATGGGGGGGGGGGGGGGTTGGTTCTGACAAAAAAATGTAACGGATTACAAGGAATCCGTTACGTCAAAAATGTAAGGGAATTACTTTAAAATTACTCTAGAAAATATGTAATTATTCCGTTACAAAATTACTGATAAATGTAAGGGATTACAAGTAATTTCGTTACTTGTAACGGATTACGTACAAGTCTGTGTGTACCTTTTGTTAGTTCAGAGTGATTCATTGTTTTCTTTTTTTTTTTTTTTAAAGATTAGCGTGGTTGCGAAGTCAAGGCGTGTCCCCTTGGTGCCATTGTTGGGAGTGATTTTTATGGTGACGATTTTGGGTTCAGGGTGTATAAAAGGAGGGAGCATTGAATAAAGTGGTTAGCTGTGTTTGAGACGTCATTGTGTTTCTTCCACCCAGTCTCAGGTGGTCTAAAAAATGGTACACTTACACCAGCTCGCCTGCGCCCTAACCGTTTTTTCATTACTTCAGGCACTTTGAAAATATTTGAACACATAGCTGTAATACATGCATCCCGATTGAAAAGACCAACAGACTTTCCTGATGGACCATCAAGAAAGTCTGATGGACCATCAGTCCATTCCTGACGGACCATCCGACTTTCCTGATGGACCATCAAACTTCTTTGATGGTCCATCAGGCTTCCTGATGGACCATCAAGAAAGTCTGATGGACCATCGAAAAGTCTGGTGAACCATCAGATGCGTCTAGATGGTCCGTCACAAGTTCCTGACGGCACCTAATGGTCTGTTGGACATTCTTGGTGGGCCATCAGAAGTTTCATGTTTTACTTCAGGTTCATCAAAAGCGTCTTAATGCCCGGCCGTCGGCACTTTCTTTGCACACAATGTTTATCAAAAGTGCTTGATTAATTGTTGCTCACGGTATTCTGACGGCGCTGTCAGAGGCGTTTCATAACATTTGATATATGGGTCGCGACATATTTGCCAGCATGTGATGAGTAGCGGGCTCGCTAGGTGCTGACACAACTAATATATGTCACGCGATTTCTCTTTACACATTGAGCCCCCGATTCACTAACAACTGTGCGTTCGTCTGCAGCGGCGTAGACTTTCCATTTTCTGGGGGGGGGGGATAATTTTCTGCGCAATTTGTTTTACACCGGCAATTATCAGTAGTTTATTTTAGCATACATGCATTTTACAGCGTATGTATATCGCCATGTGTCCGTGGCTATGTGCGTTATTTTGTTTACATGCCACTACTAGAAGCTCGTTACATGGCACGTAAATAGCCTCTCGGTAAAGATCATGGCCCGGGGAAGGCTCTGCCCCCCCCCCCCGGATCGCACCAGGGGGGGCGCGAGCCCCAATGCCCCCCCCCCCCCTGCAGTCAACGCCTATATGTTTGTCTGAATGAATCATGCACACCATGGAAGCCCATATTTACGGTAGGGTCCATCGTTTCGCATATGCTTCATCACGCGCCTTTCATTACCAACGAAAAGTCGACACTGTATGTTTTATCGACACCGCACCCCCGAGCCCCGCGACCGTTGTAGTGCGCATTGGACGGTCGCGGCGGCAATTAAGTTCAGCTTCCAAACAGACCGCGCGGCTATGCTTTACTTTGCTTTACTTCGCTCAAAGGTTAAATAGTCGGGGGAATGGGCCACCGCCTAGCTGAATAAGCAGCCCAAAGTCCAGGAGGCTCCGCAACTTTGCATGCTACAAAATAGGCGACTTGAGGCTATGTTGCGAAAAAAAAGCTGTCGTTGAATCTCGCGTATGATATATATGATGGGCGGCAGCCGTGTGGTCAATAGGTTGATGTGATTTTTTTTATTAAGGGGAAAGTATATGTCTCATCGTTCAGTAGACCTTCAAAGTTATTGAGCGAAAACACATTGTCACGAAAGGTACTAAAACCGGCAACACGAAAGGTAGAAGACCCACATTACTCAGTATTCAGCTGCACCAGAACCCTTTTTGACCAGGCCATTTGTTAGCGAAGGAGCGTCGCAGGCGTTGTAGACTCAATGGACCTTTTGTAGAAACATTGGTTCGAGAGTAAATGGTTCCAGTACTCTCTCTCTCTTCCTTCTGGCCGAGCAGAGAGGGAAGATGGTTTCGTTGTGTCGACTTCGGGGCGGAAGATTATGCACGATGGGGACAAAGGCGAGTTTGGGGGAGCCGTACCTAGGTCACAGCGCCCCAATGGGTGAACACAGTGTAGCCAACGTTTTGGGTGTGAAACGGGTGAAAGAGGCCTTGCGCGCGCGTTGTTTTCTCGACACTTAGCCTCGAACCCAGTCGTGGCTAAGCTAAACTTCGCGTGAATCATCTGACATGTGGCGATTCATTCCACGTGGACGCCGCAGAATGTACGCTAAAGCCTGATTCACATGATGATATTTCGCTCGCAATTTTCAGTAGCGACGTCGCTCGGACTGCAAAAGCGTGAACCGTAGCTGGAATGTCGACGTAAAACTGAAAATCGCAAGCAGAATCTAACCAAGTGAATCAGGCATAACAATGGCCACTGGTAACAATGATCAACATCTCCTTGTATCTACTGTTTACGTCCAGCCTGCTTACCAACCTTCAAACTTAAGTCTTTTGAGGCCTGCACTTACTTCTTATCGCAAGTAACAGGCCCATGTTTCGTCTACGGGCCGGCGTCGTCTAAAAGAGCAGACGACAAGCAGAAACGTTTGAAAGAGCAGACGACAGTTTGAACGATCAGGCGGCCGTTTGAACTTGAAGACGCACTGAACGTAGTCCGCAGGTGGTCCGTACAACTTGACGATTTTCCGGCGCTCATTTTGAAACAAAACAAATGAATTTGATGACCAGAAGTATCCGTGAATTCAACCCAAAATGCCTCCCGCCCAAGCAATCGTGGTCCGACGGCGTCTGGTTTTCCCTTTTCACGGCACATATCCGCGTTCTCGGACGAACCGAGCACATGAAAAATGACCTTCAAATCTTTCTCGACACTTTTGGTACAGCCCCAGTCGCAGCATTTTGACGAGAAGGCAGGTTTCTGTCTGGTTCCTTTCAAAACAACGCAGGAATACACGTCTCACATGAGCACTTCCGCCCACAGCCCCGGACCGGAAGTGCGTCCGACGCGCCACCACTGCGGCGTGACGTAACAGAGATGAGTTGCTTTACACACGCGCCAAATTACAGCCGCCATTGCTGACCTTCTCTAGTCTTACTGAGATGCCGAGCAACTGAAACGGTAGTTGACGACCCTCTACAAAGGCCGATGCTTTAGAAAAGGACACAGTTGAGTCCAATATGAAAATAACCTGGCCTGCTATTGTAATGATGAAGTTAAATAAACGAAATAAGAGGAAACAAAAACTGAAGGTCAGTTATGGCGGCGTCCATGCACAGCTGCTGCAAAGCGTCTATACCCTTTGTACGGGCTCAGCTTGCGCCACCTAGCCTAACATTTTGTCATTCCTTCTATTTTTTTTAATTTGTATGCATTTAGTTATAACAGATCCCCCTCTCTTTTAAATTAAATTTATTGCCTATTTTTATACGTATTTTTTTTTATCCTTCCCTAGATTTTTTTTTACCAATCTTCCAATTTCCTCTTAGTTACCGCCAGCTTCTTTATATGCAGTGTTGACACTTGATTAATTTCTGTCAAAAATGTTCCCAATCAAGTTTCTACGCAGTGTTTGACACTCGACAATCCGTTCATTTTAACTCTACTTTACATTTTGAAAAAGCAACTGCGTCTTCAAAAGCTTTGAATCCAAATCCAAATCCAGGTGTTTCATGCGTCTTGTTACCTTGGCAGCCACGCCCATCCTCGTGGAGTGTTTTCGAGGTTTTTGATATTTAGGTAGGTTTCACTCGATTTTGCGAGAACGGAAAAATAAGCGGCGTCCATAAGGCCTTATTTAGGAACTGCAATCCTTCGAATGTGGCCGACTTCGAGCGTAGGATGGTGTACAAGGTGTTTTGGAGGCTATTACGACGCCGAGACCCTCAAACTGACGGGTGAGTGTGTATTTTTACCATCCCAAAGTGCGACGTAGCCACAAGCAATCGCCGTTTTCTTTAATTTTTATTGCGACTGTGGTTAAAATGGAGTATTGTGGACTGTGCTTATTTGGAGCACCAAGCTAGGCAGATGAATGCATGGGCTGTCTAAAACTTCAGTTGAAAACGTGTGGACTTAACTACCTTGCACGTGACATCATATGGGCACAGCTGCCTTAACTGCCTTGCACAGATATATCATATGAGCGCAGCAACTAAACAGAGCATAGCGTACGGTGTCGCAACACGCCGAAACTGTCGACGAGCTGTATGAGCCACTTCAGACCGCATGTTTATGACGAATCCAGCATCTCGAGGATGCCGAAATTATTTTGAAGATAAATTTATTCAGGGCTCTGTAAAACAGCAGAGTAAAAGAAAAAAAAAAATGCGCGGCGACGTTAGGAAATTTTCACGAATGTTTCCATATTTCTGAAAGCTCTGAAGACTCGCTTCGACCACTTATGCTGAATGTTACTTTGACCGATCTATTTATTGGCCATGCATGTTGTTCAGATTTAAATGAAAGACAACGTTCTTGAACTCGCTTGTCAAATCAAGAAACTCTCAAACTTGTCAGATATCTTGGGTTTCCGTCTTGCAGCGCGAGATGGAACCTGTCGATGGGCTACTCCCATACTGGCGCACCACCGTTTAATGAATAGCACATTATTAGTTTTCAGGCGAGATGCATGAACAAACCTTTTCCGCAACGTTTTCGCTTTCCAATCGAAGTATCTTATTTGCAAGGCTGTGCATTCTACAAAGGGCAGCGATACGACGGTCTTCTCATCCCGACAACTTTTCTGTCGCTGTACTATCATGACGCTACTGTTCGATAGATTAATTTGTTTTCAGGCGAGATTCAGGAACAAACCTTTTCCGCAATGCCAAATGCTGTCTTGGCTTTCAAATCAAATCATAATTATTTGCTGGATTAAGCTTTCTTCAACTGAAAAGAGGCAGCGGTCCACTGCACTCCTCGTCTTGACAACGTTTCTGTCAGCGCGAAGAAGTCACTTGCATTTCGAGAGATACTCGGTGCAGGAAGAGCGCGCTCGAGTGTCGGTCTCTGGTGGCGCTTCTTTCCATTTAATGAATAGAGCGCCAAACTCTTGCGCTCCGCAGCACAAACTTAACGTGCACAATCGTGGCTGATTCAACGTCATTCCATGCAAGTCATTTAATACATGGCTTGCATTGATGTTGCATCAGCTGCCATTGCTTCCTAACCAATTTATTTATTCATGATCACAAATGTACCTACTAGGAACCCAAGAGGAAATGGCAACTGAGCTGGCCAGGCGGGAACATGCAGCTGAGGCATCTGCAAGTTCACTCAAAGCTGCACCTCCCAAAAAGGTCAGCCCTTGTGCCCTCTAATGCAAAGTGTTTTTTTGCGGAAATTCGTTCACCAGAATATGTAATGTCACCTGTCTATGTAAATGTGGTGCAGCCTATTTTGCTGGGAGTGACCGAAAGCTAAATCTTAGCGCTAAATAAATTTTTAGTTGCGGTCTATGTCAGGACAGAAGCTGAAAGTGACGATATTGCGGGGCTCTCAAAAGCAGCGCCAGCCACATAGGGCTAGCAGCGACCAAAACGGGCACACAACTGACCGGTCCAACTGATGCAGAACGAGAGCCGATCATGCACAAAATGTGAGTGTTGAAAGCAGCTTGGGAATCCCAACACTCAGCGTAATGTCATGCCGAGTCCTTAACATTTATACTTCCTTGGGATTGCTCTGTTTCACCACTCACGCAAAGCTTTGCAGTTTACCAAGCCTTCTCTATTTCCTAAAGGCCACTAAAGCAGTCGGGAGTTACAAGGGTGACCAAAGAATCAACTGAATCACAAGAAATAGCACAAGGACCCAATTTGACACCCGCAACAATGTGTTGTCATGATTTGTTGATGAGGAATGTTGTGCTTTCTGCCTACACCCCAATGTGCCTGAGTACTGCTGCTAGGGGGCACACATGCATAGCTGCTAGAAACACCTTTCTCTGACCCACCCTGCTCTATCAATTGCAGGACTATACTGCAGCCCAGCTTCCAGTTGATGCGGGAGGCACTATGGGGCCCTACTGCCTAACACGTAAGTCATTTATGGCCTTACCTTTGAGTACTCGTATGTTTACCATACTAACAGAACCCATGCTTTAGCATTGAAAAGGGAACTTTTTTAATGTGCCTGCAATATATGAAAGAAGTTCACTGTGCGGTGATAGAGCCAAACATGTCATATTGTCACGAATGACAAGTGATGAGGCGATAATAACTGAAAAAACGAAACGTTTCATGGGGCGAACTTGTCCCCAAAACTAAAAGGGAACGGAAGATAACAGCAGAGCGTCGCGGGCGTCGAAGTCGGCGTGACAGCAGAGTCGAACGCTGGGGCGAAACTGACTGCGGCTTGCCACGCAGAGCCCCTTTTGTACATGCGTGGGCCTCTCGAACAATCGGCGTAGAAGGTTCGCGCATAGAACATTCTAACCTCGAACATGCAACAGAGTTCTCGAATTTACCAGAACAGTAAATTGCAAGAATATAAAAGATGTGTCGCGTCCAAGAATCGAACCCTGGCTCTTCACGTGTGAGGCAAGTACGATAACCGTCAGGCCACGGCCGTGCTGCCCACTCGGCCAGCTATGCGTGCAGCAATATGCAACACGTCATCACTTATATCTTGCATAGAGGATATTTATTCATAAAGGGTGGAAAAAAATAATTCTGAGAAAGAAGGCATAAACGGCAAAGAGCTCTCTACTCTACTGTTGTGGCTGCGCTCTGTTGCTGAGCAGGATGGCCGAGGAATGTCCTTCCAACGCCATGACTACGTAGCAAGTTCCCCAATGTTGCTAGATGACCTCCCAGATAGGCTCCACATGCATCCACCAGGTGCACATTGAAAGATTGTATAATTAGCTTTAAAATTAGTTTGCTTTTGCCTTTCAACGAAAGACTGGTATTTTTGAGGTTATGTTGCAACATGCAACACATTAAAGCTAAAACCTGAGCGCTGGAATTTGGTTTCTGTACTCCTTTAATGTGAAATTGTTTTTCAGTTGCTGACGAGGACACCCTTGCGAAGAATGTGATTGTGGATCCTACCATCGGCCTCCAGAATAAGGATGGAATGGTAAAATAAAAAATTTTTCACTTTCATGCAGTGTATGATATACATTAAAAGTTTTTAGGATAGTGCAGGGGTGGCCAGAGTGACATTGAGTTAGAGCCGCAGGAAAAAAAGAAAGGGGGGGGGGGCAATTTTTAACAAGAAACGATATGGAGCAAACAGTTCTTTCCAAAGAGGAGAAGTATAATTGGCGACTACAACAAATAACACTAGGTATCAGGAGGTCTTTTCCACCGCTAAGCAAAAATTAATACAAGATTCACTAGCCAGTCACTGCCCCTGACAACCATTATGCGTATACGGTTGAAAGTCTTTTTAGAACAACTTAGAAAACAGGGTCACTGGACGCATCTGTGGCAAAAACCATTCAAGCTGTATGTATTTAGTGTGTTGCAAGGCGGCCAAGGCTGTGAGCTCTTTTTAAATTCTAGAACTCTTTTCGTCTAGGGGACACGCGTCATAGGGACACGTTTTCCAGGGAGCCGCGAGCCGCACTTGGACTTGCAAAGAGCCACGTGCGGTTCGCGAGCCTCAGTTTGGCCACTCCTGGGATAGTGTAAGCACATTAAATTTAATCGATTGCAACCAGAAGTCATTAAAGCATTATTGTTGCCGCGCTCTGAATTGTAGTTATAGCCAGGGCCTGGAAAACATTCTATAGTCACGCTCACCTGATGCAACTAAGGGATTACGTACCTGTTTCATGCAAATGCCATGAAGCTTTGTAGGCCCATCAGCTTTGCAGATGCCCACGAAGATAGGAATTCATAGGTAGTGCTGTTTTAAATTTAAAGGCCTAAATTCCATGCATGTAATTATTTTAGTGCATTTTAAATGCATCTTGGAGTAAACAGTACCACTCTGCATCAACGATTGGTATGTGTGAAGCTGTTTCTCGCTTTTGTTTATCCATGTCAGACAAGGTGTGCACGTCAACCAGGAATCCGGGAAACATGCAGAAGGCAGAGTGCGACTCCATGTTTTGCAAGATTGCTGCTGCTCCCATACGGCCAGTGGAAGTGCTTTTGGAGAGGTTGGTGACCGGCACCCTCTCCAACAAGGCAAAGGCAGCGGGGCAAGAGAAGGTGTTTGCCTCACTCACTCCTTACAAGGTGCAGGCTCTCTCATTAAGCAAACATTTTGTTTAAAAGCTTGATACGAATCTCGCGTAGTCGTGTAAAATATTTCATGTTAAATTCGCATCAATGAAAGCTAAACAAAATTTATATTTTGAAGCACAAGGAATGCATGAATGTGCATTTATTTATGACAGAAATATCTTGTATGCAATTTGCACGATTCTAACATGTCCCCGATAGTAACACGCAGTTATATTCAACCCACGAATGTTAAAAAAATTAATTAATGCCGATTCTACCGCGCAGATAAAATAATGACGGCTGAACAACATACATTTCGTGAAAAGCATTTTATCAAATGCACATACTGGGGAAGTGCACACACTAAGTGCTGGTGAAGCCCTACATCGAAAACTTGCGAGCGAAAATTCGGTTCTTTTGTCTTTCCAACCAAGCTCGCATGTCACTGTGGACCACACCGAACACACCACCAGCATCACTTTGTTTTCTGTTTTTGCCTACGCAATTTCTTTTTTTTTTAGAGGTAACCTTATAGTAAAATCGGTTTTGCTTCACCAAGGTTCAAACACCATTCCACAAAATCGCAAAAACGAAACAGTGAATTTGGATTCAGGTTGCATTGGACTTGAAACACGTGTTGGTGGTGATGGGGCTGGCCACTTAGCAGAGTTTTTTTAGCATTTTGTTTAGTTTTGGTTTTTGGGTCCGATTCTAACACATGTAATTTTGAGCTCAAGTCTTTGGGTAAACAAAGTATGGCTGATCCCTGGCAGCAGCAGGCAATCAGCCGCTTGGAGCCTTGGGAGCTTACAGTCGCAGATCGTGGCCTCCTCGCCACCGTAGGTTGTGGAGCACGCATTCGTATCAGCCATCGCAGCGCGTCAAGGTATTCGGAACATTAAAAAATTTGCACATTGTATACAATGCGCTTCTGCTGGGGAATTTGCGAATTTTTTTTATTCCGAAATTCATACCAACTAGTATCACCGAGATTTTACTCTAGTAGGTTGTCTGCTAACCCCTGGACGTGTGACAAGGGTACCCTGCCAAGAATGAAAGTCAAGCATAACAAATAATAACCGTAAATAATAATCGCACATTTGTATTTTGAACAGATGATCTTATTTTTCGTTCTAAGCAGCGAACTCGAGCAAGTGCTCGAAGAGAAGTCAACGGAGAGCTCGATGCGTTGTGGGGTATCTGGCAAAGCTGGCGTGGTTACGAGCTGTGCCGTTCAGGTGCATAGTGGTGGCGTAGACGTGTTACCGCCTAGCCTTTTGAAACACCTGTGGGCTTTACGTGGACCAACGCGGACTAAGCAGACTAAGCGTCCATGTGTGAGATAAGTCATGTCAAGGTCATCGCGTTCAGGGCAAGATTACTCCAACAGTTGAGTATACCTCTAGGAAGCGGCGCTGCTCCGATGTTTTAGTGCAGCTACATAGCGGTTTTTGCTATGTCACGACTACGTTTCAAGATCCCCAACGAAGCTTCGGAGGCATCCACCAGGTGCACATTGAAAGACTGTATAATTAGCTTTAAATTTAGTTTTCTTGTGCCTTTCAACGAAAGTTTGTTGTTTTTGAGGTGATGCTGCAACATAGCCCACATCCAAGCTAGCAAATGAGCGCAGGAATTCCGTTTTCGTGCCCCTTTAAGATCTGCTGTAAGCTACTTTCTGGCATTTGTGTAGCTTCTTGTGGAAGCACACTTCTTCGAAAAGCACCAATTAATGCCTGGAGGAAATTAATTTCGGCATTAAGAAAACTTTTTTGTTTTGCTTTGTTTATCTACTTATTTTTTCTTAGTGGGGAGAAAAATGCATCGGATTAAACATCAAAGCAGCATATTGAAGTAAAAGAGAAATGTGCAACAATGCAGGAACAAACACCTCATTGTTTTTAACAGCCCACGCTGTGAAAGGCATTCAATTCTATTGGCTTTTAGTTTCAGGGAAGAAAGGCAATGTAAACTGATCCTCTTAGCATTTGCATTTAATTTTCTTATGGTCATAATCTGCTTGCTGACATGTATATTGCAGGATTGAAATGCACCTTTCACGATGTATGCCTACTGTAGGGAGGTAAATGTTCTGAATTCATTTTAACCACCAATTTCTCTTCTTTCTTCAGGTGACTCCCAACCTAAGGATTACTTTGTTATGGAGATCTCAGATTGTTATATCAGATATGGGCATACTTATGATTACTGTCGTGAGTGTTCTAGAAGCAAACATCACTTTATGCAATAAGTAAAGAAATAATGGCTTGGAGACTTTTAGAAGGTTAACTAAAAACGCGCATTGCTCTAATATCCTGAGGGTAGCCTCACCTAAAATTGAGAAATTTGGTGAAAATGTAAGGTAGTCTACCTCGTAGAGTGCTACCAAAAAGGGTTATAAATATTGTAGCCAGGCCATGAATGGAAGACCTTTCAAGGAATGTGAGGTTGTTTTTATATAGAACTGCATTGTTCTTTGTGCTGTTCATGATGCTATTTTTAAATTCTGTGGCCTGTCTAAGCTGTTACCACAGTGAGGGATGACAACCAAATGTAGGCGGTTTCCAATGTTCATTGTCTACTTATCTACAGCTGGAGCTCCTATTTCTTACAAAGTCACTGGCCTAGCAGTGAGATTTATAGACATGGGCTACCTGTTTTGTGCTTAAAAGAATCTAACAAAAGCCAGGGTGGGCTGTCTATTGGGAGTGGAACATGAATCAGGATACTGCAGTACTTTTCTTTTTATGGTAATCTCTGAACACTGTAAATACTATGAAACTTTGAAGGTTTGTTAGGTGCCAGCTGCCATTTAACTACTTCCATTGAGACTAATTTACAATTGGTCTTCTTAAACTATGACCCTCCAGCCTGTATGTATGATGTTCTATATTGTTTGAAGTCTGAGCACTGCAAAAAATTATTACCCTGGATTTTCAATATTCCAGGCTGCTTTTGGCTACACCTGAGGGAGAAGAGGTACCGCCAGGCTGAAAGGGCAGCCCGGCACCAGAAGATACGGCGGTACCTGTCAGAAAAGCTGTCCGATCTCAGGAGAAATCGTTAAAAAGGTATGTGCGTCTATACTATAACTTATTTAATTAAGTAACATACTATTTTGGATCTCAAGTTTACAAGCAATTAATTTAAATGATGGTATAGATAAATTATTTAGGGGTTAATATATTGCTGCAAGCGCAGCTGACAAGGCAGGCAGCGCGCTCGTGGCCTAGCGTTTATCGCGCATGCCTTCCACGCAAAAAGCCAGGGTTCGATTCCTCTCCGCAAGGACGCATTTTTGTTGACTCTAGCATAATGTTCTGGTAAATTCGAGAACCGTGTTGGGCTTGTTCGAGGTCAGGATGTTCTACACGCCGAACCTTCTACGCCGATTATTCCAGAAGCCCACGCGTGTACATAAGGGGCTCCGCACGGCGAGCCGCAGTTAGTCTCGCCCCAGCGTTCGACTCTGCTCCTACGCCGACTTCGACGCCCGCAACGCTCTGCTGTTATCTTCCGTTCCCTTTTAGTTTTGGGGACAAGTTTGCCCCATTAAACGTTCAGTTTACTCAGTCATTCGCCGCTTCATCACTTGCCATTTGTGACAATATCTCTAAATGTTTATGCAAACAGCTTTAAAGTAGTGTGTTGATCAGCTGACCACCTGAAGAAGGCTGTGGGTTGCTTGGTCGCTACTGCCATCCCATCAGGCCGTGCTCGCTCACTCCAAAAAGTTGCTGGTCACACAATTACAATGAAGCATGTCACTCTTACTGTTCCTTAGTCGTCTCTAGGCAGACTTAGACGTAGTTCAACTACTCAACTCAAACTACTGTAGTTTAACTACTTTTCCGAGTAACCTGGTAACTTTCAATTACAACTTCATTTGGGTAATTAGTAGTTTAATTTAACTACGTTTTTCAGGTAACTTCTGCTCAAATTAGTAACTACTTTCGAAATCTAATCCTAATTTTTTTATAACAAATGTTTGAGCGCAGAAATAAATAAGACTGGCAGATGAAGTGGCATTCCCGAACAAGGGGCCCCCTCACATTGCGTTCCCACCCACTTATACTCGGCAGACGTAGAAACTGCATCACAGGCGTCCTTGGGTCAAGGTGGCGACGAGCAGCCAAAATATAACACAGGCGCACACGAACGCAGGCAGAGATGCTTAACAAGCCTTGGTCGGGTATTGACCTAATCCGGTAATGCACGTAGGCGCCACGCCTCCAGCTGCAACCGTGAAAGACGGGGACACTCTGAGGATTGTTATTGTTTTCATGTTGTGTGCCTTTAGTGAGTTCTGACTCAAGTGGTAGGCTCCATGGTAGGGGCCACTGGAATGACCTCGCAGCTGGGCGCCTGTTCTCATGGTCGCCTCATCGTCAGCGCATACTCCCTTCCGAAGCCGGACTCCCCCGCGCACAAATGCAAACACGGATAATCCGTTCATGGTAGCACGTTCCCGCTTCCTGCTTGGTCACGTAATCCTTCGCGTCCTTCCGACCTTCCACGCCAGGGAGACCTCCTCTTTGTTGAAAACGTTGTACTTGTTACCCTTGGGAGATCCTTTTCTTGGACCTAAAGTTAGCGGCGAAAAGCAATTTTTTTTTCTTTAGTGGCGTAGCATTAACATTGCAACGAAATGCGCAGTCTTTCAGACGATCCCATCGTCGTGGCGCGAGACTTGATCCCTTGACGGTCAGGTGCACTCGCTCGGCGAACTCTCCAAACGTCGTGAGAATAAAGAGGGGCCAGTCATAACAATCTCAACTTGCCAAATAAAAAAAAGGAAAAAGGAGGAGAGTTTGTTATAAAAGACCCTCTAGCCGAGGCAAGCCTCACACGCAGCCTGCTTCTGAAATTGAACGCTGCCTTTGCATCCAGCGCCACGGTGGAACGTCTTTTAGCTTGACTGGGGACGTCATTAGAAGGAAAAGGGGAAAACTCTGCGATAACAACTCTGAACGACAACTGCTTCTGCTAGCGAATAAACTATATTGGAAGTCATAAAATTACTGCATTTATTTCAGGCTCGCAGGGTTTTTCACTGCTCAAAACTGCAGTTCCTTATGCTGCCACAAAAATATAAAAAGTAACTTCGAAAGTAACTTCAAAGTAACTCGCTACTTTTTTGCAGTAGTTAGTAGTTTACTCAATTACTATTACAAATGCGTAATTTCTACTCTACTCCAACTACTTTTGGCCTCGATACTCAGTAACCCAACTACCTTTTTTGAGTAATTTGTACATGTCTGTCTCTAGGCCCACGCTGCTGTTGACGTATGTCAATGGCCGTCCTGTGTTTGGTCTCTTCGCTGATCACTGAATTGCCCTTGATATGTCCAGGCTCATCCCTTTACTGCCTGTCCTCCCTCGATGCGCGGTCCCACCACGGACTGCCCATGCTGTTGCAGGTCTGCCATCACTTGCACCCCATGTTGTAGCCTTTTTACCCTTTTCTTTATATTAATTTAGCTTAATTTATATATTGCAAATACTATTGAAATCGAACAAAGGTACTATTGCAGCCAATACAAGCTGAAATGCCACTACGCGTGGCACGCAATAATATGAGAGTAGTCTCTCAGATTGTTCAGCAAAACGCAGTATGCGCTGAGGTAGAGAGAAATCGCTTCTTGTGCTCGTTGCACCGCTATGCCGTTCCGTGTCAATTTCCAGCTCATAGTGGCGCAATGAGTGCAAGAAGCAACCTGCCTAAACCTCAGCAAACACAGGTTCGCTGAAAAATCCAACAGGGGGCTGTGATAGTACCACATGCCATGCGTCATGGCGTTTCAACTAATATTGGTCACGATAGTACTTCCTCAAATGTTTCCGGTTTTTCTGTACCACCTTGGCATTCCTCCCAGCGAAACAATGTATGATTTCATAACTTCATAATAAAATATCAAAGCAACGCAGTTTGTTTGATTTTCTTCTTATTAGTAGCTGCATTTGCCGTTCTCAAATGTCAGGCTGGCAATTACCAATGTGCAGTGGACAATATAAATCAATTCTAAGTGGGATATGCACCTCGTCATGCTCCAGACATGGCGTAATTAAGTTTCCACATTATGCATTCACATATTGTCATGCTTTGCACTCAACCATTTGTTTAAGTGGTGGCCACCTCGAACTGTTTCAAATTAGCCATGAAACCACCATAATCAAACCGTAAAAAAAATGGACGTCCCAAAATATGACAGGTCATTCGACCGTCAGACCAACAAACCATCAGACGTCCCAAAATATGACTCCATCAGACCATCATGATTCTCCTGATGGTCCTTTTGATACATCATATTTGAGCTTGGTGAAATAGAGTACTTCAAATTTGTGAGAACTGAAGCCAATACTACGAGCGCCTGTCATGGAGATGAGAAGGAGCCTGATCTCGAAGCTCGACAAATAACAGGTAATAGTAATCGTCCTGGTAACTCTTGTTCAACATGTGATAACAAAGAAGCAGTATGCCTCTAATACCCCTGTCAGACGGGCACGTTAAATGAAATTTAAGCGAAATGGCACTGCTTAAAGTACTTTTTTTTACTGCTTTTTATACTTAAGAAACAGCTTGCATTGGGACACTCAGCATATTGTTTTGTGTGCTTACATGATGCTCAGCGTCACAGCACAGACTCTTTGTTTAGCTCTTCAAGACATTTTCATGACTGGCTCGCTCTCCCCAGTGCTTTGCCGGAGAGTAGATGCACGGGATAGTTTGCGAATTTATACAGTGGCATAGCCAGCACCTTTTTTTTTTGGGGGGGGGGGGGGGAGACATGCGGAGATGCTTATGATTTGGTGAGTGATGGGGGCCACTTCAGCCCCATAAGCACGCCTCTCCTGGCTGCTCTGCAGCTCCCATAAAGGAGAATTTGGAACTCTCTATGGTTACATATCTGCTGAAACATTTTGTTAACTAAGACGTCTTCATTGCTTAAAAATGGGGAAGAAAGACACTTTAATTCTTGACCAAGAAATGTGAAAATTGTTTTTACATTACGCTGAATACTAGTTTTCGAACTGAACTTTATATAGAGAAGGATACCAAACAAAGTTTTCAACAGGGAGCCTTTCTTTCTGCTTCCCTTCCCCCATCTCCGCAATGTCCTGTTTGCTACTCTAGAGTGCACAGTCCTGACAAAAAAAAAAAAAGCTTATTAATCGGACTTTTTGGAGAGGAGCTGGTGGAGCAGCTGGTTTGTTTCCACCATCTGATCCACCATTTTTTCTATCATCTCGGCCTGTTGAGTCATCAGCTGCCGCTGGTGGAGCCTGTCCTCTTCCTCCATGATGAGCTTTCGGTGGGCCAGCTCGCCATCTGTCGTCTGCCTTTCTCTCTCCAGGCTGACTCGTGCCTCTTCTAAGTCGATACGGCGATTTTCGATTTTCTGCTGCTCCTTTCTTAGCTTTTGCTCTTCAATCATGACACGGTTCTTGGCCTGAAACTTCATATCAAGAAACTCAAGCCCCCGGCTGAGGTTTCTTTTTCTACCTCCTGCACAGAACATAAAGCAATAAATTAATATTGACACATATACATAACTACAGTATTAAGGCATCTTGAGGGTGAATAACACATTATCTACACTCTGGCAGCAGAATTTATTTTAATCAAAACATTTTCAAACCCATACCTCTCATGGAGTATTGCTTAGACAATGACCTGACTGATTTGTAAATGATCTGTTACATCATCGACTGTCACTCGTCTATCCGACAAAATCATTTCACGTGAACGTTCACTGTCATCATCAGCTGTGAATGCAGATGGGCGTCCGGCTCCTTGCTTATGGCTACTATTCCGTGTTTTCTGAGTTTATTCTTAGCTAAAAATTCGGTGTCTATCAAAGTTTATAATTGTTAAATTTCCAATTTTTCGAAATTCGGGGTTTAAATTTCCTGTGTTTTAAATTTGTCAAACTTCAAAATTAAAATAAATAATTACTGGACAAAAACATACCCCAAGGTGATAAAAGCTCCCAGAATCAAAATATATTTCTGCAGGGGCATTTGACAATAACACGCCCTTGCAATTGGGAGTACCAACTATCCCACGAGAACTTTTGCAAAATGTGTTGCTTCAATAATCATCAGTACTTTGAAATATCCAAACTCCTGAACGTACTCATTGGGAAGCTTAAAAGCTTCAGCTGCCGTTTTATACACTCTACAAGTTTTTTCACTGTTATAACAATACAGCCCTCTTCCTCTATCGAAGAACCACATGTAGTATAGTCCAAACTGGAATCTGGAAAAGTTACTTGTCACGACCCAAAAAATACAATGACTTGTTGTACTCTACGAACCTTGACAGGATAAAAGTGGAACTTCATTTTGTTAATAACTCAAGATGAAAAAAAATGAAGTGGCCTCATTTCAGAAGTGCCAACTCTGTGCTTGACGAACTTTATAAGTAAAATGTTGTCTTTTTTGCTTTTCATTTTGCCATCGTCACCTCAAAGTTGCGAGCTTTTAGGATAAATCCAAAAAGACAAAACTGTTCCAGCGAGCATTTGTCGAAGTTTTTAGGATATATTGCAAAAATAGGAACCCTACTTATGGCTGACAATTGTGCGTCCTTCATTAAACTTCTGTACCCATTCAACATACTTCGCAACGAAACATTTCCTTTGTGCAGTGCCAAAGTATTCGATAAATATCTTCGCCAGACAGATCCTCAGATCACAAAAACTGTCTCCCCCGCTGGTGTGAACTAAGATTAAAGCAGTCACACTTTATCGCACCTCACACACAGCTGAATTGACTGTACACGTTCAAACCTACACAGCAGCAACTTGTGACACAGAAAGCTTGTATGAAAAGCACTGATAATAAGCTAGTGTGACCAGCAAAGTTTTAAGATAACCGAGGTGAGAATAATTTTTAATCACTTCTATAATACCAATGGGTACACCCTAAAACCATAGATGGGTTGTTTAAAGAATATAATGTTTCGTATTACTATTCATGCAGAAAGCTGCGAGAATATGGGCTTCCGTAACAAACTGTCAAAAATTAAGGTGCACAATAATGTTCCTAAACCCATGAAACAGCTGTAGGCTGCCTTTCAAACAACAAAAATTGCCACATGGTAGTCCAGAGCTCTCAGAAATTCTATTTACCATATAGATTCGTATAGGGTATGTTTATATATGCCACACAATACCGAGCAAGTACCCATAGAAATGTTGGAGATAATCTTGAAAAACTGGGAGGTAGGTTTGACAAGAAAATTCCTAAAGGAAGACATGATAGGGGAAGTTTCACTGCTTCGCACCAGTGTGCTAGGAGAAGCGGCTGATATGGCGGAGTGTCTTGGTTAGCTATAGCTAGGGCTCCGTGTTTTCGGAGTTTATTTCTCGTGAAATTCGGAGGGTGTTTTTAGGAGTTTATTTTTTACCGAAAATTCGGTGTTTATCAGAGTTTATTTTTCGTAAACCCCCAATTTTCAGAAATTCTGAGATTAATTTCGCAGTGTTTCCCATCAAAAAATAATAACTAATAACCGGATGCAAACATATGCCAGATAAAAAATAAAACGCGCTTGTATCAATTAGGTAACATTTCTTCAGTTGAATTTGGCGTTGTTGTCATTGGAAATACTAATTTGTCCCACGAAAAAGGTCGCACACAAGTGTGGCTTCGATCAACGTTGATAGCTTAAAATCGATAAACTGCTGGAAGTAGCCGCAAGAAGCTCGTAGTCATCCCATCAATCTATCCCGCGGCCATGCAAGGTGGAGTGTAATAGAAAAGTTTCAACTGCCCCTCTTCCCTTTACAATCTCTATGGTCCATAGCTTTCACTGTTACCCCCGGAAACATACCCTCTGCTTTCTCTAAATCCCAAATCCCATGGCCCAAACTGAAAACCAAAAGAGTGGCTTTTGTCGTGACACGAATGGTACGATGACCTGTTTCCCTGAACCAACCTTGACGAGGCAAGCCGTAAGACCACCTTTTGACAACGGTCCGAGGCTTCAAACATAATTAGGGTGTCATTTACCCAGGACCATTAATCCTGCGCTGCTCAAATTGTTAAAAAAAATATTTTTTTTGTTGCTGTTGGGGGAGGGGGGGAGGGGACGGGAGGGGGGGGCTGGCATGGGCACATAACAATTGGGAGTTTATCGGATAAATCCGAATTGACAGAAATTTTACCGGCGGGTGTTTTTCGGAGTTTTTCGGATTTATCCGAAAACATGGAGCCCTAGCTATAGCCTATACTTCGTCTCACTAAGGCAGTGCAACATATCCCAACCTATTCAAAAGAAGTGAAAGGAGGAACAGGAGAGAAAGGCTGGGATTCCCAGCTTCTCTCCTGTTTTTTTTTCCCTCCTCTTGAACAGGTTCGGATACGCTGTCGCCACTGTAGCCTTGGCCGTACTGCACAGCTTTAGTGAGACGGTGTACAGGTGGACTCTGAGGTCTGTGCTGGGTACCTGACGTGCCTTTTGCATATTTTTCTTTCATCCATAGGTAGCAGGAAGGCACTTATTGTGATAGGGGTACATGCTTGGTATTTTACAGTACTCTCTTAAGAAATCACGAATAATATCCTTTTTTTAGAACCTGAAAACACGTTTGACAACTGCAGTTCATAAAACATTTTGGGGTTGAATATATGTGCTTTGTGGCTTCCCAGAGCATTTGTGCATCCTTGTGCTCCCCTCATTTCATTACGAATCTCAGTGCGGCACTGGCAATGTAGCTGACCCTCAGCCACATTCCTAAAAAGGTTCTACATACCTGCAGAGTGGTCAAATCCCACACCAACTTAGTTTACGCTTTATCTAGGGTCTGATAACAGCATTATTCTGGTTTAGGGCACCTAAACAGAGGTTTTTTGTGCACATGACATGGCCAAAATGCACATGTAAACCAAGGATGAGGCATTATATGTTGCATACAATATAAAAAGTACAAGGTTATATGTACAAAACATATTATTTTACACATTATTGCATGTTGTAGTGATTGACACTGATAGTTTATATTAAAAATGAATACCTATACATTCACATCATCATTTGCAAGTCGTCATAACTCAGTAGCTTGGATGCAGGTGTGATTTTAGTTAATTGCATGGCGATATGCAAGATGGAATTAGACATACCCCTTGTGCCTGGGAATTGTATTGTAAGCCAATAAATAATGCACACATAACTATAACTTGGGACTGCTCGGTTAAGATTCTCTCTGTCCTCCCTAATTTTTGCTTCATAATAGTTTCTTCGTGCCTTCTTTAGCAACCAAATGATTAAATATTAGACCATGCTATCATAAAAAAACTTGTTTTCTTTATGAAGTTATAAGCTATCAATTATTGATTGTACTATTAAAATCAGCCTTTGTTTTTCTTTTTTTAGAAAGGGTTCTCTGCATGTGCTCGATGTAATTTCTATGCAATGCTAGCAAGAGAGAGCTCCCCTAATACATATCAGTTATGGCATTTCTTTAGGCTCACATACTGGCTGATACTAAATCATTTCAGATTATTAGGAAAATACTACATTCGTATGTTTTTCAAATGCACTTGTTTTTGTGGAAGAGTTATGGGTCCATCGTATAAATATTTCAAGCACAATTTCACCACAAGAACATTTTTTGGTAGTAGGTTTGCCCACGTGGGGCAAAACTCGCAACAAAATGGATTTCATGCTGTGCTGCAATTACTTAAATTTGTGACCAATGGCAGTGAAGTGTATTGGACCTACTCTGTCTACATGACAGCGTCAGAGGGGGAGTTAAAATCATTATCATAAAAGCCTAACTTGTATCTCTAGACAGTTTAGGGTCTATCTGTGCAATATGACTTTCGACTGCATGGTTGCTGAACGTCATGCCTTGCAGTGTTGGCCTAGTGGCAGGTGCTGGATGTTTTTCAGCTGAGGTCAGGCCGTTCGACCGCAAGATCCCTGAGAAGGTAGGCTCCTGGCTGCAGGGTTCGGTTGGTGCCATCCCCTCCTCTTCTCCATCTGAGGGCACCGCATAGATTTCTTCCAGCAGTGCAGTGGCACTTTGGTCACCTTCATCAGCTGCACAATAATGCCACAATGCAAGGCTTTCTCACAAACTTTAACTAAAAAGCAGCAATGAAGTTCATGCTACACATATGCTATCATTTATTAGTAAACAGTCCTATGGTTCTTTCAATCATCCTACATTCCCTCTTTTTTGTTCTGAGATGGCAGCCATTTAATACTTAGTGAGATATACTATTGCAAACAATATGAGCTGAAACAGTCATTTATGTTTCTTTGGCATACCTGCCAGTTTTTGGGTAAGCTGTGGCCCGAACCAGGAATGAAATGCAAAGTTAAGGTCCTATACTTACGACTATTTGACAGATTGAACGAAAATGAAGCTTGTGAGGACCACACAAGAAAATTCCGGATCAGGTGTTTCGGTTCATATTGTCTGTGGGGGTACATCAAGATCGTACAACTTGTATGAGTGTCGATCATCTCATGAAGTCACAAGCCATGCTACAACAGCCTTGGCACAAGTGAATGCAGAATGGTTATTTCTGCACTCAAATGTTTTTTTTTCTTTTAATGAACATAAAGATATTTTGCGTGACATATTTCCGACTTGGAATTCTTACCAAAATCCATGCTGGGATCCTTTGCCTTATTTGATTTATGCACAGAGGCAGTGTTTTTCAGATAGTTCGAGCTCGCTTGTGTTGTGATCCACTGAATCACCCAGGGCAGTGAGGAACATTAAGGACGATCGGTCAGTCCTCGAGAAGTCGACTCCTCAGTGGCCAAAATGAGTCCAGTAAATAATGGCGGGGCGGCAACGAAGAAAAAAACAAGCTACACTAACTATAGGTTTATGTGATCCAAACAAGTACTTTACTTCTTCAGTTCTGTCACTAGTGAAAGCACTCACCATGTCTCTGAATTTCACCGAAATAAAAAAAAAACAACTGGGATGTCTTGATCATATCTGATAAACTCAAGAGACACACAGAATGTGTAGTGAATGAGCTGGGCACATGCTATGTGTGTTTATGATGCCACATACATCGCAGTGTCACATGACGTCGTAGTGTCAAGCGACGTCACAATTTCATGTGATTTCAGGTTGTAGAAGGGTTGAAAACTGAGTTAGTTGGCAACTGTTCATTCTGGTTTAAAAGTGCACAACAGACGAGGACAAAGTCATCGTCTTTTGTGCATTTTTAATTCATGTCAGGGTATCACGTGACACCCTGATACGGGTCATAGAATATAGCCTCTATAGGGATATATTCCTTATATAACCTTGACCTGGATGTCAGTCGAGCGCACCACTCGTGCGTAATGTGTCTCTTTTCGCATTAAACCAGACCTATAGCACATTTTTGTTAAAACGACACCAATGAAAAATCTTTAACAAGCAAAGGAATAAGGCAGGTTGCAGAAAACATTCAACATCATGGCCGCACATGACTTAGCAGAATGAAAACTTGTTTCGTGAAGCTGACCTATATCGTGGTTTTCTCGTTTTTTAACTCCTTAATATAGCGCAGTTCTTCAGAGCATGGGGAAACAATTGATGTTCAAACCTTATATTAACATTGCCAATATTTAAAGGATCATATTCATAAAAAATAACTTTCATAAAACAAAAATGTCATTGTAGATGAAACACCATGGGCTAAAGGAAACTACCTCCTCCTGTGCTCTCTTGCATGATCCAACTCACTGCCTCCTCCCGTTGTTGGCTGGCTGCATTACTTGTTGGCCTTTTACCCTTCAATGTTTTTGCTGCCAATATAAAATAGAATCAACAAAGTTGGCAAAAGTTAGTACAATAATTAGGGTTTACAGTACGCTCACGATAATTCAAACTCAAATATTTCATACTTTTGATTAAATAATATTCAAACAAATTGGGAACATTTGGTTATCCCGCTATGTTTTTAATAGGCCGCTTAATTCAAACGGTGTTTTCGTGTAATTCATACTTTTTCTTCATGCGGCCCCGTTGAGCGTGCTTCTTTCCGAGCATCTGGTGCACTGCGGAGAAACAACACTCGCAGAGCTCGCTTTCGCGGGTGTTGCTTCCGGCAGTGAATCTTTGCTCGAAGCACGCTCAACGGTGCTAAAACGGGACACATGAGCGATGAAAACGGGTGCCGCGTGGTAGTTTCTATAGCACCTTACGCAGTCCTAGGTCTACGTCACAGCAGCCGCGCAAGTTGCTATGGGAGCTGCCGCGCGGCACTCGTTTTTATCGCTCATCCGTCTCCTGCTTAATAGTCCACAATAGATAACTTTATTCTTAGATAAAACAACTTAATTTTGTTTTGAGGTGGCGTATGCTGTCTAAACAGTAAATGAAAAACAACATTTCTTTAGGGATGAATAAGCCTATGTCATACATTTGATAAGGATAGATAACTAGGCAGGTTAATTGATAAGAGTTTGTGCTGAAAAAAACATGAACTCTTATCTTCGTCTTTTTGTCCTCATCTCAGTCGCGCCGTTTTTTCAACATGAGCTATGTCATACCTTTTGCCAATGTTCCATGTGTGGCGTACCTGCTTATGATATTAGTAAACCTTTGTAGAAGAAGTCATCAAATATCTGCTTTGTATGTGTAGCCAACCATATAGCAAATCATAATTTTATCTTGCATTAAGTTTAGATGGCTCTTTAATAAATTAAGCTTATAATAGTTGAAACAAAACTCTTCCTGGGGTTTGAGTAAATGATTCTGCCTACTGGAAATGGCTTCTCTTCTGAAGTGTAAGATATGATAAATTATGAGCATTGTTAGTTAATTGCAACAGCCTAAACATATATGACAGAGGAGACATAGCTTGCAAGATGAACACTGTGTCAGTCTGAGCTTGACCGCCCCAATCATGAAGCACCAAACAATGCACTCTACAACAGTGAGGATAAGCTGTGCAGTAGACCGACAAACACTTGCAATAAAATGTGCATACAAAGTTGCATGAATAACTTGAAAGAATAACAGTGCCAAGAGACAATGGACAAGTAAGACAGCAACAAAGCTAGCGCGTTCCACTTACAAAATGTCTCTTGGTGCTCTTACTCTTTCCAGGTTTGACATACCTAGAAAAGATAGTCATCTACCTGTTTCGTAGGCAGCTGAAGGTTATTACTTCACAGAAAGTAAACAAACAGAAAACAAAATATGATATATGGTACAAAAGCAAAAACAAGAAATGGTTGCCAAATGTACACACCTTAACGAAATTAATGAAACAAATTAATCATCAAACACAAGTCAATTCACACATAAGAGTAAAAAAATATGGTGCTACACAACTTAATTTCAATTAAAAAGGTAGCTTTTGAAATTGTCTTGCCTCTTTAGATTGTTTTGTCAGCAGCATGGCCTCGGAATATGATGCTTAAATACACTCGGACTGAATAGCCCGAGGCCACATAATTACATAATTGCAATCTCTGGAATAACTTGTAAGCTTTTTTGTTTTCAAACACAAACATTCTTGTGGTATGTAAGGACCTCCTCAGACAAACAACCTTGAGAATCAAAGCTGCACAGAACAAACCTGGCTTTCGTCCAAACTCATCATAAAGTGCTACGCACTCAAGCAGAAGGCGTGCCTTTTCGTCAAATTGTTCTTCAGTTCCTGATCTGGAAGTGAAATACATGCCTGCTGCTTTAGAATATTCAAAAAAAGCTTTTTGTTAGCAATAGAAACATCATTGTACCTAAAAGTACGCTGAAACTTTTTGCCTTTCTTATGATAAAAACATTTGGTGTCACTAAAACAAAGTAAACTATTTCGGCCTAAACCTTTTATTAAAACATGTCTCCAGACCCTAGGCTTGGTGAGTTAAGCACGAGTAGCACAAGTTTTACCTTCAGAGAATGTGTGGCAGTACACATGCAACTTTTTCCATCTAGCCTCTTTGCAGTGTCTAACTCAACATGTTATGAAAAAGCCCATATGTCTACTTTTCTCGAAATCATGCATAAAGTCCTTCAGCATATACATAAACGATGTGTCAGATCAAATTTGTGGCAAAATGAGGAGTCCGAGGCTGAATATCTTAAATACAGTTCACAGATGTAATCTAGGAAATGTTTCAACTCCAAATTTTGATCTGTGCTATTTTCTTTGCTTATTTCCACAAATTGTGATATCTGACTCTCCACATACTCATATCCTATTCAGATATGAGGAAGTACTTATTAACAAAAGATTATGTAGAGTTTTTACCTTACCCATTTTACCCACCACAAGTCAATTTTCTTACAAGTGTTTAGATCAAACAACATTTACGTTCCCGTGGTAAGGTTTTGTTAAGAGCTTGTGAAATGCTGATGAGATCAGCTATAAAAAACATCATGAAGCACATTCTAGACTAAGAATTTGATGTGCAGGTATAGGAAACAAAGAAACAATTGGAGCTTCACTACAAAACACCATAACCAAGCAATAAATGTAATTACAGTATAGAACCATGATTTGCTGAATATCTATGTGAGGCACTGGTATCACATGTAGTATACGGGCAGCTTGCACAGTGCGATTTTTAATGTGAGTATCGTATGAAGTGTAATTTGCAGGCATTCCTCTGTACGCTCACTTGTAGGAGCACGAATACCAGAAGTGAAAAAGAAAAATATAGATCTCACCTAACCTTTTATATATTGAGTTTAGACATTACTTAAAACTGTAATTGTTGAGGAGACCAAATATATAGTAAAAGTAAGGCTGTAAAGGTCTGACACATATGCGGAGTGCAAGTTCGTCTGCTTCTTTTGCAGGGGTTGTGGTAATCTCAGAACGCCGAGCTCTGGTTGGCTCTGGCTGAAGATTAGTAGGTAGTCCTTAAAGCAAGCTGCCTTGAGGTCTAACCACTATTCTTCAATCAGAGCCAATCAGAGATGGGCGTTCTGACGTCACCACAACCCCTGCAAGAGAAGCAGACGAACTTGTGATTTGCGTATGACACAGATAGTTGTTGCTAAAACTTCTAGCTAATACTCTCGGTGTGGTGGCAGTCAAAGTGTACTAGTCAATCATGCAATGTACTTGGAAGCACAGTTCATTGGATGCTCTGGCAGCAAACGCTGTTTTATTTGTGGATACTGGCGTGAAAGCTTTGGTTAAAGCAGATTTATTCTTACATAAACGCTGCTTGCCTGCCTGCCTGTAAGTGGTGCTTCTCTGCATGAATATTGCAGAGAAGCCACTGATAAGGAGGAAGGCACGGAAGGGTTCTGTTGCTGAAAGCTTTTAAGTAAACAAAAAAAAAGTTGTGATACCACGAATGATGTGCGGCTCGTTTGCCACCGTATTTTTTTTTTCTTTTGGTTTACCTGATTTATATACTCGGGGAATAAAATAATGCCTCGACCGTACATGTAACTTGTTTTCTAATACGTCGTTTTCAGCGGGCAAGCTTTGGTGTTTTACATCAACCAAATATGATGTTTACACCAACCACGTCCCGATATGCTGAAAAGTTGCCGACAGCAAACTCGATTTGGCACAAGAACACGCTCGCGCGCGCCTATCATCAACATTCGAAGTCGTCTGCTAGCGATCCTGTCTCTTTCCCTCGAGGCCCACTGCAGGGCCGAGTATTAAGAAAGCTATGGACAAATAAAACTATAAATATTAAATCGTGAAGAAAGTACAAAAATAACCAAAATATACTCACTTTCTCAAGTTGATGCGGTCATTTTTCTTGTACAAAGTTACGAGGAGGTCGATCCTTTCCCTCGCTCCTCGCAACGAGAAGTTCTTTTTCGACGCGGCGTTTAAGCCTTTGAGGACGTCATTCCAAAGAGCTGGAGTCAAAAAAGGATTGGCGCCTAGCACCTCCCGAAGTAGAAAGATATCGTCTACTGCTGTAAATCGCTTCCGAGGAGGAGGCGGAGGGACGGAGGTAGATGCGGCGCTCATGTTGCTCGACGGTACAGATAGCAGACGATCACGGTCGTACGCCCGCGTACCGATCGTTGCGCCATGTACGGTACGACCACGAAGAAAACATAAAGGAAAACCTGTAACTTTACTGATGTGCACTCATTAGAACTATCACCCAATATTCAAAGGGCTCGTTTTATAGGATATATGTGATTAGCATTTGTACAGAAATTTTTAATTCATGCAACATTTTTTAAACTAAAAAGTATCCAGAGCCTCCAGAGCCTTGATGCAGAAGGCTGTTGCTCACTCTGTTGCTACTACAGATAATCCTCAGTCATAACAGCAGCTGTAAAAAACGGGTGATAAGTGCTCAAAATGCACATCCAATCTGTGTATAAAAATAACAAAAAAAACTTAATATTTAATATGTAAAAAAAAAAAAAAAAAAAAAAAGGTGTCTGGGCCAGCGGGATTCGAACTCTCCACCACTGGTCCTCTACGAACACAAGAAATCGGCGATCCAATCCACTGAGCTACTTTTTTTTTTTTTTCTTCTTTATTGAACTCAACATTGCAGCACAGAATGCTATGTCATTACAAGGAGCTCACGCCCAGCGACTTGTGGGCGAACTAAAGTTCTCTCATGTTCTTAATTTCACGGAACAAGTGTGCCCACTCAGGCGTAGTTTCTGGTGTTCTGCAATACACCGTTTGGACCTCGTTTACAATATCGATGAAATGCTTCTGTACAGACTTAATTTTTGGGTCAGCATGCCGAAATTCCATCCTTGTTTTCCAGATACTAAACAGGCCGAGTATTATAAAAAGGTCATAGGGCACAGTGTCACTTTCTTCAACAGGTAAATACCTAATGGTCTCCGGAGACAACATAAAATCTTTTTTCAGGGTCCTTTGAAGAATGTCCCAAAAAAACACAGCATCCCAACAATAAATAAAAACGTGTTCGATGGTTTCTGGTGTCTTACACAGGAGACAATCCACCGACCACGGAACAAAGATTCCTTTATCTCTTAGCCATGGCTTGACTGGCAATGTCTCGCTGTGCAATTTAAAGAAAAAGGACTTTACCCCTGGTGGAACACACATCCTTTTCACACGCTGGAGCACATCTTGACCCGGACATTGGCTGTACACCGACCGATACAGTGGCGCAGGGAAAAGCAGCTCAATCAGGTCACGACTGAGCTTCTTTTTAGTGACACTACCCAGGTAGTCCATTGAAAAACGCGCTCGCAAAAACAATACAGCGTCTTTCACTTCTTTTAAATAACCAGAAAAACAAGGGGGTTCAGTACATTCACTAGTTACCAACACTGCCGGCAAAGAGTTCGCCAGTCTCACCTGGATAATTGCACGTAGGAAGGGATGATTCTGGTCGCGTAGGAAAAAGAAGCGCGAAACAATCTTACGGACGAAAAGATGCGAGAGGCCAAGGCCTCCCAACTTGACGCTCCGGAAAAGGTTATCTCTTCTCATCCTCTCCCACCCGGACTTCCAGATGAGAGTGGCGAACACCCTATGGAACTTTTGGATACTCATCCGTGTACATGCCAAAACTTGCATAATGTACCAGATCTTTGCGATCAAAAAAATATTACACACTGTGGCGCGTGCAAAAATTTACAAGTTCCGACTGACCCAAGTGTCCGCCTTCGTCTTTAAATCTCTTGCGAGCTCCGTCCAGTACGGCGTGCTAACTTTGTAATATTCCAAGGGCACCCCAAGATATGTACATGGCGTCGCTTCCCATTTAAAGCCTGCAAAGTAATGCGGTTTTAAAGCCCACCTCCCGTGCCACACCCCACAACATTTCCCCCAGTTCACTGCCGCTCCTGTGGCGTTACAATATTCTTTCGTGAGGACGACCGTTTCCATGACGCTTTCTTCGTCTTTACAAAAAATAGCCACATCGTCAGCGTATGCGGACACTTTAACTTCACTATTATTGAAAAGAAACCCCCGGATATTCTTGCTAGCTATCACGCTCACACAGAAAGGTTCAAGGTACAGAGCAAATAGTAAGGGTGAAAGGGGACATCCCTGTCTGACTGACGAAAGCACTGCAATTTTCTTAGAAACATTATTATTTAACACCAACCTGGTGGTACAACCTTTATACGCCATATCTACGCCCTTTAAAACAACTTTGCCTACATTAACATGCAATAAAATACTCTTTAGAACATCATGTCTAACTCTATCAAACGCTTTCTCCAAGTCTAATTGTATCATTGCCACTTTATCCCTCCCAACAGTTTCAAAAATGCTTCTCGCTATATGAATATTAGTTTGAATGGACCTTCCTTTAATGCCACATGTCTGGTGATCCCCGATGAGGTCCCGAATGACACACTGGAGCCTACGCGTAATAATCTTAGTGAAAATTTTGTAGTCTATGTTACATAATGTAATCGGCCTATATCCCGTCACGCTGAGCCTTTTCGACAAGTCCTCCGACTTCGGTATCAGTATGGTGTGGGCCTCTACAAAGGAACGCGGTAGACAGTAATTTTCGAATGACTCATTAAATACGGCCAACAGTACGGGACTAAGGTTTTTTTTAAAGGTTTGGTAAAATTCTGCACAAAGCCCATCAGGCCCCGGGGTTTTCTGTCTCGCTAGCGAGTCTATTGCTCGTTCAACCTCTCCTAGCGTGATTTCTCCCTCGAGCCACGTTGTAACCTTCTCATCCAACTTGGGCATGAGTGACAAAAAATCTTTAAATTTACGAAATCCTACGGGAGTCGGTTTTTCCCCAAAAAGCTTCCCAAAGTACTCAACAAAAGCTTCTTCTATAACATCTTTATCGCTGCTAATTTTCCCTTTATATTCTATTTCTCTTATTTCTCGAGTCAGGGCATACTTCTTTTCCTCAGCCAGGGCTCGCTTAGTCGGCTGTTCTCCCAACAGAAATTTCTCCGAGCGTGCCCGCACGACTGCCCCTTTATACTTTTCATTGTATATTTGATCCAACTCCATCTTGATGTGCCGAATGTCATCGTCGCAAGTTCCAGGGCGCTCACACTCTACTCGACACAATGCGTTAAGGTCTTGCTTCAACTGCCTTTCGCGAGCTCGAGCTTGGAAGGTGATGTTACTGGCCCTTTCTACCGCGGCCAACTTAACTCCCTCTTTGAATCCTTCCCAGGCCTCCCTGATACAAGTCTCTTTTTCGACCACACCCCGCAACAGCTCAGCGACAGTGGTTGCAAAAAGTTTATCATTCAAAAGTGTTCGGTTTAATTTCCAAAGCTGCCAGTTAAAACGAGACGCTCTGCTTTCTTTCCTGCCAATTTTAACGCTTACGAGGCAGTGGACAGTAAAAAAAATGGGCTGGACACGGTAACCGTGCACAGTGCGCAGTACGTCAACTGTAACATAAATACGATCTAAACGAGCGTGTGACGTATTTTGAAAATGCGTATACCTTACGCAACTTCTTATGGTGCATAAGGCACCGACGTCCTCGAGCCCACACACATTTACAATTTCTTTCAAAAGTCTCGAACTGCTGTCACCACTCATGGCCGCTCCAGTACTATCCCGCTCGTCACAGACACAATTAAAATCACCCATGCACACGATCACTTTGTTACACTCCAGTTAATTACGTAAAAATTGAAAAAAGACTTCTCTATCCTTCGCGTTATTGGGAGCGTAGATACATATCACTCGCCACTGGACATCTGACAGCGTGAAATCACAAGAAATGAACCGCCCGCACTCATCGATAACAACTTGCAAGTTTTCATAGTTCACGGACTTTCTTAAAAAAAGAAAACAGCCCCCCGACCGACCCGCAGCATGACTAGCGGCAACTTCATATCGCCGGAGATAAGGCCTCAGCGCTCTCTCAATGTTCCCTTCTGTCTGCAATTTAGTTTCTTGCACCGCAAGAAAGTCCGGCTGCTCGTCCTCTACCAGACGCTGCAGTTGGTACTGCTTCCTCGACGAGGCCAACCCACGGACGTTTAAAGTGGCGAAACTAAGAGACATATTACTATCACGGAGCTAAAATAGAGAGAAGGCTAGGCTACGATACAAAAAGCCGCTTAAGTCAAACAGGTAAACACATACAAAAAATACAACACTCTTACTTGTACTAGGCCGTCTAAGCAGTATTATTCAGCCGCAGTACAGTTCCTTCACTATGGAGCCTTCGGCACGTGGCCCTCCGGTGGTCCTTGAGGGGGGGCGTGGCGTCGGCCCCTCTTCGAAGTCACCGTCTGCCACCTCTGGAGCACCCGCTCCTGCAGGTTCTGCGGTTGACCGGGCTCCTGGGTTGGTGTCGGTTCCAGGGAACGCTTGGCAGAGCCGCTCACGGCGTCCATCTCGCCGTCCTTCTGGTCGTTCTCCCTTTCAACGGCAGCCAGGGTCGACTCCCGGCGGGTGTAGTCGTGCCCGCGCTCGTCCCCCTGGAGGGCCGAAACGCGTGCGACGTCGTCGCCCACCGGTTTCGGGGTGTCCATGTTTTCTGCGGGGAGCTCGGCCGTGGTGGACGTCTCGGGTGGTGGGACGCCCACGTTGGTCTCGGCCCGCCTCTGAGGTTGGCTGCCCTCCGAGTTTCCGCCTGCCGCGTCCTCAGCTTCATCCTGGTCCATGAGCAGCTCCGAGGCGTCGTCCTCAGGGCCGCCGTTAGCCACGTCTGCGTAGGTTTTCTTGCAGTCGTCGCGTAGGTGTCCGAAACGCCTGCAGCTCTCGCAGCGCGGCACTCGGCACTCCCTACGAATGTGGCCGGTTCGACGGCACCTGAGGCAGAGCGGAGCTCCACCCGGGGCCAGCACCAAGGCCGTGCAGCCTGGGAGCCGTAGTTGGTGCGGCAGGCTCTCGAGCGTGACGCCTGCCTTTAGGGTCAGCCTCACGACTCGGGTGGTCGACTGCACACCTTCGAAGCCTCCGACACGCCAGGTCTCTCGGGCGACGTCCTCAACCTTGCCATACGGCTCCAGGGCCTTCTTCACGGTTTCGTCCGGAAGGTGAAAAGGGATCCAATGAAGCTTCAGCCTCACCTCGGCCTTGTCCGGGTCGACGACGATGCAGCGTCTCCCTTTAGCCTCGAAGGACGCGGCGTCCACCAGCTTCTTCTTGGCCGACGGTGTTTTCAGAGTCACCATCCACACGTGGTTCATCTGAAATGAACCACATGCGGCGATTTCGCCTAGTACTCCCGCTTTCTCGAGTCCGGCTTTAAAATCTTCAATGCGATAAGGCCGCGCCGTAATGTCGGCGTGCAGAAAAACAGAATTGAGGGCGCGAACGCCCTTCGGCAGGGGAGGCAGTACGATCCTGTATCCTTGGGAGCCTAACTCAGCAGAAATTCCACGGCTATCAGCGGCCGTTACCGCTCCGACGGAGCTCATCGCGATGCGTCTTGATAGCTCGGAAGCCAGGCGGCGAATCCTCCACTGAGCTACCGAGCAGACGATTTTTGGTTGCGCTAAACACCGATTTATTTCTATTGAAAAAGTCCTATTGCGTTTTGTTTTTTATTCTTTTTTGCTGACTCAAACTTTATGAACTTGCTGTCACACAAGGCGCTCCCGCCAGGCACTGCCACGATTTATTTTATTCATGTTTGGAGCCACGGCACGCTCTCTCCGCCAGCGAAATCGCCGTTTTGCTAACCAAGCGAGACTGTCCATGTCGGCCATTGGTCGTGCCGGTCGCGCCTTACGGTTCCCCCAGCGCATTACGGAAAGATCGCAGAAGGCAGGCGCATGCGCAGTTCGTACCGGAGGGCCCATCGTACCGTATCGGATGGGCAAAAACGGTTCCCTAAAACTCTCTAATGACTCAACCTCACCTGAAACCTCACCATCCGTAGTTTCAGCAGAGACCTTTCGCTTGCCATATTTATACCTCTTTGGACCCATAGCTGCGAGGACGGCCTTTCTAGTTATGAAAACACGCACAGCTATCCGCCTGACACCCCACCCCGAGAAACAAAACCACTCTGTCTGGACGGGTCTTGCCGTCTCTGGACCACCACAAGCGCGTTACTGAAGAGCGCATGCGCGCGGAGTAATACAAAATCAGAGCAGCGTGCGTGGCGAAATGGTGGCGCCCTCACGCGGCGCTCGTCGAACTAGTCTTGACCGTCCAAACGAGGAAAACAAGCCACAAAACCTTGGTTCAGTTTTTTCGATGTAGTTAAAGAACGGATGTACTTACAGCTATAATTTTAATATAATTGAATTCCGTGTTAAATTCCGCAGATATCTCACCAGACACATTTGTAGTTCAAAATTCACAGGTTTTTAAAAACGCGTTCTAACGTAAACATGTCAAAACAGCCAATTCCGACCGATTTCACGATTTAATATAAAATATAATAAATGTTTATATAAAAAATATGCTCTGTGGGATAGTTGGACGAAGAATCAATATTTTTATAGCAAAAAAGTTTGAAAAAATCGGTGTAACGGTTATTAAATGAGAATTTTCGTAAAATGGCAGAAAATCGCGTGTATTCTCTATGGGGCTTGGAGGAGCGCTCCCTCTTAAAGAATGAGCGGAGGAGGAGGAGAAGAAGGAGGAGGGGTCTACCCTCCCCTCAGTACTCTTTCCTCCTCCTCCTCAAAAGCTGCGCTCCAATTCGGCGTTACAGGGAGTTGTAACCGGCTTTCACTTTTTATTTTTGGGCACAAGTTCGCCCCATTAAACATTTCAGCTTCCCCAGTTATTCTTTGTTCCATTACCTCTTGATTGGTGACAATATTGAAGTATAAAGATATATAATTTCTGATCAGCTCGCTAAGTCTTCATAAATCTGATGATCACACAGTGCTTCACCTCATTCAATAGCATCTTGCTGCCGACTGAATTGCCTGAAAGTAAAGTGATTGTTTACGCTTGGGCAGACGGGCCCCGTCTGACTGTCGGCCAATTGAGATTGGAGGTGCATCCCGGGTTAGCAGGATAATAAAAATCACTGAATACTTTAGGAACTAACTTTATAAGTTGTAGTTTTAGGTGCCACGGCACTATCGACCTGGATATCAGCAAAGAGTAGAAAAATGAAAAGCTGCTCATGTTGAGAGTTTTGTTTAGTGCACTTCATTGCAATGCAGAGGTGCTTTGTGGGGAAACTAATGTCATTACTATCTCTACATTGTAGACTGTAATTTTTGATAACATAAGGGGCACTAACCGTCGGGTTAGTGCCCCTTAATCGTTTTAGATAAATAAGGATAACTAAGCCCTCGTTTTGCAAAGAAGGCAAAAAAATGTTGTTCAAATTTTTTTTCTTACTTTGTGAGCGTACTTTATACAGGGGTGCATTCTGAGGAAACTAACGGCATGGCTGCACCTTGATTGTAACTGTAGTTTAAGGTGAAATAAAGTGTAGTCCTGCTTTTTACAACTGCCAGTTGAAGCTAGAAAAGCTATAAATTGTCTATTTTTATGAGAAAAAACATTATAAGCTTTGTATTAGTGCTTTGGTCTCACTTTTTTCCCAAGATAATTCACATATTCCTGCTCAGTGGCACAATATACAGAACATCACTTCAAAAAAAAAAAAAAAAATCACTGATTGGGATGATAATAAGAATGGAAGATTTTCAAAGCATAATAATAGGCCAGGGGTGGCCAAACTGCGCCTCGCAACCGCATGCGGCTGTCTCAGGTTCCAAGTGTTGCTCACAACTTCCTGGTAAGCCTGCTCAGGTAAGAAAAAATACAGGTATAAAATAGAACCGTTTGCGTTTTGGCAGACTTGTGCCAACATGCCTATACAGCCGTGAGGCACTCTTTTCAACAATGGAGGAGGTAAAATTACAATAACATGCGCCTGACGTACAAAAACCTAACTGAGCTTCTCAGAACCCCAACAACATATATCTAAACTTCATGGTGCTTGTTTCACAAATGGGGATGCACAGTGAAGTTACTTAATGAGCAGTCGCTTTATGAGTGCAATTCGTTGTGGCCGCCAACTGAGCTGAAAGGAAAGAAAAAGAAGACACTAGCCTGATCATGCTTATAATGACTGCAGAGCACAGAATCCCTGTTCTCAATAAGCTGGGCACATGCCAGGTGTGTGTGAGATGTCACATGGTATCATAAGGTCACATGAATGGGACGTCAGGCGACGTGAAGCAGGGATGCAGCGTCACGGAGTCACATGACCTCATGACATTACGCAATGTCAGTCCGTGACAGTTCCTCATGGTGGTCTGCTCCTAAAATTTGCCTAATAAAACAAATTTTGTGTTAAACAATTCACACATCCCCTTTTCACTGTGGCTCTTTAATGAAATGGTTTTCTATTTATGGCTCTTTGTTTATGTCTGTCTGACAACCCCGGTACTAGACCAATCTTTTGTAAGGACAGTAGGCACACTTTGAACCCAAAAACTTCTAGGCATGTAAGCCTGTCTTTGCATGGTCATTAGATGTATCTTTTTTTCTTAGCTTGAATCTACAAACATGACCCTAAAAATCCTTATTGTCCACTTGCAGTGACAAGGTCGATTTATTGAAAAAGTATGTGAAGTTCGCCATTTTTATGAAGAAAATATTAGGGCAATAGAACATGAGACTTTCACTTGCATATCTTGGCATGTAAAAGTTGTTTTTGTCCTGTTGTGAGGGCATGTGCAGCCCACATTTTATATCAGGAAGGTCACGGCTTTTAACGGGTGAAACGCTTAGGAAGTGTAAAATGACTAATGCACCACTTGTGAGGCGTGAGTGCTGTTGAAGTTCGGTGATTTTGATTCTCGGAGACTGTCCCGCTTGCAGCTACAGCGGAGAGTGGCTCTACATTTTTATAGGCAACTGACCTCACAACTTCTTATTTAGCACCTTTCATTCTTACCAAAATATAAGTTCAATGTTGTGAAAAAATAGTGATAATGAAAAATATCCCGCATTTCACACCTCGCTGGTCACATTTTTCAGTTGTCGTCTCAACATATCAAAATAAGAAGTAAATAGTCTGAAATGTACTACTTGTAAAATATATATTCACAAGCACAGTCGAATAATATACTTATAAACAAAAATAGGACCAGGGGTTCAGTACTTTTAATTTTAACAGTAAGATGAGCCGTCGGTACACTCAATAGCTGGTTTTCAAGCTCGCCCTAATGTTCGAAATGCCACTTCATGATAATTTCCACATTTATATCTTAAATACGAATAATTTTTAAAGTTCGCGATAGATGAGATGTTCCAACTGTGACCAAATAATGTTTTGCCGAGCAATATATTTTTTTGTAAAGGGGAAACATGTTTGGTGCTGTACAAGAACTGAGTTCTGCATCTTTGCTTCTTGTCACATCATTAAAGATTTGGCTTTCCGAGTGTGTTGAATACGACGGTTATAGTCAGGCATATCTTTAACCATGTGACAGTGTTTAATAGGTAGTGCAGTGATGAACAAGGCAAAGGTATTGACTTTTAGTTGACATTTACATACCGAGTGTAATTATTGCTGTGGCTTCAAATTTTGTTTCAATCTGCTATATATATTATAATATTCTTCTTTTTTTTTACCTAGTATACAACGTTATTAGAATCAACCATAGAAACATGCAAAACTTATAAATGGTGGCCAAGTTGACGATTTTCATCCATCAGACCTTTCTCTGATAAAAAGTAGCATTTGTGACATGAAGCTAGTGCACCCTCTTTCTGCATTGCTGGAACCTGTCTGCCAATAATTGCATCAAAACAATTACAGGACAGCAACAGTGATCAATAAAATATGAATACAATTGATATATTTAAAATGTGTTCCAATGCTGGAAAACCATAAATTCTTTTACAGTCACTAACTGGTAAGCCTTCCTTGAAATAATGACTGCGGGAGCTAGGAAGGTCATAGACATTGACCATTAACAGCTACACCACTCATAGGATTGCCAATAACATGGAGTCTCTAAATATTTGACTCCTATTCTCGACTCCAACTAACTATAGGTGGCGCCACTCATTTCCCAAAATGGCGGTTTTAGTGAGGGTCGGAGATGCGTGCCGCTGTTGAGCCTGTCTAGTGTCTTGCTTCACTGAGCGACACAAACTATTTCTGGTAATACGAGGAAGCTAGGGTGTTACGGGCGCAGGTCACCTCTTTACCCTCAAAACAAGAACGCTGTTTAGCGTAATATTTACGCAAGAATGCGTGTTTTAATTTTGGAGCGAAACCGAAACTAACCTCTCTTTTGGATTAAATTTCTCGGTATAGGTCTTAATTTCGGATTCTTTCCTACCTCAAGATGTGTCTCACATCGTAATTATTTAGTGAGAGAAGTTGTTCGCGAAAACTTTATTTTGTGACATACATGTTCAAACCAGGCGGATATTTGTAGTTGCTGTAGTTGATAAAATCAGTGCTGACATTTGTGCGTTCTCGTTGCCTTTTCTCGCTCAGATAATTGTCACGGGAAATAATGAACTGCAGGCCTTTTAATGGGTTTTTGGGTAATTAGTAGATTAATTGGTTTAAGAGGAATAAGAAAACAATTCCAATTTTTGCAAATGTCCACAAAACGTATAAATTAATAAACGCTGCTCTCACTGCAACAACCCAAAGACGGAATCCGAGTCAGACAGTGAAGTGTGTGTGTGTGTGTTTTATAGGGGGCAACGCGTGACGCATCGGAGTTTATATTACATCCAGTGTTTGACTGTTTGTCTATCTTGATAACGATGTATGAGTTCTTCATATGCTAAAAAGAAAACAAAATTATACCTTTCTGGATAGACTAATACGGTCAAATGGCATATTTTCCATATTTTCGGGATCTTGGCGTTAATTGGGGCATACATTGCCGCGATTGGTATTAATAATAATATTTAAATTCAGCTATTGTGATACGTAATTTTTCAAGCGTTTCTTATATGATCTAATTTCAAACGCGCGAACAAATATGGCAACCAAAAGTGTGCTAATTATCACCCCTGGTGCCAACTGCAGAATTTTAATTACCAAGTAATAAAATAAAAATAGTCTAAAGTCAATGAAAACATTCTAGCTGATGTGAGTAATCCATATAAAATTACATTGTGGTTAAATTATATTTTTCTATCAATATCGCTACTTTTGACAATCAGCAAAACACAAGTCGCCGCCAATATCCTTCCAAAATAAATGCCCAAAAGATGAAAAAATTTTTTATCACATTTAATTACTTTCATTTTTACGCTTTTTCATTTTTGTTTCCAGTTTCAGCCTTTCCAGTTAGAAGGAACGCCTACTTGAGCTTGCACGACTGATACCTGCAGCATGTTTCGTTGGCGTTGGAAGTCGGTGAAACACTTGTGAGTTTTAGTATTGCGTATACGAGCAAATGCAAGTGTTGTGTGTTTGCGTTAGCTTTGCGTGTTCCACACTGCGCGTGCGCGGAGCCCAAAATTGCGGTCTTGGATGGCGCATGTCGACGAGGCGCACGCACAACGTGGGACTTACAATTCTAACGCAGAAGCACACCGCTTGCGTTTGCTTCTACGCGCAATACTAAAACTCTCTGATAAAGTGCAATTCTATACCGGCTGCAGTACCACGTTGGGACAGTGAAGAGTGTTGTTTGCATTCGGAAATGAGATTTCGCGAGCCATGATCGCGAGCAGTTCCGCCTTACCCGCTGAGCAGGAGAATCGGGAGACCCTCACTAGAGCGTTTCCCGTTTCCGCCGCGGGAGGGCGAGCGTTGAGCTGGAGACGCGAATTGTGATCAATAACGAAATTTACTCTGAGCCGGGTTTATATTGTGACACCTATACGGTGTGGCAATATCATTGTTTGTAAACCCCACTACAATATTTCAATAATGATATCTGATGCCTATGCATTTTCACTTATTGACAAGCTTTTAGCCATTGCTAAGAAAGTGTTTTTGCCATATCTATGCAATGAATTGGCCAACTGGGCTCTGGCAGAAGAAAAAATAGCTGAGCAGGCAATGTCAGGATGAAAAAAAATGGCTATACTCCCATTAACCTCACAGCCCCACCTTCTATGCTGTAAATATGTTAGAGCCTGAGGGTCATGACCCACTTCATTGACGATTGCTACGCTCAATTTATTCGTAACACGATACCTTATGTCACTAATGAACATACTGAATGATTTTACAAACTGACTTGATTATTCAAATTCTTCATTACTGCAACTCTTTAAGCAAAGGATTTGCAAGTAACAAGCCACTAAACCCAAGCTATTGCTAATTTTATTGCATGTTGGTTGTTGTGATGATCTGACAGCGATTATAAAGCAGAAAAGCCATATCAATGAACAGATTTTGAGTTTTATTGAATTAAGAAGCATACAGGGAGAAACTGAGAGAGCGGAGGAGATGAGAGCGAGCGGAGATGCCAGAGCACCAAGCTCTGGTTTATTCGTTTACCCTAAGGGCCTTTTCGGGCATTACGTAGGGGGGAATTCATACAAAATAACACTTTGACAGTAGTGATACACAGAAAACAGGGGAAAAAAAAAGAACACCGTGACACACAAAAAAGCAGTACATATTATCACAAAGTTCAATTGCTGCGCTTCAATGGTAAGATTATACAAATACAAAAAGAAAACCAACGACGCACTGCAGAACTATGGCTTATCTGCGACGAGGGGCCAACATGATTATGTTTTTTGTGAAATGAAAGGAATCAGGAGGTTTAAAAAAGCCTGATAATCCTGTGTCACTGCAATATCATACGGTAAGGCATTCCATTCAGAAACGGCAAGGTTAAAAGTAGAGCATTTGTATAGATTAGTGCGTGCAAAAATTGGGGTTACTTTGTTGGGGTGGTCTAGCCGTGGGAAGATACGGTTAGCTGTAACAATGTGTGTTTGACGGAAAGGTGTAGAAGAGTGATATATTTTATGAAATAAAGAAAAACGGGCGATTCGCCTTCTGTTCTCGAGAGATGCTAAATTTAAGGACTCTGTTATACTTGTTATACTACAGACGGTTGAATAATTGCGTGTTATAAACCGGGATGCTTTATTTTGGAGAGACTCTAATTCATTAACTAGATAGGCTTGGTGGGGATTCCAAACAACTGACGCATATTCTATTTGGCTTCTTACAAGGGATGTATATGCCATTAGTTTTGTTTTTGCGTCAAATAAAAACAAGTTTTTTCTCACGAATCCCAGGGTTGGATTAGCCTTTCGTAATATTGTCTCAATATGTAATTTCCAACATAATTTTACTGTGAGGTGAACACCTAAGTACTTAAATGATTCCACCTTTTCTATATCTACACCATTAATTTGATAAGTATGCTCGGGAGTGTTGGTTTTTGTAGCGAACGTCATATGTTTCGTTTTATCCGTATCTATCTCCATTTGCCAATCAACACACCATAGTGAAATTTTGTCTAGATGGAATGATTGGTGGATAGACGCAGAGAAAGTTGCCTTTGTCTCTTCTCACTGTTTGAAAGCCAGCGCAGAACACCAGATGCCGGTGTTTCGCATTCTAATGCATGCAAGCAATAAGTACAGTTTTGCATCTACCCACTAATCATTCCAACTAGAGCTCAGGGTTCTGACGTACCCACGTGCTCTTGTCTCCTTCCCTTCCTCAGCTTCTACCAGTACAGAACAAACTTTAATGAGCAGTGTTAATTACTGATTGAATTTTTCCAATTATTTTTGTAGTAGTTTTAGTCTGAGGATTTCTTGATCTCGCTGGAGAGCAAGAACACCAATTTCTAATATTTGTCTTTCCATGTCTAGCATTTGTCTCTCCTCAACCGCTTTTGTCTGAGCCTCTAGCAAGCGAATTTTTGCCTCAGCTACGCGGGCATAGATAGCTGTGGCATCTGCAGCAACGGAGGTCCTTTTCACGAGCCTGTTGGGTCCCTGTCGAGGCTGGGTCTGCCTGCAGGACACCGACCAGAGTGCACTGGACTGCTTCCACAAGGAACAGGAGTCATTGGCGTCTGATCCTGCTGGTCACTCTCCTGAAATCACAGATGCTTTTGCACAATGGTACTGCAATAAAATATTCTGTCGGACGACGCAGGTTAAGAGATGGTGGAAACTGAGGGATTATAAAGTAGCAGACAAATTATTCCTGAGGCAAAGCGAGCAAAATAATTTAATTCTATTTATATGGAGCAGCGAGCAGGCCATCATGCTGCCACCGTGTTTCTCCTCATGTGAGCAGGTACACACAACCGCAAGAATGTCAGATTTATCATCACGTGCATATACGCTGCACGTGCTTGCACACTTGGGACATCCGCCATAATGCAATCTCCTTAGATTACTGCATAAATTGGCAAGTGCCAGAATTTTCATTCCTATTATAAAAACAGTGGTATTTGGCCACTTTGAAATAATATATATTGGTGAAATCTGGTGCTGACAAGAGTTGATAGGCCAGACCGAAGAAAGCCACGCTTGTTATTTAAGTGGAACACGAGGAATAAGCATTAGGAGAGCACCTATTTTCACGACTTGGTGTTTCACTTCCAGGTCTCCAATATTTGCTGCAGTTGCAGACATACAGCTGTTTTAAGAAATTTTGGCTTGATTTAATTGGTTATAATAATTTAGTTAGAATGGTTTATTCGCACAGTGATATGTTGAACTTTGTGTAAACGTAATGCTGATAATAAACCAAGCAAAGAGTTACGAAAACCCCTTTCATTACCAAGGAAAAGCCTTTCTAAAACAATTTTCAGCAGTATAACACTCAGTAATACCAAAGAAATGTAACATATTCTACGCAATCATTATGTAAGAAAAAACATAGAGGGAGATCCTTATCACTTGAATACAGAAAATGAAAAGGTAAAGCAGGAAAAAAATCCTACAGGAGTCAAATAAAAGAAAAAGAAGACATATAATGACAGGGACGTATTATTTAAATTACTTTCTAATATTTAGTTATGCACAACATACACTGTGTTAATTTAAACCCCATGGTTACCTTGAGAGAAACAAAGCCAGGGACAAATATTTATTTGTGCTGTTCAGTGATAGGGCCCTCCTAAATATCTGTACTACTTTATGTTTCAGCATGTTTGAAATATATCAAAACTCACAGTAAAAGAGAATAACATGAAAGCAGCACAAAGAGAGGTTATGACAAAGAATATCAGTGATAAAGAAAACATAAGATACAAGCACTGTGTGCTTTTGTCCCTTCTACTTATGCACAGATTTAACCATATGTCTTAATTAATTCTGAGTATAGCCACCATATTAAGTCATTGTATAAAATTAAATTCTATTTAGAAAATGTGAGCCTAGGATATCATCCTATGGAGTTGCTCTAGCTTACTTTCTAAACTCCAGAGCCATGCCATTGAGCTTGCTAAAGCAATTCTAATTATTAGAACAAAATAAATTGAAAAAGAGGGGGGGGGGGGGACAATACATCTGCAATTTCAGTCTTCATACCTTAGAAATAAAAATGCGGCCTGGTTGTCCTGTGTTCTCAAGTATATGCTTATTTGTGAACTTGGGTTCGGAGACTTCGAACTCAGGGCCCCACTGCAGGTGATACTGTACTGTTTGATGCCCCTTGTGTCTTCGTACACTGGACGGAAAATCATAGAAACAAAACTATTAGATACGTGCCAGCGGAGGGGCATACAAGCTAGAAATGACCAAGGTACAATTACCGTCAAAGGGCACAGCGTCAAAGTCGAAGCGGTTCGGCGGAGGCTCCAGCAGCGATCCGATGAAGGCTGTCAACTTTTCGGTTGCTCTGCTGACAGGCTTTGGGCAGAGTCCCCACCAGAGGCCCTCGCGACCAGCCAGTTAGCGGCCAAGTTTTTCCGGGCCTTCATCTTTATATTTTCGTAAAAAATTTTCAGTTGATGCACCTATTGTCTAGCACCCATGACCGGATTGAAGTTTAGCGTAATTCGGTCCCATACCCAGTTTTTGGTTTTCGTAGTAATCTGATCGGTTGTTTTGCTCTCGACAATGTATTTAAATTTTTCCACTAGGTCTAATAATGCATCCTTCTTGCGTTCAGTGAAATTCGGAGCCGGGTTACGTGTCGTTCCTTCACTTCGAGTTGGGGAACAGAAGTGAAAACGATTCTCAGTGGCAGGCGTCTGCTGGCATCCATAATAAACCACACGTGGACAAATGTACAGATATTTTTTTATTTATTTAAAGTTTCCAAGAAATTTTTTTGTCATGTTTACAAAAGTTGGTGTCAGAGTTGCTGAATCAAACAATGTTTGACCTGCTAATCACTGAAAAAAAAAACAAATACAGCAAAGAAGAACCGCCGGCGCCGACTACCGCGGCAAGAAGTGTTGTTTACATCACGTGATGTCTCTCCGCAAATCGTATTCGTCCCTCTGAGCGTTCTCTAGTTCGCTCTGTTTGTCCCTGGAATCCCTACGCAAATCCAGCGTTTAGGTTCGAGCGCGTCTGTAAACCCGAGTTATCGTTGCAACCGGAATGTAAACCCGTGCTTATCCAAGCTCGGTTTTGGGCGCTAAGCCGACTTAGAAAAGAGCCGCTTTGGGTTAAGGTAAGCGACGTTGGTGCGTCCGGCCTTTAATGGCTCAAAATGTCATTTGATGATTTCGCAACGAAAACTTCTTTTAGCAAGAGCAAAAATCTGCAGTTTTTTTTTTTTTTTACTCGAAGCTATTGAGATTTTTATACAATGAATTCACCCTGTGCTTGATTTTCACCACGATCGTCATATGGGATAATTTTTTTTTCTGCCTTTCACATGAGACCAATTGTTCCAGGTCCATTTTCTTCTACACCCGCTTTCAATGCTGCAGAACAAAGTGCTGCGAATGTATGCTTATTAGCCATGATGCCACTTCCGGCACTCGAACCAGACGGACGGGTTTTCATGAGCTCCGTCGGCGCGGCGAAAACGGCCGCGTTAGGCCGTTGTACGTCTGCTTCTAGAACCGCTGTCGACTGTCAGATAATACGGCCCCAACTGCCAACCGGACACGTTATTACCAATACTGTGTTGCTGCACTGCGACATAAACGCACGACCCCACCGAATGGAAGACTTTGGTCAGGAGTTCGAGCGGCTGAATGTGATGAAGGACCTGACAAGCGCCGGTCCTTACCAGATGAACCAAGTCTGGATTTTCCGGTTGCACTCGCTCGCGGCGAAGCAAAGGTTCGTCGACGCCATGGAGCTGACCATCAAAGGTGGGCGTTGCCTCGTTATCAACCCGGAGAACACAGCCGTGAACACAGCCACGAACACAGCCGTACGTCGTGCCCAAAAGCCAGGTGAAGAAGGAACTGGAACGCGACGGCAAGGTCTCCGAGATCACCAGGGACCTCTTCCGTAAGAAGTGATTTGAGGCGGCGAATCAAACACCCGCAGTGTACGCCTGACCCTCAAGGACGTCTACATCGTCAACTGCCTCCCGCACGAGATCCGCCTGGAGAAGTCCAAGGTACGTGTCGTGGTCCCCGGACGTGCACCGCTCTGCCTTTGCTGTCGCCGTACGGGACACATTCGCCGGGATTGTTCCGCCCCACGTTGCTCTGAATGCCACCGTTATTAGCATGAGGCAGACAACTGCGTCAAGACCGTGGTCAAGACCCATGCCTCGATGGCCCGTGACCGCAAGACGGACGAACAAACCGACTACATGATGGACGACGCCGAAACGGAGAAGGCGGTCGGTGCTCCCGCCCTGGTCGCACTACCGCTGTTCGCGATAAGGGAATGACGCATTTTGACCCCGGCACGCGCGATTTTCACGACGTTCGCATTGATTTCGCCACGATAAATGTCGCGAATCGAATGGGGACGGGCACAGCGACGCGCGGAAAGCGTATCCCAGGCCACGTCCACATAGCGGGATTGGCTAAGAGAGCTCGTAGCGTCCTCTTCGTCCGGACGTAAGTCAGTATATGCGCACCGCGGGGCAGTGCACGGCACAAATCTGCCACGACTGTTGCGTGAGCGTTGGGCCGGGACTCGTGTCCAGTCAGTGAGAATGGGACTCCAAGCCAAACGCTGACGCGGAGGTCGCGAGTGATTTGTGCCCCGCAAGGGACGACCCTAGGTGATGTGGGAAATTTATGTGGACCGCTAGTTCGTCCGCTTCCCCACAGGGTTTGCGATGATCTAAGAACGCCAAGCTCTTATTGGCTGATCGAAACAAAATAGTGGGTAAACCTTGAGGCTTCTGGCATTGACGTGTACCCACTATCCTTCCAGTCAAAGCCAATGAAAGCTCGGCGTCGTTCTGACGTCACCGCAACCCCGGAGCAACAAGCAGACCACTTGCTCTCCGCATCGGTACGGCCTTTTTTTTAGGTGATGCTGCACAATGGGGAGGACGAAGGACAATTCGGAAAAGAATCTTTTCAAAAGTCGGCACCATCATCTGCCAGCCATTGCTTGATCACGTACCCTGAGCATCTATTGGACACGAGGGCAGCATCAAAGTTCTGCGTAAACTCGGATTGAATCAGAGCATTGTGCTCAAGAAATGGCGACCATCGATGTTGCTCAATAAACTTTTGAAAATAATTTTTTTTTTAAATTCAACAGAAGATTGCGAACGACCATTTAAAATGTGCAGGGATATACAGCGGGAGCTGTCGCGTTGGCGTTTAGTCGACGTGGTTTAAGATATTTACTTTAGCAGCATTTCCGCCTAGTATAATAGTATAATAGCTGTCGGAGATATGCTTTAGGAGATGCGTAAAAGGAGCTTACGCAAAAAAAGATAAATGCAGCGGCATAAAAACGCGTATAGATTACTACAGAACAAGTATGTGATAAATCAGACGTATAGGCAACCTGCTATGCTGTCTGGCTTGGCGCCATCTAGTGACAGAAGCAAGAAATAATGGGTATCCCTGGGAGTGGCGGCTGCATTGTTCAAGCGTGAGCTTTTACTCTGGTGGCGCCGCTTATCTTAGTGTAAGAAGCAAGAAATACTCGGTATCCCAGGAAGCCATGATCGCGTAACGTGCCAGTACAGCGGAAGCTACGGCCCTGGCGGGCCAATGGGAGCGTGACTGCGTATCACCGGAGCGCGCCTCTTCTCCGAAGAAGTGTCAGGCCTTTCGCTGCGTCATGCTCCAATATGTGTGCGTTACGCTCTTATATGTCACGCATTTCGAAGCCTTTGGCACGTAATGTGGGGTTTATTGTTTATTCTTTACCGAGTTACAACGAGACAGGGCATAACCGAGGGCTCTCACTCTGCCGGCGCCGCCTCACTGTTGCCGGCTGGCTATGGGCCGCATCACGTGGCTTCCCACTCTTCTGATATCGCCGATTCCAGGAAAATCTGCTAGAACGCAGCCAGTGCAACGCGCGAGATAAAGGTGAGTTGCAGTGGGCGTCAGTCCTATCTCAACGTCCTGGCTTTCCGGATCTCAAGATCCCAGGTATGTACTCCACGTACGCAGTTCGAAGTATTTTATGTCTTCTAAAAAAATGTTGGCCTGAAACTACCGTATTCTTCGGCCTATTAGTTGCTCCGTTCTATAAGCCGCACCTCCCTATAAAGGCTGTTAAAAAATGATATATCTTTTTAAATGTACGGTCGGCAGAGTCGCTGCAGTCTATGCCATCAGGCTTCAGGCCGCCTTCGGACAGCCAAAAGCGGATTGCAGGGGAGCAGGGCGTCGACGGGAGCGTTGCCGTCCGTATTTTTTTGTAAGTGTTGATGCAGCCTATATCTAGCAGAAATGAGGTTTGTACTTACAAAAAATAAATGCACGTAAATCGCACCGTCGTATATGATGCACCAATAAAGACTTCGTAAATAAAAAAAGTGGTAATGAAGTTAAGGTCTACTTACGCGTACAATGCAAATAAGGATTAGTTTCCGATCACTACATCCGTTATGTCTTAAGAAACGATGCGAGACACAATACTAGTGAATTTGGCTTTTAACCAAGAAGTAGCCATGCTTTATTAGAACTTGCCACATTGCGGCAAATACAAATATCCGCAAACGTGTTGCAGCCTGGCGGACAGCCTCACCGACTTGCTTTCCATCAGTGAGACAACATTCTGCCCCACTGCCTGGCGAACACGCAAACACTCTCCTAGTCTAGATTTGTTGTTCCTTTCGTGTTTAGGAAGCCTTCGCTGGTAAGTGATTCTACTACGTTTTTGTGTGTTCGACAGTCTGAATGACTACAGTTTTGACCATGAATTATGTTCAAACAGTAATTTCTTCACACTATGCCAAAATATTTTTGTATCAAATACCTCTAATATAGTCAATAATAAAGTTGTGCTGTGCGCGGTTCCAGTAATTACAACATATTGTATCACGCCATCTTCACTTTCTCAGAATACTATCAAGTAGTAGCACTAAAAAAACGTTTTTTCTTAAGGGGATGGAGGTAGGGGAAGGAGTTTATGGCAGCCCTAGTCTCGCAGTATGAGTGTGGGGGGATGGATATATGTAGTTCTAAGCCAGCTTCGTGAATAAAACCTAGAAACGTGCGTACAGTTTTGCGTTATAAATCAGAAAGTCCGGGGTAAAGATCCATTCCGCCATGCAAATCTCCCGTTCATCATGCACTTCTTCCGTGTTCTCTCAAGGCCCTTGCAGCCCCAGTTTAGGTTATCCATACTTACCGCATGTTGGGGGTTCATGCACGAGCTGCATGTCGGTGGCGTCCCCACCATTTATCCGCGCTGCTCTTCTGTCCGGTGTGTAGGCAGTATTGATTCTAAGATCAAGGGCCCTCCATTCTGCAGGTCTCTTCTGGTCGTCGGGCAAAATCCTGTGACTGGACACCTTGATCTTTTGAAGATGAAGTCCTTCTTCATATCGGGATTTTTCGACACTTTGGATTGGAGGCCCCTGTACTTCCAAGAGTCCTCCGTTGCGAACATTGTATGCTCCCTGTGTGGCGTGGTGTCGAGAAATGTTGTCAGATTGCCCTGTGAGCACACACTCTGCTCGGAATGTCACGAGGATTCCCAGAGGCGAGGGAGCACTTGTCCACTGGATGAAGAATCCTTAGCCGACGATAACATTCTTCACCTTGATATCTCGGGAGGCTACATCCTGAACCATACGGTAAGTAAATCTAAATAAAGCAGCTGCAGAAATTATAGATATATTGTTGGAGCTGTACAAGCTCTTGAAACACTGGAATATTTTTTCTCGTTTTTTATAGCCAGGACTCCGTGTGTTCGGAGTTGATTTATCGTGAAATTTGGAGGATGTCTTTCGGACTTTCTTTATTGCCGAATATTCGGAATTTATGGGAGTTTATTTTTGTGTGATTTCCAATTTTCTAAAGAAGGTAGTGTATATTTGCTGTGTTCCTAAAATTTAAAAATTGAAAATAAAAATATACATTAGCTGGCGGGTATAACTGTGCCCTAGATATATAAAAACGCACCTGAACCACGCGACATTGCCGCCCTCTCTATTAGTAGTACTACCATAAAATCATAAGAAATAGCCCACCTAAAATTGAAATAAAATTTGGAGCAAATAAGGAGTGGGCTAACTTTCGGTGTGCAATCAAGAAACGTTTAAGAAATTTCATATTATATAATGTGTTTCTGTCAAACTTGTTGCCGCGGTAAGGGTGAATGAAGCAAAGATTACTGAACTTCCCAGTCAACAATGTCATATTGAGATAAATGAACTCCTTGACGCAGTCGTTGGAAAGCTTGTTTTCTCTTCATCCTTTTCTACCGCTTCTTCTGCGGCTGCGGTGGGTGGAGTGGTGAAATAGAAGCCCCAGCTGTCCCTCTTATGGAATTTAAAGGCTCGTTCACACAGTTCCGTCGACTGCTTTGCTCTGCGTTGCGCCATGCAGCACAGCGCCTCTCCATTGGCTCGTCGTAAGTTTCGCCATAGCCACAGCTCCACGCCAACAGTCTTAAAAACACGCAAATGGTTGCGGTCGCACTCAGACGCAAATGTGTGAATGAGCCTTAAGAGTTTGACTTTCACGGTTATCAAATCACAACCCTCCCTTCTTTTAAGAAGTTGAATCTGTAAATCAAAACAGTGATTTCTGTCGTGGCCCAGAATTACAATTCCCCGGTGTCCTGAAGGAACCCTGAAGGAACAATCGGTGAACCTTCTTCGATCAATATTACAAGATTTTGAAGGAATCTGAGAAGTCCTCTCGTGCCTCTCATGATGACTGCTGAACCTGTGCTGTGACCACACTTACTTTTAGACAACTGAACTTTTTTTTGTTGGTCATCGTTTTTCTTGAATTTTTTTAATAAATCTGAGTTCAAGAAACTTTTGCCGTCGAGCTTTTCTTTTTTTTTTTCTGATTTTTTTTGGATTTGTTCGAAAACACGCCACCCTCTCTATAGCCCAATCATATTTAATTTAAAAAAAAAGAATGTTAAACGTTTATTTATTTAAAAAACAATAATGTTTTTACAGATATTTTCCTAATCGTTTCAAATAATCAATGTGAATAACTCGCATGTTTTTGGAGATTTGCCTCCGGTTTCAACTCGGATATTCGCTTGTTGTGCCGTCTTTTCGTTTTCAGGTTATAATTATATAAGGGCTGAACATTTCTTTTCTTTTTTTGTTTTCACAGGTAGCCTGCGGCAATGTACCCAATGGTTGCGACTTCGTAGGTCAAGCTTCCACACTACTGGATCACTACAAGCAGTGCTCGTTTCATGTCGTGCCTTGCCCCAGGTGCCAATCATCAGTGCTAAGGACTGAGCTCGTGGGTCACTGTAAAGACGGCTGCAGTTCTGCGTCCGTGCCCATTCCGAATTATGTAACCGTAAATTATGATAGTTTAGAAAGTACAAGCAGGGATCTGAAAAAAGAGATGCTCAAGATATCCGAGGATCTCTCTCTTCATCAAACCAGCCTGAACCAGTGGCGTGAGGAAGTCCGAACATTGGAGAAAAGCGCAAACGAGGAACTGAAGCACACAACACTCAAGATCTCTGACCATCTCTCCGGTCTGCACACCTGTGTGGAGCAGTGCCGAGAAGATGCGAGGGAAGCAGCCAGAAACACCAAAGAGCATTTGGTGAGAATCGAAACTCAAGGTTTTGCTGCAGCAAACAAAGAACTGAAAGTTGCCATTGAAGACATAGTGAAGACGCACATGGCTCAGGAGTTACGTGTACAATACGAAGAACTTATGAATGTTACGAAGAGTATATCCAATTGTGTGCTTGGATTTTGCGGAGCCAAGGAATTTCACTGGTACTTGAAAGGCTGGGAAGACTTAAAAAAGAGTGCATTAGACACAGGGTCTGCGGTCACTGACAGCCCCTTACAGTATGTATGTGGCTATAATGTGTGCATCCATATTCGGTTGGAACGATTTCCGTCTAGCACGTATTTAGCGATGGGTATGTGTATCCATCCAGGTGTCAACGATTCAAAGCTGGAATGGCCCTTCAGCAAGACTTACACGCTCGGTGTCATTCATCCCAAAGACAAAGCGAAAAGAAAGATTTATGAAATTGTTTCAAGTGAATATTCGAAGAGCCGGTGCTTTCAGATGCCAAAACAAGGCGGTAATCGTTGCATTGCAGGAATGCCCCTCAGAACCACTAACGAGCTCGAAACGGAAGGGTTTGTTAATGACGATTCACTTCACTGCTTTCTCCAAATTGAGCCGTAATGTTCTTTTCCGGTAGGTTAATAATTTATTATCGAGAGGAGCAAAAAATGTTCTGCTGCCTGGAAAAAAACGCTTACCTGATCCAAATAAACATAAAACGGATGGAACTACTCATTCTCCTCGTTCTTCAAAAAAAAAAAAAAAAAAACGCGTCCCGAGTACGCGAAACGCCCCTTTCAGTGTATTTACCTGGAGGAAACGGGAATTCCTTTTGTGCGCACTGTAACTAGCACTGATAATCTCATTGCAGTTACGAGTATAACATAAAATATAGGACTTCTCTTCACGACAGGCTGCCACAGTAAGCCGGCATCCAAACGAAGCCGCAGCGTGTATATTATTGCATATTGTATATTAACACAAAACTCCGCTCAATTGTAGATATTTTTTTAAATATGCACTTTCCTTAGTGAGGGCGACGAATGCCGCAACTGCCATAATAGGATGCAACTCTCTAAATCTGTATTAAACTTGTCAAAAATCTACGACATGCAACAATTCAACAGATTCTGCTACTTTGGTGGGCAACAAGCCTCGCATCGAACACTGCGCTGCCTACGTCAGATATGTTACGAGATTCGTTGTTTTTGAGTTTTATGCTGAGCTCGGTATTTCATTAAAAGGAACATTTGCGAGTGCGCGGGTGGCGGATATCCCCCTCTAGGCCGTCTGCTACGTAGATTCCGATGTAGCGCGTGAGTCTCTCCTCTCTCTACATAACATTTTTTAAGGCAGGGGTCGGAAAACCTTTGCAGTGTCGGGCCGAGGCGTCACGAAACCGACACGGAGTGAGCTGGAAGGGAAGTCGCAAGAGTGAAAGGGGAAGGGGGGAGGCAAACGAGTAAAGAAAAAGACACAAAAAACACTGGCCCGAATTCGCATTAAGGACTGTCCCAAGAATTCTGATGAACCCGCAGAGCTCGACCCAATGAACGCTTCATTCTTGATTGAGCAGTGACCACTTGGGTAGCTCTATAAACGCGAATAGAATTCTCGAAACTTTCCAGAGCGCGCACAGGTGGTCTCGTTGCGCGCTCATGTCGCGGCGCTCTGGTGTCTCGAGCGCTCCTGTCGGCGCTCTCGTGCTGTGCGCTCTTGAGTTAAACAGCAATGTAAAACACGTGGAAAAAAGGTTAGTATGTATCTGTCCAATAGACAATTGCAAGCACGGCGCCCGACTAGTGTCCATGCGTGCGTGCATCTGCAGAGTGCGCGTGAACAAAGCTTTTGGCAAGCTTCCAATTGCACCCACTTGCCCGCACGAGCAGAGGCATGGCGGTCCCCAGATGCCCCGTTTGCAGAAGCCAATAGGCGCTTTTAAAAAGCTGTGCACGGGCACAGCCATAACCGTCCTTCCCTTCATCGTTACCACAACAGGATAGGCTATTTCTGTTTTATATTCAATTGTGTCCTACTGCCCAGCATTGGTCTCCCTGGAGGCTTCTCTACGTCGTTTTTACTGGCTCCGTATAGACAAACGACGATAAGCAATGGCGGCTGTAATCTTGCGCGTGTTTAAAGCGTCTGTACTTAAACGATTCTTTCTAAGAGAGCAGGCGCATGTCGGCGGTGAATGATGATTAGTCCATTATACTCGTACTTCGTTTCAGCTTAAGATCCGATGGGACCGACGCGACGTGCTAATGGGACCAATGAATCGAGCTCAAAAGCACAGGTCACCATAAAGTTTCTGTTTATCATTGGCTCAGCGATGGTAGAACACGTTCAGAGATATGACGTGGTTCTCTTTTGGTGCTCTCTGATTAGTCCCATCAGCTCGTAGCTTTGGCAGCGTCTGGACTTAGGGTGAAACGAGGTGTAGTCCGCAGCCAACCGTCGGCGCACGCAGCCGATTCCCGACGAGGCGTAGCTTTCCCCGTGGAATCACGACATTACGGGAGTGAATCATGACGCAGTAAGGGGTAGCGGAGCGGGCGTATGGCCTCAGTGCTACAGACAAAAGTGAATTGATTGATAAAAGATGGCGATAAACCTCTTCCTTTCCAATTACTTCAGTTTCCATATGAGCGGCTTCTAAGAATTCAAGAGTGCTTAGAATTCATGCCCTTACATTCACCCACAAAGGAAGCAGAACTCACGAAAACTTCCAATTAAGACATTTTCGTGACACACGCTACCCCAAGACATGTAAACTTGTATCGATAATTCCGATACACCGGGAGAGCTCAAAAGTGTGTGGTCTATAGAGCGACTTCGAAACCACCCAAAGCTCTCCACAATCAAGCAAGGCAAGTCGCAACGAGCGCATAATACGCGCATGACAATTTTTCTATTCCCCTGGTTTCTAAGAACGATCATGGCAAGTCTGATTTTTTCGTTTGCAAAACAAAAGCATGTAGCGGCAAAAAAAGAAAAAAACGAACAGACGTAAGTAACGAGGCGTAGATATATCAGAAGTATCAATCGAATCATCCGACTTTTTTTGCTGTTGTCAGATAATTGTCTCAAACAAAACTACAGGGATGGTGACAGGGCAACAACACCCAAAAGATAGCGACCGCTTCGAGTGTTTTTCACTTCGCAGTGGGGCGCGGTACGCGTCTGTCTTATCTCAACTCCTGGCTTTGCAGGTCCCCCTATCTCACGTATACATGGTACGTCTGTAGACGCATACGGCATTCCAAGTATTTTATGTCTTTAACAAAGTGTTCGCGTGAAACTATTTTTATCTGCGGTGTATGAGTCGCGCACTGTTGTAAAAGCGGCTCCTCTTTGTACGATCAGCAGAGTCGCTTCAGCCGCGGACTTATGTTGCAACGCTTCGGAGCGCCTTCGGACCGCCAAAAGAGCTGGCCCTTGGTGGGGGTTCTGCCGTTCCTATTTTGTTGTTAACGTTGACAAAGCCTACACCTTGCACAGATAAATGCCGTACTTACAACCACAAAAGAAACACGTATAATTCGTACGGTTGTATACAACGCAGGGACCAAATTCAGAGAAAAAAAAAGGAGTCTTATACACCTGACATAACGGTCCACCTATGCGAACATTGCAAAAACCGGTAGATTTTGATCACTACATGAGATACGTTCAGAGGAAACCTGTAAACATGTACGAATTAAACGTTTTTTCTGAGAACTCGTCACATTGTGCCAACAAATATCGGCTAACCTTTTGTCACCTGATGTCACCTGATGGAGTACCGCTCGAGACTGTTAAACAATATCAATACCTCGGAGTTTTAATTTCCTCTGATTTGTCATGGGGTGCACATATTGAGTTTATAGCTCGTAAGGCAATGCGGAAGCTCTGGTTTTTGAAACGAAATATTAACCTCTGTTAACCTGAAACGAAACTGACTGCTTATAAGACCATCATAAGACCAATTCTAGAATATGCATGTATTGTATGGGACCCTCATACAAAGGTGTCAATCGATATGTTAGAGACTGTGCAAAAATAAAAAAGCATTGCGGTTTGTGTACAACAGTTATGGTTTTATGTCATCCTTTTCCGATTTGTATCCAAGATCGGGATTGAGTGATTTAGTGACCCGGAGAAAAACAGAACGGCTGAAGTTTCTTTATAATATGATACAAGGTAATTTGCGACTGCATCTCTGTGATTACTCTTCGTTTAACGAGACAAGGCCCACGAGAGGCAAACACCAATTAACACTTGTCGAACCATTGTGTCGAACCACTTTGTTTAAAGCATCCTTTTTTCCTAGAACCACGTGTGAGTGGAATAAGCTTCCTGAAAGTGTTGTAAATTTGAGATCAATAGATACTTTTAGTGAAGCCCTACTCTCGCACTTTGTTGAGTAGTGGCTCTGTCTGTTTGTTTGTACTGCTTCCGCTTTTTCTTGAATATTTTTTTTGTACACCTCCTGCGTAGGCGTTCTACAGAATGCTGGCAGTACCACCATCTAATAATAATAATAATAAATAATAGTAGAATCACATTCTGCCGCACAGCATCGCGAACTCGGAAACATTGTCCGATACTAGCAAAACTTGTTGTTGAGCTAGTTGGCTGATGAAACTGAGTAAACATGTATGCGCAAAATGAGGGCGAACCCAAATGCGCTCGTCCTTGTCCCCTCCTTCGTGTTCTTCCTTTGTGTTCGAGCATACAAGGTTACGCATTACCCTATTGGTTGGTTACTTCCTTTCGGGGGGTCTTCTCCAGTAGATTGAAATTGGAAAGCATGTGAAACATAATTAACCGAAAAAAAAAGCAAAACAACTTGCGCAAAAAAAAAAAAAAAAAAAAAAAAAAAAAAAAAAAAAAACACGCCACGCTTTTCTGGGTTTGCTGCGCAGAAAAGGTGTAGTCCATCACCCTCAAATGCGGAGCTGAGTACATAAGGAAAACCGGCCGATGTACAAATTACCGCTTACGTGAACACACAAATGCAGCCACTCCAAGAACTGATAACTCCATTCCTCCGATAGCGGTTGACGCCAACGAATGCCTTGGATGCGCGCCTGACTTCGCGGGAACCAAGACAAAGGGGGGACACCGCAATCGGTATGGACGTGAGATAATCGAAAGATTTCTCGTCGAGAACGCAGAAACCAACCTCTTATCGGCTTCAGTAACCTTACCAAGACGGGATATAAAATTCCTCAAGCTTAAAATTGAAAAAAAAAAATATTTGCTTTGTTTTTTTATTCAGCCTTGATGTTCGTAATCCTCAACGGGTCATCGGTCTTTTAGCCGCAGATGATAAATTTAACCAGTGCAGTAGCACCGCTAACCTGAGCCTTTTAACGTGCATCACGCAGTAGTGATTACACGAACGCGTGCCAGTACAAAATCCAAGTTGAAAAATATCGCAATCCCCGTAAAAACTAAATCGTTACTGTAGTTCCTCCCTTGCCTCGTGAGTTCCTCCTCTCCCTTTCCATCCCCCAGTTTTCCTTCTCCCTATCACCTTATCTTTCTTGGAATCTCGTTCAGGGTGCAGTTTTCCTGCCCGAAATAAACGTTGTGGCTCAATGAAAGACAGTGTTTGTCCCGTGCTTGTCCTTCGCGTTTAATTCTTTCTCTTTTGAGTGCTCATTTTCTACTCGCTCGCTTTTACCACTCCTAAAATATTTGTATTTTCAAACACGGGAGCGCACCCACACCTGCTGCAGTGGACTGCTAAATGGCCGGACGGATTCGAACGAAGAGAGTTGCAGTCCTCCCTCAGTCTGTCATTATTGCAGCGTCCCGTTTGGCCCACACAGGCCTAAGCACAAGACAGCGCAATGCAGTTCGCAACGGCCAAAAGGGCAGTGGACGAAACTATTTACATGAGGGAAGAACAATTATTTTTAACGAGTGAAAGAGCGTAGTCATAATTTTTTTAAATTCCATTATTTACCAGTTACTTTGATAAAAAAAGAAGATAACAATCGAACTCGTACAGCGTGCCAATTTATTGACAATTTAGTGTGTGGGCGTGCCTGCGTCTGTGTGTTTTTAGTTTCATATTGCCCCGGCCCTGAAGTAATTATGAAGGTCGTTTATCACCTTCCCTGCGCGTTTTCACATTCTTCGTTGATGCATTTCGAATTTTTTGACAAAAACACTGCTCGGTTTTAGTTTATAAAAAATATAATAAGACGGTGTTTTTTTTTTTGCAGTATACATTTAGTTCTGATCTCTTTCCGCCTCGCATAAATCGCGGGGAACAAAATATTCTAGGCTTCACTTGGCGGCAGCGTGGCCTGTCAGTCCACGCGTGGCTTACCATTTTTGTTCTTAATGCGAAAGCATTAACTATCCCACGAAGCGTAACCGGAAACCGGAAAAAAAAAAACGCGAAAGAAATGTTATTTTTTTTTATTGGCTCAGCAAATCGGCTTTTAGATAGCCACTGGTGGCCACTGGTGGCCGCTTCAGGTTTTCCATAGAGTTTCGTTCGTAGTTTGTTTTCCTCCATGTGCATGCTCACACCCTAGACGCTGACCGACGTCTGTGATTACTCATGTGAAAACCTAATGCTCGGATGCACCTCATTGAAGCGTTCCACTGAAGCTCAACGATTGGTCTTTGGAATATTGCCGCGCGCGCAGGTGGCCAAGCAGGCAGCGCGCTCGTGGCTTAATGGTTAGCGCGCGTGCTTCTCGCGCAGAAAGCCAGGGTTCGATTCCTGGCCACGAAGGCACATTTTCGTTGACTTCAACGTAACGTTCTGGTAAATTCGAGATCCGTGTTTGTTGATTCGAGGTTAGAATGTTCGACACGCCGAACCTTCTACGCCGAACGATCTAGAAGCCCGCGCGTGTACAAAAGGGGCTCCACGTGGCAAGACGGACTCAGTTTCGCCCCAGCGTTCGACTCTGCTGTCACGCCGACTTCGACGCCCGTGATGCTCTGCTTTCTTCTGTTACTTTTTTTTTTATTTTTGGGCACAAGTTTGCCCCATCAAATTTCAATTGAGTTATTATCGCCTCATCACTTGTCATTCGTGACAATATGTCCAAATCAGAAAAAAATACCGTCGATAAATGTCTCATAGAAAATGGGGCGGAGGGGGCACGTGTCAATAAACTCTGACTCGAGGTTGCCCATAATTTACAATGCTGCTTACGGGGAGCTTCAGGTGGCCTCAAATGCGCTGTAAACACGACCCACGCTTGAGTTCTTCGGGTTCACCAGAATGACCGAGACAAGTTTAAATTTATCCAGGAGTCGAGTTGTCACCAGCATGCTTTAATTGGAAGTTTTTCATGGGTTCCACTATTTTCAAGAGTGCGTGTAGGGCTTTGAATTCTGAAAGCTCTTGATTTGCGAGGTAATTGAAGTAATCGCCAGGTGAGGAAGTTTACCGCGCCTTTTTCACTCCATATTAACTGCTGTCATAAGTTGTGATGTCATACGTCAGCTGTGCTCTCCCTGAGTGGGATTCCGGGGTTTCGATGTTTATTTATGGTTAAATTGGAAGGGTATTTTTCGAAGTTTATTTTTAGCTCAAAATTTAGGGTTCATCGGAGTTTATTTTCGTTAGATTCCAAAGTCTTGGCAATTCGGAGAACAATTTTACTTTGTTCGAATTATTTTTTTATCAAAATTTAGTCGTTTTGCTATAAAAAACAAAAAACAAAAAAACTGAAGTGGTTTTTCCTCACGACCGCTTGATCTGTGCTCTTGTGAAATTTGTATATAAAACACCGTATTTTTTTGCGTCGTGATCTCAAAATGTTTCGCATAAATCAGAATTAAAGGAAATTTTACCGGTGACTGTGTTTTCGAAATTTTTTTACTTTTTTATTTTTTCGTTAACACGGAACTCCAGCTCTGAGCCACCCCGTGATGTCGGGAGTCCACGTGGGCAGCTACGCTTCAGAATTCGAGAGCCAGCTGCGCGTGTCGGTGGACTCATGCGGGCTCTGAGTATGATTATATAAGGAGGACTCACCGCCGCCTCTGGCTTATGTAGTAAATATACTGGACTAAGTGTGACGCTGCCGGCGGTCGCCTGCGCACCAAAGGATGGTCCAAGCATTACTCGCTTCCGCCGGTGGCTTCTGGATTAAGTATTCACCGCCGTCGACCGCCTGTGGACTAAGCATGCCGAACTAGGTATGACTCGCCGACAACGATCGCCTGCTGACTAGGCATGCTGTGCTGTTTGCCTCGCCGCCGGTGGTCGTCTGCGGACAAAGTATGCCAGACTAACATTCCCGTCAGACGGACTCATTTAGTGTCACCTCAAGCGATTACGCTTCAGCCAACGTTGGCTTCAGCGGATCAAATGTCACAGTGTTTTTTGAGATTCACTCGGAAATGATGTTATCGACGATGGGTAGGCTAAAAAGCACGCGAGTTACTCAAATAAGCACGCAAATTACTCAAATAAACGCGCAAAATTCTTAATAGTCTTTGTTGTATTCTTTTTAAAACCATGTTACCAGACATTGATGCGTTAATAGACTACGTCCATAAACCCCTGTTTGCAACACTGCGCGCGTTGCTCTCTGGGAACTAGTTGGCAATGGCCAGGGAGGAGAGTGGCATGGTTTCGGTTTTGATTGAAACGTCGACAAGAGATTATACACAGAACGTATCTGATGTTTTCTGGTCCCGAGAGCGTCATTTTTGGTCTCTGAATTAACCTAAAGGGCCACACCTCGAAGATCTAGCACAAGCCCGAGACGTATAGCTAGTCTTAACACATGCTTGTTGTTTTTTTGTACTCGAGGTTTTCTTTTAGTTTTCGAGGTATGTGAACGAGCCAGTGCTGGGAATCTCGATGCAGCGAAACTCGGGTATCTTGCTTGTGTACGAGTCGACAAGGTGTAACAACCAATAAGTATGCATACATCGAGCTCGCACCTTTACACTAGCGCTGGTACGAAGTTTTGCTTGTTTTGCGCGTTCATAGACGAAATATATAACTTTTTTAAAATTACAGTTTTTCTTAATACGCCCGTGTATGCGAGGTAAAACTCGGAGGTGCCTTTGAAAAGCTCAAATCGAACACACTCCTTATCTCTTATATGCACTAACCCGCAGCACTGCATGATGCGAAGTCCCCAAACGCCTGGAGTTTACTAATATTCAACATCGCGTATGCGCATAAAGTCAGTGCTTAAAGTCTGGGGGGTCTCAGGGGTCCGAGACCCCCCTCCAATTTTGGCGGGGGGTCTGAGACCCGCCTTTTAACTAAGCTCCCTCTGTGTTAGTCCCGTGCTTGGGGAACAGAGACGACAAGTCCTCGGAATAAGCTGAAAAAATACATAGTTGCAGAAAGAAGCTGAAGATTTGCCGGTTTAATGTTGTCGAACACGCCACAGATATCCCTCCCCCCTCCTCTTTCTGGGGGCCTCTTCCTGTGTTCGAGCTGGGAGAACCCCCCCCCCCCCCCTCCCCCCCAGACTAGAGGGAGACTTTAAGCCCTGCATAAAGTTATCCTGCAATCATATAGGCACATTTGGACATACAAACCGTGTTAAGAAAGCAAAAGTCGAGCACTTGTGTGATGAATGTCGCACCATTCGCCGGAAATGCGCCGGACGGGCGTGAACCCCCCTGCGGTGCACCAAACGAACGAAATTATTCAAAGCGCATTTGACGGTTGCTAACGGCCATAATATTTGTTATGTGTTTGTTTTCTTCCTGGCCGAGTATGCCGAGATAATTTCAGACATACCGTTCAGACACAGATCCTGGGCGTCGGTAAAAGCTCGTCCAAAAAGGCTCATAGCGAGGAGTAGGGGACGCTTGTTAGGGCCTCCGTCGTAACGATTCAGCGTTTGCGAAAACTTAACCTCCTATCAGCATAAACCTTAAGTGGAATATATATGATGACACGATCAATACATCATAGTAAATTTTGTGCAGTAGTGAGGTCGAATTTATTGCGTTTCCTTAAAAGTTCATACATCAACGGTGGGCTCAAATTTGATACTCCTGTGAGGATGCGGCTTCCTTTTGGCCCAATGAAGTAACAAGAAGGGGACATTTGGCAAACAAAATACGTTTAAAGCTCAAGGTGACCAAATATCAGTTGTAGTTTACTGGTATCTGGAGGGATTATTGAAATTGAGCTCAAGGAAACATTCGTGGAGCGATGTGACTAAGCCACGTCTTACTATGTTTGCATACGCACGCACAATATCCGGTGCTTCGGGAACCAAGGAAAGTGCCCCGGCCTTCGGTTTGTATCGCTCGAGAATGAGTGTATTGTACAATCGTGAAAAGTCACATAATCAAAAAGAAGCAGCGCATTCGGTCACGGCGTGATTGCATAAATTTAAGCAGCTCAAACGAAACCGAAACTGAGTTGCCAACGAGTTCCCAGAGTGCACTGCGTGGTGTTTCGCCGCGATGGGGCCATAGAGTCTTTACAATAAACGCTAGAGGCTCAGCTGGCGCTAGTGTGCTGTTGCATTTTGAAGCAGACAGCAAGCAGTCAGAAAATGCCTTCCGGTAATGCATTATTATGGGAAAAAGCGAGTCCATTTTTGCTTTAACTAAAGCAATTACACTTTACAATTACAATTACGCCAACCTCTTAGTGTTACGTAGTGTACGCACTTGCAGTTGCTTGCAGGCAAGACGGAGGGGTATCCAGCTCACCTTTGTTGTATAGATTGAAAAGTTTAATTAAGACGCGTGCCGAAATAACGTGCGAGCTCAAAACATCGTCGCCGGGCATGTCACGTTCAAAAGGACCAACTGTCGAACCAGTCACACACACACGCGTTGAATAAAGGCCCGTTCACACACTTGCAACCGAGTACGACCGACAGAGGCAAGACTGGTTTTTACGCCTCCTGCGACGGCGTAATACCAGATGTGCTGCTGTGGAGCCGGTCCTACGCCGTCGTAAGAAGCTTAAAAACCGGTCTTGTCTCTCGCGGTCGTACTCGGTTGCACATGTGGGCACGAGGGGCCCTGCAATCATATTTAGGCGTCCACCATTTTTGCAGTTTCCACGTCCCTCGGGGTTCGGGTAAGCCAGCGGGCACCAAGAGAGTAACTAAATATCAGTGCGTCATGTTTTAACAGGACGACGCGGAAACCTCCCTCACCTACAGGGGCAAGCGTGGTGCCGAAAGCGCGCGATATGTGACGACAGCGTGACGTTTTTGGTCCTGGCCTTACTATTGGCCAGAGCCGCTAAAAGCTTTTTTTTTAGTCAAAATAAGAAATATAAGGGTCGCGAACCGTTTCAAGTATTTATGAAAGTAGTCTTTGTTCAGTATTTTAGATCAGAAAAGAAACAAATGCAGTTTAGAAAGCACGGAAACAAGAAATGACCCGTTGACATACCCGCCACCAAGCGGCAGAAAAGGCGGCGCATACTAGAGATGGGTAGGGGTGTCGCGAACCGGCCGCGGTCGAGGTCGACCAGGTTCGACTTTTTCGAACTTTTAGTGGAAAGTTCGTCGATCCTTGTATTGAGGTTCGACTCGTGTGCGCATGCGCGACAGGCTGGCCAGTTGGCTTCGGATTGGATGGTAAAGGCTAAGAGATGAATTAAGTGCAGCGCTGATCGGCTAATTCAGTCAATACAGTACTAAAATTTAATTTATTAACTTCTTCAGTGAATAGAATTAGTTTCTTTTAATTGCAGTTGTTCACACAATAAAATAACCCTTTGCATAAAAAAAGAAATTCTCCAGACCTAAGCATGCTTGTATCAAGGTCTGGCCACACTGTCCACAAAGTCGAACCGGTCGAATCTGGTGAAAAGTTCGAATCGAACCCCGAAAGTTCGACCAAAAAGTCTGGTTCGACAAAAGTTCCCGACACCCCTAGAGATGGGTAGTAAGATCAGGCGCTGACGAGCGGCGAGCGTAGAAAGGTCCCGGATGTACGCGGCGGCGCTGCGGTCGTGTGACCTGGAGGATCCGACCGGTTCCGGGCGTTCCGAAGGCCTTCGGCGTGCAGGTTTGGCTTGCGGTTTGGCCGTTTGGCGGTTTGGCAGCGCGAAGTGGCTCCCGTTCTAATCTGACCTTTACCACGTGTTTGCTGTCGTTCGTGGCCAATGAAGTGTCATGCCGAATTAGTGTTTAATCGCGCAACAAATGCAATGCGAAGCGCCCCTGGCTGCCCGCTTCATCCAGTCTATCCAGCACATGCTTTAGTGGCGCCCTCTCGAGCCGTCGACACGGAGTACGGCAGCAGTGAGCGTTTGCTGAGCTCACTATTCCTCCTCTACTTCACGGCTACTCAAGCCAGGGCCAAGGACGTCATGAAGGAGGTTATTTTTTTGCTTGTTTTTTGTAATTTTATTTTGCCTATACCTACTAAAATAAAGCGAGATTCGAGAAAAAAAGTTTAATTAAGTTACTGCGTTCGGTGCGCTCAGGTTCGGTGAAAATTGAAAACCAGCCAAAAAGTCGTTGCAGGGCCCCTTTGAAAGGAGAACGAGAAACATATTTTTGTCACTTTTGATGAAGTAACAAGATAGAAGAAACGGCGACCGGCATGCAACGCGCGCGGCCGAGCTTTTTTCGACCTGTGATTGGTCTGTCGGTGCGTTCGGTTCGTTCGGTACCAAATATGCCGATGACGTTCAGCCCGGCTCAACTCCTTGAGTAGCGAACGAACACAAACGAAACGGCAGTTTGTCGCTTCGTTGACATCGCAAGTCGACGTTCCAACCGGTTGCACACGTTCGTTAGCATATTTGTGGCTCTGAACAGAAATGTGTGAACAAGCCTTAACGGTATTTAGTTTAATTCAGTAACGTGTCCATGTCTGCATCGAAGCGTTCCTGTATCGAAATGAATTTTCGACTGCAATGCGCGGAAAAGTTAATGGGACAACTGTAGCACGTTAGCGAACCTCTGGATCTTCGCGACACTTCCGTGTGCGCACAACACGGGCGGCCTCTTGTTGGCGGTCTGTGTGGGTGTGACGCCGGACGCGAACCGCAGAAACCAGTCCTTCCCTCGGCGCTCGCTCCAGGGACGAAGTACGGCAGGGGACACATGAGTGATGAAAACGGTCGCCGGGCGGCAGTATAGACCGTTCCATTAGGGTCATAGCAGAGGGGGTGAAAGAGAAAAAAATGCACTCCCCCTCTCACCCCGCATCTCGTCCGCTCCGCCGAGTGGGCTATTCGCGACTCCAGCGACCTATAGGGCGCGCCACCACCAAACAAACATGGCGGCTGAGTCCAGGTCGCGTCGGGTCGGCCGCGCCGCCTGAATGGGTGGCGCATTCAATTTAACAAATTTTCTTTTGTTGAATGCCCAATTTTATGGGTATTTGAACTGAGACCGTTAAGTGTAGCCGGTGCGCATAAACTTGGCGAGCATTGTTTTGTTTTGCCGGTGTTTTTTGTTCTTTTCATGACAAACTTTCGTTTCGGAGACTTCGATCAAAACCGAAACTATGGGCTTCGGAGAAACGGTAATAGACTCTAATTAGTTTTGATCATCTATGGAAAGCGGCGAGGGCTACAAAATTGTTCCACCGAGAGTAAGTTTTAGCTAACTCGCATGCCTCGACCATGCGATTTATCTGTCCGCGAAATTGAGCTTTTGTGCCTGTCCGCGTTTCAAGAAACAGCTCCAGTCGTGTGCTCGGTCAAGAACACAGGCTGCAGGAAAATTACAAAAATTAAGCAAGAGCTTCTTGAGCCAAGCAGCATGTCAACTCACTGGCGCTTCACTAAGCAAGTGATACTCGTATTTCAATTAAGGTTTTAGTAGAAATCGAGAAGTCATTTTGACGAATATGCGGATTATGTATTATATTACATACTATGTCCCACTAAAGCGATATTAGTATATTCTTCGGGTTGAAATATGAACTTAGTTAACTAACTATTAGGTGAACTGCTGAATGAAAGTATATTTGACAGACAGAGAGATACTACTTAAACTTAGCCAAATGGTTCTAGCCGGTAGAACGGAGGCGAGTGCAGACAAACTGAAGAGAGTCTTCATTGGAGATTCACGCAGAGCCTCTCTGTGCATTGAACTTGACTTCGAATCCTGAACGGATAAAATGAGTATTTTTTGTGGCCGGTCAACCTGAGCAATGTAGACGTATATTGCTGCTGGCTTCGACAGGGGTTAAAATATAAATATTGGAGGCGCGATAGATCCTAATGACGTGACAGCTTCTAACTTTGCGAGACGCGTCCCCCACCTTTTGAAAGCAGATAATTTCCCTCATTAATCATATGCAGCAAGCAGGTTTTCTGAATCAAGTAATTGCGAAATTAGCCCGATTCCTTCAATGTGATCTTTTTCGGCGAAAAGCCGCTAAGATGAATAGCCAACGCACCGGCCGGCGTTAGTGGCTAAATTAACCTGAAGCTAATCGAGCACAACCAAACTCAAGGAAAGCAGCTATCGAACCTTCCCATTCACTTGACTGCAACATTGGTGTTCCCTCCAGTGAAACACTTCGTATGTCGACCTCAGTCCACTGTTCTACATCCTTATAAAGAAACCACTTATCAGTTACCAACCAGTCATCACTTTGAATGTGATTAGAGACAGACGAGAAATCAAAACGTTTTTCTGTGATTCCTCCTCATCCAAAAAATTGAAAGCACGCGACCGTGTGTTGTGGAGTAAACCGGCTTTCAAACACGTGATGGAAAGAAACAATCTACTGAGGCTTCACCACACTAATGAACACTCAAACAAACTTAAGAAATTTTCGGACCTTCGTCAAATTACATTGCTCGCCCCCGCGCCGACAGCACGTGTCCGCGAAAGCCATCAGAGACGCGGCGGAGCGCGGAGCGACCTGGACCGACTGGTTCCCGGTTTTCCCGCTTGGCGGCGTCCGTTTTGCTGTAGTCGCGATTAGCTAGCGTCCGGCTGGCGTGCAAACTCTGTTTCAAATCGCGTCATTTTGGAACTTTCAAGCGCAGATGCGCAGATTTTGGTATGCCAGTTGTCGTGTAATATTATGCTAGATAAAAAGACTCACAGGGTCCAACTGCGCTGTTACCTGCGTGCAAAAAAAAAAAAAAAAAAATAATAGGGTAAATTGTTAGGTTGGCCGATCTCTTTGGGAAAAAGGAAATCCGGTTGCTGTACCTTTTTTACTATACAAAGTTTGTACTGTTGTAGGCTTTTAGCGACCATGAGTGGAATTCTGAAATAATAAATAAAACGTGCTCTCTTGCCGCATTACACGCAGTAGTTGAGGGTAGTACTTCCGGCTGGCTCAACTGCTATTGAAGTAACGGAAAAAAGATATGCTAGTTGATAATTTAGCAAAATAGAACAACAGAGAGCTATAGGCTGATTTTGAAAGAGCCACAACTATTCTAAGAACGCGAACCACTTCACAACGGCAGCCACGAGCGAGCGTTCGATGTTCGGTAGAGCCCGCCGATACAGCCCGAAGATGAAGAACGGCAACCTCCCGGTTTGTCGTCTGCTAGCGGAGTCGGGCGCGTGCCCTCTCTCTCGTTTTACCCCGCCAAACCCGCTGAACTTCCCGGATGTGCGGAGAGGGCGCTGCGGTCGAACAAAATGGTGCCGCCCAGAGAGTGCTAAATGGAATGGTCTATACACTTTACCAAAAAACGCTCCTAGGCCGCCGCCATGTTGCTGATGCTGATGCGGCTGGTGCGACTTGCGCGCCCTCTATCAGCTAGAAATTTTGAGCCACTCTCTTGGACTGTGAAATGCCGCTCATCGCGATTCTCTACCTATGTTACTGCGGCTTTGCATTCTACGTTTTCTGGACCCTCTTGAAACTTTCCACTTAATTTTTCTGTTGCATGCTGCGTATTCGGAAAAAAAAGTCCCCGGAAAAAATGTCTCCGGAAAAAAAGGCCCCAGGCGGGAAGTAGGAAAAAATGTCACTAAAGAGTTTTCTATCTCTGGGTTTCCCTGATCTTCATGGCCTTCGGGCGGTCCGGTCATATGTGATTCCGAAAAAAGACACCGTGTGGCAAGTAGAAAAAAAAAGGCCCCAACAATTAAGAAATTATACAATTCATCGAGGTACACATCGCGACACTGTTAGCGCGAACAGGACATAGGCGTATTTTCGAAAGAAATTCGGTCGTTTGCTTTGTATACCTAAATAAGCATTCTCAGTACCTATAATAACTTTGAGGATAATTCCCCTTTCGTTTCTATAAAAAAAAAAAAAAAAGAAACATAAAAAAACTAGCGATCGCTTCTTCGTGATAACATTGTCGCGCTTTTTACCTATTTGGAAATGGTACACAAGTACCTTTCAAATTTCCCCAAACGGAATAGCTTGGTTTTGGCTAGAAGTGTTATAAATGTTTATTTCATAATGAAAAACAAACAAAAACAGTTGAGATACAATGTTACAAAATCAGGAATGAAATGACACACTCTAGATTCATGAACAAAAGTCAAAAGTGGATTGTACAGCAAAGGAAAAAAAAAAATGTCCCTTTGGCGACATTTTTTCCTACTTTCCACCTCGGGCCTTTTTTTTTTCGGGGACATATTTTCCAGGGACATTTTTTCCGGAACCCGTTCTCCCCTCTCCCAGAGATAATCCGCGTAGAGTCCCTCTCTGCTATAGCAAGAAACAGTTGTTCCTGTTGGAGTCAGTCGCGCCCGTTCTTTTGCTTCGGTGCTGCTGTGAAAAAAGGAAGCTCTCCCCAAAGCGTGCCGCAAAACGAAGTGATCTTGGTTCCGTCCGATCGTCAAGATGTGGCTGTCGTCCACTGTTACTGTGTTATTTGAGATCTTTGTGAAATAAATTCTTTTTACATAACGCTGGATCGTGTTGCACGTACAATATATTGTTCGAATGTTAACACTTGCTAAATTGTATGTCCGTGTCCTGTCCATCGGTAAACACGCTATTTTTGAGCGTGAAAAATGCTTGCCTTTCGGCTATCTTCTGTTTTAAGTTATTTTCGACAGTTAAGCGCTTTGTCGTTTGACACGCGGTTAATCGGGTGGTGCCCTCAAAACTTATCGTAAAAAAGAAAAACAACTAACATTCCAGTCGCATTCGTTCTGTCGCGCAACAACCCAACAAAAATAATTTAGATTTCCGTGTTTATTTTGCTTTTTCGTTCTTTGAAACGTGGTACAATGCTTTTTCAATGTCCTCGGGAAGATGCATACACCATGAAACGGGAAAAGACGAGAATTTTGCCGCCGGCTCTGTTTGAGACTGCGCCTCTCAAGATCACAGTTCACTCAGTTAGGGTTAGCAGGGACGCCGGTGAGAGCCTAGCCTCAAACCCAGTGACTGGGCTTAAAAACGGTTTGTTGCCCCTGGGGTCGGGTGTTTCTTGGAAAGGTTTATATATCATAGGCGACCGCGGTGCCGGCGTCCCTACGTCACTTCCGCTCGGCGCGGCGTTTCTCGGATCTGGTCGATACTGAGGAAGCCGCGTGGTGCGCCTGTGTCGAGCCTATAGCGGCGAGCGGCGAGCGCAGCGCGGCCCCCACTTTCACCGCTCATATGTTCCATGCTTGATACCTTGGCGCGGCGCCGCAACCAGGGAGTATTAAAATAACGTACGCAATTTTAGCCCACACTAGCGCTAAATTTAGCGCTTGCGTTGGTGCACGCTACGCAAGAGAGTTTTAGAATAGCGTGTCTCCGCCGCGACGCAAAAGCCCAAGCATCTCACGCTTGCAACGCACCAAGATACCGTCACAATTTTTATTTCACGCGCGAAGTGCTGTAACTTGAGGAAAAACAAGATTTTGGTCTAGAGTAACATTTTAGATTTGTTTAAACATGAGAATACGACGCGAGCGGTCGACCGGTCGTGTCCGCTTGCGTCGCCTCGGCAAGAGAGGTACCTTCGCCGTATACTTTCGCCCAGAGAGAGAGAGAAAAAGCTTTTATCGGCGGAATATAAAAATTCCTTAGACTGCGGTCCTCGTTGTGGCGTGGTGGCGGCGACCTCCTTAGCCCCTTCCACCAAGGCTCTTTGCAGCTCAGGGTCCGAGCTTCGGAGCGAGGTCTCCCACTTATTATGGGATGGGATTGAGGGAAAAGGGTCTTGCGGGCAAGCCCATATTATTAGGATGGGCAGAGTTGCTTTGTCTCCACAAACGGTGCATTCCGAGGTAGGGTACATTAAGGTGAAGATGTGGGTGACGGTAGAGGGGTTATGAAAAGCGCCCCTCTGTAGTTGGCGTCAACTATGGGCCTGCTGGGTAAGGGACGTGTCGGTTGGGGAATAGACCTGACGGGAGAGGGATAGTGCGTGGTGATTTCTTGGAACCTGGATGAACTATCCCTGGCGGATCTCGCCCCGTGGTAGAGATGGAGGCTAGGCTTTGCCCGTATGGTGTGTCCCCGGGCTTCTTCATGGGCCGCCTCGTTTCCCTCGAGACCAGCGTGCGCCGGTGTCCAGACCAGTATGAGGGGGGTCTGGGGCGGGTTTCTATCAAGAATTTTGAGCACTGGCCGGGGAATGCGGCCAGCTGCGAATTTTCGAAGGGCGGTTTTAGAATCTGTGATGATCACTGAGGGGTGATCATCGTTTATAATAAAAAGGGTTGTCAACACTATGTTCGACTGGCTCCGACTTTTCTCTGGTCTCTCAGAATCTGGAGATCTCAGTGACTTCCGTTGGGTTCAGTAAGCTTTTGTTTAGGGTCACAGTTCTTAATCCATTACACGTCTCAAGTTATAACTAGGGCTAGGCAATTATTCGATTAACCTACCAATTAATCGCTTAATGCTTTGATCGCGATTAATTTTTCGACCGGTTAATCTGCAGCAATAATGTGCTGGCCGCAGAGTCCCGCGTGCTCACGCGAGACTCTGCGGAAACGAGTTGTCCCATTCCACAGCCCGAGGATACATCGACCGGGCGGGAGGGACCCAGTCTCGAGACCGCGGGGCTCGTTCAGCGCGCGAACGTCTAGTCGCCTTCTACGACGTCACCTCACATTACCGTGTCTCCCGCCGCCTTTACCCTCCTGTGACCCAAGCCCTCTCCCGGGAAGAGAGTGTTATGTGGCGCCAGCTGCAGACACACTCCTTCCTCAGCCCTCTCCTCCTCTCCCACATCTACCCATCCCTCTACAATCCCACCTGCATTCTCTGCAGCGCCAGAGCTACTCTCTCCCATTTATTATGGGAGTGTCTTTCTGCCCATCCCTCTCCCTCACCCTCGAAGGAGCGGTGGGACGCTGCGCTACGCAGCTCAGACCCGACCACCTAATTACAGGTGGTCCGTCGGGCTGCCGATGTCGTCGAGGCCCATGGGCTCCCGGCCACCATGTGTGGCTGACTCTCGAAGGAGCGCGGCCATAACCGCCACCACCTATATAAATAAAAAAAGTTATTTCCATCCATCCATCCGGTTAATCTCTAAAATTTTGAAGAATCAAAAGAAAGTAAAAATTAAATGCTTTCACCACGCAGAGGTGGACGAGTAAACCTGTATGAAGGGCAAACTTTAGGGAAAAGTTTAACCTAATATAAACTGTAGTGGTGAATGACACTGTCTCAACTGATCCTGGTGTTATAGCGTGCCATTTCAATGAGTATTTTCAGTCGGTTTTTTCCAATATCCGTAACCATGATTATGTGATTTCCACCACATCAAACTATCACTCTGAGTTCATAACTTATTACGGCATAGTTTCTTTGCTGTTGTCACTGAAAACGAAAACAAGTGCTGGTCCCGATAAGATTCCAAACACGTTTTTACGACGGTACGCTGAGTCCCTAGCCCATTATCTTCTCATTATTTTTCGTGCATCATACTCAAACAGCTCGCTGCCAGATGATTGGCGAACTGCCATAGTGGTACCTGTGCACAAAAAAGGGGATCGCCTAGCAGTTGAGAACTACCGTCCAATTTCCTTGACTTCTTCTTCGTGTAAATAATAGAGCACATCATCTGCAGCCAAATTAATGAACTGCTGGACAGTCGTAATTTTCTAACAGAATTTCAACATGGCTTTCGCAAAGGCTTATCAACTACGACCCAACTCGTCACTACCATCCATGAGTTTGCGCAAAACCTCGATAGGGGAAGTCAAATCGATGTGCTTTTCCTGGACTTCAGCAAAGCTTTCGATAAGGTGCCTCATGAACAACTGCTTTTTAAACTTGAACAGCTTGGTCTTCCACGTGGTTTTGTTAACTGGATGGCTGCATACTTGCCACATCGCACACAGTCTGTTTCCGTCGGAGGTTGCATCTCTCCAGTTCTGCCTGTAACGTCAGGGGTCCCCCAAGGGAGCGTTTTAGGTCCTCTTTTGTTCTTGGCGTACATAAATGATATTGTATCAATCATTGACGCAGGTGTCCATATACGTCTTTTTGCCGACGATTGCATTATTTTTAAAGAAATAACTTCGAGCTCGGATCAGTTACTGCTAGATCATAGTTTGCATTCCGTTGTATCATGGTGCGATACGTGGAAAATGAAGCTTAACTCTGCTAAATCAACACTTTTACGTATCACAAAAAAGAAGCAACCCTTTGAATACATTTATAATATCCCGGACACCCCGGTTACTGTGGAGCGAGAATGTTAATATCTTGGTTTAATTGTATCGGACACACTTTCTTGGTCTCCTCATATAAAACATATCTGTACTTCGGCATCCAGGAAGTTGGGTTTCATTAAAAGAAAGTTGAACGACGCTCCGATTCAGGTTAAGCTACATGCGTATTATTCATTAGTCAGATCCAAGTTGGAGTATGAAAATATCGTTTGGGATCCATTCACTCAGAAAGATATCCGGAAGTTGGAGATGGTGCAACGTCGAGCGGTTCGGTTTATTTACGGAAAGTATAGAAGGCTGGATTCACCATCTCAACTTATGCAGGCTAACGGAATACAGACTCTTCAGGCCAGAAGGAAACTAGCGCGGTTGAAATTCTTGTTTCATCTTCAGCAAGGACAGACTCGCATAGACCCATTGCAATATATTTACCCTTTAGCCTCAAGAGCTACGCGGCACAGACATCAGTTTTCACTAACACCCATTTTTGCGCGTACTAATATGTTTAAGTTTAGCTTTTTCCCTCGCACTATTAGCGACTGGAACGGTTTACCTCTCGAACTATTTATCGACACCAACATTGTAGAAGGTCTCGAGCGTCTTGATAACTAACATGTTTTGCTTTGTACATTGCTGCACCTTCATCTTTTTCGCATGGACATTAGGATTGTATAAACCTTCATACTACATCTGGATAGGTCATTTTGTATTAGTGCATGATGGAATTACATACTGCTTGATGCTTGCTTCCCCCCTCCCCTTTTTTTAAAATAATATATCCTGTATATTTGCTAGTTAGTTGTAAACCTTTTAATGTCGTGTTATTTGCTTTCGTTTTATGTGTGCATGTATATGTTGTATCCCACACCTACTTGGGCCTTCGATGGCTTGTAGTATCCTCTAAATAAAAATAAAAACTCAAGACAAATGCAGAAGGTTTCAAGCGTCTTGGCCACTTCAATGCCGTGCGAGTGTCCGTTTAGTGCGCCATAGACTATTGTAAATAATCAAAGAAAATCGCTCTTTTACCAGACAGTATAAATGAACTTCTTGGCCTCATCTGGGAGAATGAGTGGCCTTCAAGTGTTCTCAACTACACACCAAGTTTGATTTAGAATCGAATTCTATATTGCACCGTTTATCGCAAATTGAGCAGCATAAAAGAATTGGCTTTTTATAACATTGTGCATGAAAATGAACGAGAACGATTAATCAATTAAAAGGCGGCGATTAATCGGGTTAAAAGTTTAATCGATGTCGAGCCCTAGTTATAACTTTCTTTAGAAACTGGGTTGTTGTTGGTTTAAATCTAGTCCTGTGCCACTTTAGCACGAACAGCATTCTGCTCTTGTGACACAAAATGGGGTGAGGAAAAAACATAAATATAAAATAACATGCCTCTATAGGTACCACCTGGGAAGGCACAACCGATGGCATATTTTGTAATAAAAAATGAAAACCGTTTACAACTCCCTGTAACATCGAATTAGAGCGCAGCTCTTGAGGAGGAGGAGGAAAGGGTACTGAGGGTCACGTGTTCTCGGGGGGGGGGGGGGGTCACGTGACCCCTCGAGGTCACTTGACCTTGGTGGGGTCACGTGACCCCCACGTGACCTCGGGGAAAGGGTCACGTGACCTGGGGGTGCCACGTGACCTCGGGGACGGTCACGTGACGTGGGTGATCACGTGACCCCCCTGTGAAATTTTCCCGCTAGATTTAGCGGGTAAATTTTTCGGCTAGATTTAGCGGAGAAATTGTTTCCGCTAGCTTTACCGGGGAAGTTTTTCCGCTAGATTTAGCGGGGAAAATTTTCCTCTAGATTTAGCGGGTAAATTTTTCCGCGAGATTTAGCGGAGAAACTTTTCCGCTAGATTTCGCGGGGAAGTTTTTCCGCTATATTTAGCGGGGAAAATTTTCCGCTAGATTTAGCGGGGAAATTTTTCCTCTAGATTTAGCGCGTAAGTTTTTCCGCTAGAGTTAGCGGAGAGAATTTTCCGCTAGATTTAGCGGGGAAGTTTTTCCGCTAGATTCAGCGGGGAAAATTTTCCGCTAGATTTAACGGGGAAATTTTTCCGCTAGATTTAGCGGGTAAATTTTTCCGTTAGGTTTAGCGAAGAAATTTTTCCGCTAGACTTAGCGGGGAAATTTTTCCGCTAAATTTAGCGGAGAAATTTACCCATATTGCACCGCGCGGTTACGCCGACGGCGACGCCAACTGCGACGGCGACGCCGCCGGCGACGCCGCTCAAGCAGGAAACGAGCGCCTAAGGGCTGCGCTCTAAAAATAGGGTGACCATCCACCAATCTTGTCAAAGAAACCGCACAATTAATTTTTTTCATCACACGTTTTATGCTTAAATCCTCCATCATAACTTCTGAAAGTAGTCTGTGGAATTACCAGGTCTCCTAATTCTCTTACTGTCATTCGGTAGTTATGGTTGATTGCAGCTCACACGCGCTTTAGGTAGCCGGGTATTTTGGCTATGAAGGGCCTTCCGGAGCATGCATCGCTCTCAACAGCATGCCGACCATCTCAGGAGTGCTCGATGAATTGTACCTGAAAGTGTACGGTGATGAATATTGCCGCGCGCGCAGTGGTCCAAGTAGGCAGCGCGGCCGTGGCTGCTTCCCACGCGCGATTCCTGGGGGTGACGCGTCTTTCATTTATTCTTGCAATTTAATGTTCTGGTACATTCGAAAACTCTGTTGCTTCTTCAAGGTACGAATGTTCTAGTCGCCGAAATTTCTAGGTCGATTGTTCCAGATACCAACGCGTGTACATAAGGTGCTCTGTGTGGCGATCCGAAGTTAGTTCGCGTCAGCGTTCGGTCCTGCTGCTTCGCCGCCTTCGACGGCCGCGACGCTCTGTTTTTACCTTTTTCCTTTTAGATCGCAGCTCTTAGGCGCACATTTCCGGCTTGAGCGGCGTCGGCCTCGCCGTCGCCGTCGGCGTAACAAAGGTCACCCCAAGGTCACGTGACCCCCGGGACACGTGACCACCAAGGTCACGTGACCCCTCTCAAGGTCACCCCAAGGTCACGTGACCCACCCGAGGTCACGCGACCCCCCGAGATCACGTGGCCCCCTCCCCGAGGTCACGTGACCCCCCTCCCTCCGAGGTCACGTGACCTCCCGAGATCAAGTGGCCCCCCAGGTCACGTGGCCCCCTTCCCGAGGTCATGTGACCCCCTCCACCCGAGGTCATGTGACCCCCTCCCCCCCGAGGTCAGGTGACCCCCCCCGGAGCATATTAAAGAATGAGCGGAGGAGGAGGAGAAGAAGGAGGAGGGGTCTACCCTCCCCTCAGTACTCTTTCCTCCTCCTCCTCAAAAGCTGCGCTCCAGTTCGGCGTTACAGGGAGTTGTAACCGGCTTTCACTTTTTATTTTTGGGCACAAGTTCGCCCCATTAAACATTTCAGCTTCCCCAGTTATTCTTCGTTCCATTACCTCTTGATTGGTGACAATATTGAAGTATAAAGATATGTAATTTCTGATCAGCTCGCTAAGTCTTCATAAATCTGATGATCACACAGTGCTTCACCTCATTCAATAGCATCTTGCTGCCGACTGAATTGCCTGAAAGTAAAGTGATTGTTTACGCATGGGCAGAAGGGCCCCGTCTGACTGTCGGCCAATTGAGATTGGAGGTGCATCCCGGGTTAGCAGGATAATAAAAATCACTGAATACTTTAGGAACTAACTTTATAAGTTGTAGTTTTAGGTGCCACGGCACTATCGACCTGGATATCAGCAAAGAGTAGAAAAATGAAAAGCTGCTCATGTTGAGAGTTTTGTTTAGTGCACTTCATTGCAATACAGAGGTGCTTTGTTGGGAAACTAATGTCATTACTATCTCTACATTGTAGACTGTCATTTTTGATAACATAAGGGGCACTAACCGTCGGGTTAGTGCCCCTTATTCGTTTTAGATAAAGAAGGATAACTAAGCCCTCGTTTTGCAAAGAAGGCAAAAAAATGTTGTTCAAATTTTTTTTCTTACTTTGTGAGCGTACTTTATACAGGGGTGCATTCTGAGGAAACTAACGGCATGGCTGCCCCTTGATTGTAACTGTAGTTTAAGGTGACATAAAGTGTAGTCCTGCTTTTTACAACTGCCAGTTGAAGCTAGAAAAGCTATAAATTGTCTATTTTTATGAGAACAAACATTATAAGCTTTGTATTAGTGCTTTGGTCTCACTTTTTTCCCAAGATAATTCACATATTCCTGCTCAGTGGCACAATATACAGAACATCACTTCAAAAAAAAAAAAAAATCACTGATTGGGATGATAATAAGAATGGAAGATTTTCAAAGCATAATAATAGGCCAGGGGTGGCCAAACTGCGCCTCGCAACCGCATGCGGCTGTCTCAGGTTCCAAGTGTTGCTCACAACTTCCTGGTAAGCCTGCTCAGGTAAGAAAAAATACAGGTATAAAATAGAACCGTTTGCGTTTTGGCAGACTTGTGCCAACATGCCTATATAGCCGTGAGGCACTCTTTTCAACAATGGAGGAGGTAAAATTACAATAACATGCGCCTGACGTACAAAAACCTAACTGAGCTTCTCAGAACCCCAACAACATATATCTAAACTTCATGGTGCTTGTTTCACGAATGGGGATGCACAGTGAAGTTACTTAATGAGCAGTCGCTTTATGAGTGCAATTCGTTGTGGCCGCCAACTGAGCTGAAAGGAAAGAAAAAGAAAACACTAGCCTGATCATGCTTATAATGACTGCAGAGCACAGAATCCCTGTTCTCAATAAGCTGGGCACATGCCAGGTGTGTGTGAGATGTCACATGGTATCATAAGGTCACATGAATGGGACGTCAGGCGACGTGAAGCAGGGATGCAGCGTCACGGAGTCACATGACCTCATGACATTACGCAATGTCAGTCCGTGACAGTTCCTCATGGTGGTCTGCTCCTAAAATTTGCCTAATAAAACAAATTTTGTGTTAAACAATTCACACATCCCCTTTTCACTGTGGCTCTTTAATGAAATGGTTTTCTTTTTATGGCTCTTTGTTTATGTCTGTCTGACAACCCCGGTACTAGACCAATCTTTTGTAAGGACAGTATGCACACTTTGAACCCAAAAACTTCTAGGCATGTAAGCCTGTCTTTGCATGGTCATTAGATGTATCTTTTTTTCTTAGCTTGAATCTACAAACATGACCCTAAAAATCCTTATTGTCCACTTGCAGTGACAAGGTCGATTTATTGAAAAAGTATGTGAAGTTCGCCATTTTTATGAAGAAAATATTAGGGCAATAGAATATGAGACTTTCACTTGCATATCTTGGCATGTAAAAGTTGTTTTTGTCCTGTTGTGAGGGCATGTGCAGCCCACATTTTATATCAGGAAGGTCACGGCTTTTATCGGGTGAAACACTTAGGAAGTGTAAAATGACTAATGCACCACTTGTGAGGCGTGAGTGCTGTTGAAGTTCGGTGATTTTGATTCTCGGAGACTGTCCCGCTTGCAGCTACAGCGGAGAGTGGCTCTACATTTTTATAGGCAACTGACCTCACAACTTCTTATTTAGCACCTTTCATTCTTACCAAAATATAAGTTCAATGTTGTGAAAAAATAGTGATAATGAAAAATATCCCTCATTTCACACCTCGCTGGTCACATTTTTCAGTTGTCGTCTCAACATATCAAAATAAGAAGTAAATAGTCTGAAATGTACTACTTGTAAAATATATATTCACAAACACAGTCGAATAATATACTTATAAACAAAAATAGGACCAGGGGTTCAGTACTTTTAATTTTAACAGCAAGAAGAGCCGTCGGTACACTCAATAGCTGGTTTTCAAGCTCGCCCTAATGTTCGAAATGCCACTTCATGATAATTTCCACATTTATATCTTAAATACGAATAATTTTTAAAGTTCGCGATAGATGAGATGTTCCAACTGTGACCAAATAATGTTTTGCCGAACAATATATTTTTTTTGTAAAGGGGAAACATGTTTGGTGCTGTACAAGAACTGAGTTCTGCATCTTTGCTTCTTGTCACTTCATTAAAGATTTGGCTTTCCGAGTGTGTTGAATACGACGGTTATAGTCAGGCATATCTTTAACCATGTGACAGAGTTTAATAGGTAATGCAGTGATGAACAAGGCAAAGGTATTGACTTTTAGTTGACATTTACATACCGAGTGTAATTATTGCTGTGGCTTCAAATTTTCTTTCAATCTGCTATATATATTATAATATTCTTCTTTTTTTTACCTAGTATACAACGTAATTAGAATCAACCATAGAAACATGCAAAACTTATAAATGGTGGCCAAGTTGACGATTTTCATCCATCAGACCTTTCTCTGATAAAAAGTAGCATTTGTGACATGAGGCTAGTGCACCCTCTTTCTGCATTGCTGGAACCTGTCTGCCAATAATTGCATCAAAACAATTACAGGACAGCAACCGTGATCAATAAAATATGAATACAATTGATATATTTAAAATGTGTTCCAATGCTGGAAAACTATAAATTCTTTTACAGTCACTAACTGGTAAGCCTTCCTTGAAATAATGACTGCGGGAGCTAGGAAGGTCATAGACATTGACCATTAACAGCTACACCACTCATAGGATTGCCAATAACATGGAGTCTCTAAATATTGGACTCCTATTCTCGACTCCAACTAACTATAGGTGGCGCCACTCATTTCCCAAAATGGCGGTTTTAGTGAGGGTCGGAGATGCGTGCCGCTGTTGAGCCTGTCTAGTGTCTTGCTTCACTGAGCGACACAAACTATTTCTGGTAATACGAGGAAGCTAGGGTGTTACGGGCGCAGGTCACCTCTTTACCCTCAAAACAAGAACGCTGTTTAGCGTAATATTTACGCAGGAATGCGCGTTTTAATTTTGGAGCGAAACCGAAACTAACCTCTCTTTTGGATTAAATTTCTCGGTATAGGTCTTCATTTCGGATTCTTTCCTACCTCAAGATGTGTCTCACATCGTAATTATTTAGTGAGAGAAGTTGTTCGCGAAAACTTTGTTTTGTGACATACATGTTCAAACCAGGCGGATATTTGTAGTTGCTGTAGTTGATAAAATCAGTGCTGATATTTGTGCGTTCTCGTTGCCTTTTCTCGCTCAGATAATTGTCACGGGAAATAATGAACTGCAGGCCTTTTAATGGGTTTTTGGGTAATTAGTAGATTAATTGGTTTAAGAGGAATAAGAAAACAATTCCAATTTTTGCAAATGACCACAAAACGTATAAATTAATAAACGCTGTTCTCACTGCAACAACCCAAAGACGGAATCCGAGTCAGACAGTGAAGTGTGTGTGTGTGTGTTTTATAGGGGGCATCGCGTGACGCATCGGACTTTATATTACATCCAGTGTTTGACTGTTTGTCTATCTTGATAACGATGTATGAGTTCTTCATATGCTAAAAAGAAAACAAAATTATACCTTTCTGGATAGACTAATACGGTCAAATGGCATATTTTCCATATTTTCGTGATCTTGGCGTTAATTGGGGCATACATTGCCGCGATTGGTATTAATAATAATATTGCTACGAGGAAGAAGACGACGGGCTGTCTCGGCGCGAGCGAGGGGCTCGCGCCGGTGGCGGTCAGTTTGGAATTAAAAAGCCGAACCGCAAACAGTCGTCTTCTTGCTTGGACCCGGAACAACGCAACATACTTGGTGGAGGTTGGTCCTTCCTCGCACCTCTGCTGCCATCACGTTACTTCGCAGCAACCGCCAACTACCACCGGCCGGAATGGCCCAAGGTGAGCAGCAAGCCGCTCCACTTCGCACGGGATCCATCCTGTATCGTCACAGGGACCCCCCCAGCTTTGCCGGCTTCGGGACAGACGACGTCGAGGAGTGGCTTCGTACATTCGAAAGGGCAAGCCTCCATAATGCCTGGGACGACACATTTAAACTCGCTAACGTCGTGTTCTACCTCCGCGACACCGCCAAGGTCTGGTTCGACAACCACGAGGACCAGATCAGCTCATGGGATGACTTCAAGACGAAGCTCTCTGACGTGTTTGGTTGCCCGGTTAGCCGCAAAGAAAACGCAAAACACGCGCTTGCTTCTCGTGCACAGACGGTGGGCGAGGCAGTAGTCACTTACATCGAGGCCGTCCTAGCCCTCTGCAGACGCGTGGATCTTGCAATGCCCGAGTCCGAGAAAGTGGCACATATAATGAAAGGCATCGCCGAAGACGCGTTTACTATGCTGGTGTCGCGCAACCCAACTACGGTAACTCAATTAAAGGAGGAGTGTCGACGATGGGAAGCGCATAGGAACCGACGCATCGCTGGCCAAGCCACCGTTTCCAGGCTGCAAAACTGCGTCCCCTCAGCATCCGCTCCGACTAGTGAGCTGAAAACTCTCATCAGAGACCTCATCAAAGAGGAACTCGCGCTCCTGTTGCCGGCGGCCCAGCTTCCTCTTGCAGCTGAGCAGCAAACCACGACTAAAGACAGCCTTCGGCAGCTCATCCGCGAAGAATTATCGGCATCGACTCCAACTCTCACAGAAACTGTGTGCGCTGCCTCACCCGCACACTACCACCAGAATTCTTTCAATCAGCCTGTCGAGCAGCCAAGATATCCTACTCAGCGTAACAACAACGGGGATCGCGGTTGGCACCAGCAGTATCTTCAGCCCACTCGGCGCCCTATTTGTTTCTATTGTGGCATCCAGGGACATGTCGCACGCTACTGTAACCGTCGCCAGTGGGACACATCTCGACTTGTCTACGCGTCACGACGGCCAGTTCTATATGACCTCAGCGAAAACCGTTACGACAACCGAGATCGCGGCGATTGGGACACGAGGTACCCCACCAGACTCAGCTCGCCACGACGTTCAGCATCCCCCGGCAACCGTGGTCGCCGCAGCAGGACCCCATCACCTGTCTATCGCTCATCATCACCCCTCCGGTCCGACCAGACCTTTCCTAAGTCATTCATTCACGGGGAAAACTAAAAGCGGCAGCTCAAGGGGGTACAGCTGCTTCTACATCAAATCAACATCCCCCGCCATCATTTTCATTTTTAAACCTACTAGACATTATTATCAAGAAGGTGAGATTCACGGCATTAATCGACACTGGTGCATCTATTTCGATTATCAGTGAAAATGTTAGAAAAAAGTTAAAACTTGTTGGCACGCCTTGGGAAGGTGGATGTATCCGCACTGCTAACACATCTCTGACGCATCCGCTCGGCGTGGTTTCCGTCTCCATAACGATTGGCACTGACTCTCATCGCCATTGTTTTGTCATTTTATCTCACTGCAGCCATGATGATATCCTCGGATGGGACTTTTTAGCTACCCGTCACGCCCTTATTGATTGTGGTAGGAAAGAAGTGCATTTAAGTGACATTGAAATCTCGCCCGACTCCGCTCCGTGCCAAACCGTTGATTTTCGATCCGCCTCCGACTACCGAATCCCACCATTAACCACAGCGCTCATACAGCTAGATGCAGACGTCAGCGACTCTGATTACTTAATTGAACCTAACAGGGAACTTCTTTTTCAAAAAGGTATTGCCTTACCTACAGCACTTGCGGCCTCCCGCGGCCACCGAACTTCTGTTTGGGTTACTAATACAACGCATCTTACTCAGGTTTTGTCCGCTGGTACATGCGTCGGCATCGCAGACATTCAGGCAATCCAACACATTAATAGTGTTAGCCTCACACCATCCCAACAAGAGTCACCACCTACTAAACCATGCGAACACAAATCTGACGCACTCTTGACAATGATCGACCCTCATTTACCGCCTACACAGCGTGACAAGTTATCAAAGCTTCTACACAATTTTACCGATATATTTGACATCGATGCGAAACCTTTCGGTGGAACCTCCACTGTACAACATACTATCGACACAGGAGACCACCGCCCAGTACGAAGCCGTCCCTATCGCGTTTCCCAAACTGAACGCCAACTTATTCAAAAGCAGGTCAATGACATGTTACAACAAGGAATAATCGAAGACTCATCTAGCCCCTGGTCTTCACCGGTTGTCCTCGTGAAGAAGAAAGATGGCAGTTGGAGATTTTGTGTCGATTACAGGCGTTTGAATAAGATCACAAAAAAAGATGTCTATCCTCTGCCACGTATAGATGATGCCCTTGATACCCTATATGGCTCCCGGTACTTTTCCTCAATCGACATGCGCTCTGGTTATTGGCAGATTAGTGTCGACGAAAGGGATAGAGAAAAAACAGCCTTTGTGACACCTGATGGCCTTTACCAGTTCCGCGTAATGCCCTTTGGGCTTTGCAATGCCCCTGCCACATTCGAAAGGATGATGGATACCTTATTACGTGGCCTAAGATGGACGACATGTTTGTGTTATTTAGACGACGTGGTAGTGTACTCTTCTACCTTCGATGAGCATCTATCTCGACTGCGCGCTGTTCTCTTGTGTTTCCGAAATGCTTCCCTGCAGTTGAATTTTAAGAAATGCAAGTTCGCCTCTCAGACACTCAAGATACTCGGTCATGTCGTCGATACACAGGGAATAACGCCAGACCCCGACAAGCTCACCGCCGTATCCCATTTTCCTCGTCCGACAAACCCCAAAACACTACGGTCTTTTCTAGGTCTGTGCTCGTACTTTCGTCGCTTCATCCGTGGTTTTGCTCACATCTCTGCGCCCCTCAACCAGCTTCTTAGAAAGGATATACCATTTATATGGCGCGAAAATCAGGAGAAGGCCTTTCAATCCTTAAAAACAGCTTTAATAACACAGCCCGTGTTAGCCCATTTTGACCCGCGAGCCGATACCGAAATACACTCAGACGCGAGCGGTTTTGGACTAGGCGCCGTTTTAATTCAAAAGCGTCAAGGCCACGACCATGTCATCGCATATGCCAGCCGATCATTGTCAAAAGCCGAAAGGAACTATGCCATCTCAGAAAAAGAATGCTTAGCCGTAATCTGGGCCATAACAAAGTTTCGACCCTATATTTTTGGACGTCCATTCAAGGTAATCACCGACCACCATGCCTTGTGTTGGTTGGCTAATTTAAAGGATCCCAGTGGACGCCCAGGCCGATGGGCGCTCAAGATGCAAGAGTACAACGTTTCCATCTGCTACAAATCTGGAAAGAAGCATGAAGCCCCCGACTGCCTGTCTCGGAATCCAGTTGATGCTTGCCCCGAAAACCATGGAGCCCTCGCCGCCGCAGTGTCCCTAACGGCGTCCGTTGATTTCGGTACCGAACAGCAGAAGGACCCAAAACTACAGAGGATTATTGCTACTCTTCAAAACCCTAACCTAACCCAGAAGGACAAACGAGGAACCCGCCTTTATGAATTTCAGAATAACATACTGTATCGCCGAAACTATAATCCACACGGTCCTGATCTCCTGTTCGTCGTTCCCAAACACCTCAGAGCGAATATTCTGTTGGCATTGCATGACGACCCTACTGCCGGTCATATGGGCGTTTACAAAACGTACCTGCGGGCCCGCACCAACTTTTACTGGCAAGGCATGTATAGTGATATCTTCAAATATGTCACGTCCTGCATCAAATGTCAGCGGCGGAAAAAGCCTACCCAACAACCAGCCGGTCTCCTTCAATCCCTCCCACCACCTCACTATATATTTGAGCGAGTCGGCATTGACTTGCTCGGTCCGTTTCCTAAATCCTTCTCAGGCAACCGCTGGGTGATTGTCGCAATCGACCATTTCTCGCGGTACGCGGAAACTTGCCCTTTGCCTCAAGGTACAACCAGAGAAATTGCCACATTTCTTCTTTCTCAGGTCATTTTACGGCATGGCCCACCTCGCCAGCTGATCAGCGATCGTGGTCGTGCTTTCCTTTCTCAGATTCTTCAAGATCTTTTGCATGTTTGCGGCACTGTGCACACGCCTACGACTGCGTACCACCCTCAAACAAATGGCATGGTCGAACGATTCAATCACACACTTGCAAATATGCTGTCTATGTATGTCCAGGTCGACCAACGCCGCTGGGACGCAGTACTCCCATTTGTAACATACGCTTATAACACTGCAGTTCACGACACACACGGCTATTCTCCTTTTTTCCTGCTTTATAACCGCTTCCCAGTATCCCAGCTAGACACACTTTTTCCTTCCCGCGACAATGTCACCCGGCTCTCCCCCAGCGTTGCAGAGATAATCTGTCGAGCGGAGGAAGCACGCCAACTTACACGTGAACGTACCCGCGCCTCGCAGCAAAGACAATCCCTGCAGTACAACGCCACCCATCGGCCTGCAAGGTATTCTGCCGGCGACTTAGTTTGGATTTGGCTGCCAACTAGACAACTAGGCAAAGCAACCAAGCTGCTTCATCGATATGCCGGGCCTTACAAAATCATCGCCAAAACTTCCGACGTCACCTACAGAGTGCAACTCCCGCAACCCCTCCACGATCGCCGTCGAACCTCAACAGACATTGTTCACGTCAGCCGCATAAAGCCCTACCATCCTCCATTCACACCATAGCACCCTTCCCCATCACCCTCAACGCCTGCAGCCTTCGGTCGGGACGACCTACGCTTCTCCCCGGGCATTTGCTACGAGGAAGAAGACGACGGGCTGTCTCGGCGCGAGCGAGGGGCTCGCGCCGGTGGCGGTCAGTTTGGAATTAAAAAGCCGAACCGCAAACAGTCGTCTTCTTGCTTGGACCCGGAACAACGCAACAATATTTAAATTCACCTATTGTAATACGTAATTTTTCAAGCGTTTCTTATATGATCTAATTTCAAACGCGCGAACAAATATGGCAACCAAAAGTGCGCTAATTATCACCCCTGGTGCCAATTGCAGAATTTTAATTACCAAGTAATAAAATAAAAATAGTCTAAAGTCAATGAAAACATTCTAGCTGATGTGAGTAATCCATATAAAATTACATTGTGGTTAAGTTATATTTTTCTATCAATATCGCTACTTTTGACAATCAGCAAAACATAAGTCGCAGACAATATCCTTCCAAACTAAATGCCCAAAAGATGAAAAAAAATTTTATAACATTTAATTACTTTCATTTTTACGCTTTTTCATTTTTGTTTCCAGTTTCAGCCTTTCCAGTTTGAAGGAACGCCTACTTGAGCTTGCACGACTGATACCTGCAGCACGTTTCGTTGGCGTTGGAAGTCGGTGAAACACTGGTGAGTTTTAGTATTGCGTATACGAGCAAATGCAAGTGCTGTGTGTTTGCGTTAGCTTTGCGTGTTCCACACTGCGCGTGCGCGGAGCCCAAAATTGCGGTCTTGGATTGCGCATGGCGACGAGGCGCGCGCACAACGTGGGACTTACAATTCTAACGCAAAAGCACACCGCTTGCGTTTGGTTCTATGCGCAATACTAAAACTCTCTGATAAAGTGCAATTCTATACCGGCTGCAGTACCACGTTGGGACAGTGAAGAGTGTTGTTTGCATTCGGAAATGAGATTTCGCGAGCCATGATCGCGAGCAGTTCCGCCTTGCCCGCTGAGCAGGAGAATCGGGGGACCCTCACTAGAGCGTTTCCCGTTTCCGCCGCGGGAGGGCGAGCGTTGAGCTGGAGACGCGAATTGTGATCAATAACGAAATTTACTCTGAGCCGGGTTTATATTGTGACACCTATACGGTGTGGCAATAACATTGTTTGTAAACCCCACTACAATATTTCAATAATGATATCTGATGCCTATGCATTTTCACTTATTGACAAACTTTGAGCCATTGCTAAGAAAGTGTTTTTGCCATATCTATGCAATGAATCGGCCAACTGGGCTCTGACAGAAGAAAAAATAGCTGAGCAGGCAATGTCAGGATGAAAACAAATGGCTATACTCCCATTAACCTCACAGCTCCACCTTCTATGCTATAAGTATTTTAGAGCCTCAGGGTCATGACCCACTTCATTGACGATTGCTACGCTCAATTTATTCGTAACACAATAGCTTATGTCACTAATGAACATACTGAATGCTTTTACAAACTGACTTGATTATTCAAATTCTTCATTACCGCAACTCTTTAAGCAAAGGATTTGCAAGTAACAAGCCACTAAACCCTAGCTATTGCTAATTTTATTGCATGTTGGTTGTTGTGATGATCTGACAGCGATTATAAAACAGAGGAGCAACATCAATGAACAGATTTTGAGTTTTATTGAATTAAGAAGTATACAGGTAGAAACTGAGAGAGAGGAGGAGATGAGAGCGAGCGGGGATGCCAGAACACCAAGCTCTGGTTTATTCGTTTACCCTAAGGGCCTTTTCGGGCATTACATAGGGGGGAATTCATACAAAATAACACTTTGACAGCAGTGATACACAAAAAACAGGGGGAAAAAAAAGAACGCCGTGACACACAAAAAAGCAGTACATATTATCACAAAGTTCAATTGCTGCGCTTCAATGGTAAGATTATACAAATACAAAAAGAAAACCAACGACGCACTGCAGAACTATGGCTTATCTGCGACGAGGGGCAAACATGATTATGTTTTTTGTGAAATGAAAGGAATCAGGAGGTTTAAAAAAGCCTGATAATCCTGTGTCACTGCAATATCATACGGTAAGGCATTCCATTCAGAAACGGCAAGGTTAAAAGGAGAGCATTTGTATAGATTAGTGCGTGCAAAAATTGGGGTTACTTTGTTGGGGTGGTCTAGCCGTGGGAAGATACGGTTAGCTGTAACAATGTGTGTTTGACGGAAAGGTGTAGAAGAGTGATATATTTTATGAAATAAAGAAAAACGGGCGATTCGCCTTCTGTTCTCGAGAGATGCTAAATTTAAGGACTCTTTTATACTTGTTAGACTACAGACGGTTGAATAATTGCGTGTCATAAACCGGGATGCTTTATTTTGGAGAGACTCTAATTCATTAACTAGATAGGCTTGGTGGGGATTCCAAATAACTGACGCATATTCTATTTGGCTTCTTACAAGGGATGTATATGCCATTAGTTTTGTTTTTGCGTCAAATAAAAACAAGTTTCTTCTCACGAATCCCAGGGTTGGATGGTTGGATTAGCCTTTCGTAATATTGTCTCAATATGTAATTTCCAACATAATTCTACTGTGAGGTGAACACCTAAGTACTTAAATTATTGCACCTTTTCTATATCTACACCATTAATTTGATAAGTATGCTCGGTATGTTGGTTTTTGTAGCAAACGTCATATGTTTCGTTTTATCCGTATCTATCTCCATTTGCCAATCAACACACCATAGTGAAATTTTGTCTAGATGGAATGATTGGTGGATAGACGTAGAGAAAGTTGCCTTTGTCTCTTCTCACTGTTTGAAAGCCAGCGCAGAACACCAGATGCCGGTGTTTCGCATTCCAATGCATGCAAGCAATAAGTACAGTTTTGCATCTACCCACTAATCATTTCAACTAGAGCTCAGGGTTCTGACGTACCCACGTGCTCTTGTCTCCTTCCCTTCCTCAGCTTCTACCAGTACAGAACAAACTTTAATGAGCAGTGTTAATTACTGATTGAATTTTTCCAATTATTTTTGTAGTAGTTTTAGTCTGAGGATTTCTTGATCTCGCTGGAGAGCAAGAACACCAATTTCTAATATTTGTCTTTCCATGTCTAGCATTTGTCTCTCCTCAGCCGCTTTTGTCTGAGCCTCTAGCAAGCGAATTTTTGCCTCAGCTACGCGGTTGTAGATAGCTGTGGCATCTGCAGCAACGGAGCTCCTCTTCACGAACCTGTTGGGTCCCTGTCGAGGCTGGGTCTGCCTGCAGGACACCGACCAGAGTGCACTGGACTGCTTCCACAAGGAACAGGAGTCATTGGCGTCTGATCCTGCTGGTCACTCTCCTGAAATCATAGATGCTTTTGCACAATGGTACTGCAATAAAATATTCTATCGGACGACGCAGGTTAAGAGATGGTGGAAACTGAAGGATTATAAAGTAGCAGAAAAATTATTGCTGAGGCAAAGCGAGCAAAATAATTTAATTCTATTTATATGGAGCAGCGAGCAGGCCATCATGCTGCCACCGTGTTTCTCCTCATGTGAGCAGGTACACACAACCGCAAGAATGTCAGATTTATCATCACGTGCATATACGCTGCACGTGCTTGCACACTTGGGACATCAGCCATGATGCAATCTCCTTAGATTACTGCATAAATTGGCAAGTGCCAGAATTTTTATTCCTATTATAAAAACCGTGGTATTTGGCCACTTTGAAATAATAGATATTGGTGAAATCTGGTGCTGACAAGAGTTGATAGGCCAGACCGAAGAAAGCCAGGCTTGTTATTTAAGTGGAACACGAGGAATAAGCATTAGGAGAGCACCTATTTTCACGACTTGGTGTTTCACTTCCAGGTCTCCAATATTTGCTGCAGTTGCAGACATACAGCTGTTTTAAGAAATTTTGGCTTGAATTAATTGGTTATAATAATTTAGTTAGAATGGTTTATTCGCACAGTGATATGTTGAACGTTGTGTAAACGTAATGATGATAATAAACCAAGCAAAGAGTTACGAAAACCCCTTTCATTACCAAGGAAAAGCCTTTCTAAGACAATTTTCAGCAGTATAACACTCAGTAATACCAAAGAAATGTGACATATTCTACGCAATCATTATGTAACAAAAAACATAGAGCGAGATCCTTATCTCTTGAATACAGAAAGTGAAAAAGGTAAAGCAGGAAAAAATCCTACAGGAGCCAAATAAAAGAAAAAGAAGACATATAATGACAGGGACGTATTATTTAAATTACTTCCTAATATTTAGTAATACACAACATACATTGTGTTAATTTAAACCCCATGGTTACCTTGAGAGAAACAAAGCCAGGGACAAATATTTATTTGTGCTGTTCAGTGATAGGGCCCTCCTAAAAATCTGTACTACTTCATGTTTCAGCATGTTTGAAGTATATCAAAACTCATAGTAAAAAAGAATAACATGAAAGCAGCACAAAGAGAGGTTATGACAAAGAATATCAGTGATAAAGAAAACATAAGACACAAGCACTGTGTGCTTTTGTCCCTTCTACTTATGCACAGATTTAACCATATGTTTTAATTAATTCTGAGTATAGCCACCATATTAAGTCATTGTATAAAATTAAATTTTACTTAGAAAATGTGAGCCTAGGATATCATCATATGGAGTTGCTCTGGCTTACTCTCTAAACTCCACAGTCATGCCATTGAACTTGCTAAAGCAATTCTAATTATTAGAACAAAATAAATTGAAAAAGGGGGGCGGACAATACATGTGCAATTTCAGTCTTAACACCTTAGAAATAAAAATGCGGCCTCGTTGTCCTGTGTTCTCAAGTATATGTTTATTTGTGAACTGGGGTTCGGAGACTTCGAACTCAGGGTCCCACTGCAGGTGGTACTGTTCTGTTGTGATGCCCTTTGTGTCTTTGTACACTGGATGGAAAATAATAGAAACAAAACTATTAGATACGTGCCAGCGGAGGGGCATACACGCTAGAAATGACCAAGGTAGAATTGCCGTCAAAGGGCACAGCGTCAAAGTCAATGCGGTTCGGCAGAAGCTCCAGCAGCGATCCGATGAAGGCTGTCAACCTTTCGGTTGTTTTGCTGACAGGCTTTGGGCAGAGTCCCCCACCAATGGCCCTCGCGATCAGCCAGTTAGCGGCCAAGTTTTTTCCGGGCCTTCATCTTTATATTTTCGTAAAAAATTTTCAGTTGATGCACCTCTCGTCTAGCACCCATGACCGGATTGAATTTTAGCGTAATTTGGTCCCATACCCAGTTTTTGGTTTTCGTAGTAATCTGATCGGTAGTTTTGCTCTCGACAATGTTCTTAACTTCTTCCACTAAGTCTAATAATGGATCCTTCTCGCGTTCAGTGAAATTTGGAGCCCGGGTACGCGTCGTTCCTTCACTTCGAGTTGGGGAACACAGTGAAAACGATTCTCAGTGGCAGTCGTCTGCTAGCATCCACAATAAACCACACGTGGACAAATGTACAGATACTTTTTTATTTATTTAAAGTTTCCAAGAAATTTTTTTGTCATGTTTACAAAAGTTGGTGTCAGAGTTGTTGAATCAAACAATGTTTGACCTGCTAATCACCGAAAAAAAAATACAGCAAAGAACAACCGCCGGCGCCAAGTACCGCGGCAATAAGTGTTGTTTACATCACGTGATGCCTCTCCGCCAATCGTATTCGTCCCTCTGAGCGTTCCCTATTCCCTTTGTTTGTTCCTAAAGTCCCTACGTAAATCCAGCGTTTAGGTACGGGCGCGTCTGTAAACCCGAGTTATCGTTGCAACCGGTATGTAAACCCGTGCTTATCCAGGCTCGGTTTTGGGCGCTAAGCCGACTTAGGAAAGAGCCGCTTTGGGTTAAGGTAAGCGACGTTGGTGCGTCCGGCCTTTAATGGCTCAAAATGTCATTTGATGATTTCGCAACAAAAAAAGTTTTGGCAAAAAAAAAAAAGAAAGACCGCATCTTCACGTGGTGAATGATGTTGATTGGGGCGAAGCTCGGGTGGTGCTGATGATACTGATTTTGGTCATAGGTATACTTCGTTTCAGCTTCGGTCCGAGCGCGGCCGATGTTATGAGCCGAAGGGCCAATCAAACACCGCGAAACGCGCAGCGTCATGGCGTGCTCTCTGCGCTTGATAAGACTAGCCGGCGGTGGAGCACGCACAGAGAGACGGCGAATACCGGCTGGTCCTATCAACTGCAGAGAGCACGCCATGACGTTGTGCCTCTTTCGCTGTTTGATTGGCCCTCCGGCTCATAACATCGGCCGCGCTCGGACCGAAACTGAAACGAAGTATAGTGTTGATGGTGCCGTTTTCATTCATGTCAGTAGGAGAATCTGTGGTTTTCTTCTTTTTCTTTTTTGAAGCAGACAGATGGGATGGCATCTCAGAACCCCCTACATTTTTTCTTCTTCTTTTTATTTTTTTAATTTTTTTCATCTTTTTATTTTTTTATTTTTTTGCCCTACACGAGCACGTCAGCACGTGAACTCACGAGATGGGAGCACGAGCACCCGACGGTGGACGGCGGACGGACATACGGACATGGCTAGCCCCTAAGGAGCTTCGCCCCTAATATCTGCAGTTTTTTTTTACTCGAAGCTGCTTAAATTTAATACAATATATTCACCTTGTACTTGATTTTCACCACGATCGTCATATGGGATCATTTTGCTCTGTCTTTCACATGAGACCAATATTTCCAGGACCATTTTCTTCTACACCCGCTTTCAATGCTGCAGAACAAAGTTCTACGAATGTATGCTTATTAGCCATGACGCCACTTCTGTCACTCGAACCAGATGGACGGGTTTTCATGAGCTCCGTCGGAGCGGTGAAAATGGCCGCATCAAGCCGTGGTTACGTCTGTTTCTGGAACCGCTGTAGACTGTCAGATAATTAGGCCCCAACTGCCAACCGGACACGTTATTACCAATACTGTGTTGCTGCACTGCGACGTAAACGGACGACCCCACCGAATGGAAGACTTTGGTCAGGAGGTCGAGAGGCTGAATGTGATGAAGGACCTGACACGCGCCGGTCCCCAGCACATGAACCAAGCCTGGATTTTCCGGTTGCACTCGCTCACGGCGAAGCAAGGGCTCGTCGACGCCAAGGAGCTGACCATCGAGGTGGGCGTTGCCTCCTTATCAACCTGGAGAACACAGCCGTGAACACAGCCGTACGTCGTGCTCAACAGCCAGGTGAAGAAGGAACTGGAACGCGACGGCAAGGTCTCCGAGGTCACCAGGGACCTCTTCCGTGAGAAGTGATTTGAGGCTGTCGAATCCAACACCCGCAGTGTGCGCCTGACCCTGAAGGACGTCTACATCGTCAACTGCCTCCCGCACGAGATCCGCCTGGAGAAGTGCAAGGTACGTGTCGTGGTCCCCGGACGTGCACCGCTCTGCCTTTGCCGTCGCCGTACGGGACACATTCGGCGGGATTGTTCCGCCCCCCCCCCCCCGTTGCTCTGAATGCCACCGTTATTAGCATGAGGCAGACAACTGCGTCAAGACCGTGGTCAAGATCCATGCCTCGATGGCCCGTGACCGCAAGATGGTCGAACAAACCGACTACATGATGGACGACGCCGAAGCGGAGGAGGCGGTCGGTGCTCCCGCCCTGGTCGCACTACCGCTGTTCGCGATAAGGGAATGACGCATTGTGACCCCGGCACGCGCGATTTTCACGACGTTCGCATTTATTTCGCGACATTAAATGTCGGAAATCGAATGGGGACGGGCACAGCGACGCGCGGAAAGCATATCCCAGGCCACGTCCACAGAGCGGGACTGGCTAGGAGAGCTCGTAGCGTCCTCTTCGTCCGGACGTAAGTCAGTATATGCGCACAGCAGGCCAGTGCGCGGCGAAATTTGCCACGAGTGCTGCGTGAGCGTTGGGCCGGGAGTCGTGTCCCTTCAGTGAGAATGGGACTCCAAGCCGAACACTGACGCGGAGGTCGCGAGTGATTTGTGCCCCGCAAGGGACCACCCATGGTGATGTGGGAAATTTATGCGGAGCGCAAGTTCGTCTGTTTCTTGCACAAGGGTTTGTGATGATGTAAGAACGCCAAGCACCTAATGGGTGATCGAAACAAAATACTGGGTAAACCTCGAGGTTTCAAGCATTGACGTCTACCCACTATCCTTCCAGTCAAAGCCAATGAAAGCTCGGCGTCGTTCTGAAGTTACCGCAACCCCTGAGCAACAAGCAGACGACTTGCTCTTCGCATCGGTACGGCCTTTTGTTTAGGTGATGCTGCACAATGGGGAGGACGAAGGACCATCCGGAAAAGACTCTTTTCAAACGTCGGCGCCATCGTCTGCCAGCCATTGCTTGATCACGTACCCTGAGCATCTATTGGACACGAGGGCAGCATCAGAGTTCTGCGTAAACTCGGATTGAATCAGAGCATAGTGCCCAAGAAATGGCGACCATCGATGTTGCTCAATGAACTTTTGAAAATAAATTTTTTTAAAAATTCAACAGAAGATTGTGAACGACCATTTAAAATGTGCAGCGATATACAGCGGGAGCTGTCGCGTTGGCGTTTAGTCAATGTGGTTTAAGATATTTACTTTAGAGCTTTTAGTCTTAGTATAATAGTATTGTGAGCCAGACGGCAAAACCCGCAATTCGGTCTGGCAATCATCGTGCCCACGCGCTCAAGGACTGGCGCGTGCAGTTGTTCTTGGTCGCCTCGGCGCGTTATGCCGCCATCTAACCCAGTTCTTTCTTAATTAAACCTTTTTATATTCTTATCTGCCTACCGGTCTTCACATTTGGCGCAGTCGACAGCCAACAATGCCAGGGACCCCGACCGCCGCTCGCCCCACCGCACCGCCTGCTCACCTTGCCTGAATTTACAGTCCGAAGTACGTAACCCGCCCTGCCTGCCTTCGTACTTCACCTGCCCGCAAACGCAAGCCCGCCTAGCGCCCGCCAGCCACAATGCCACTTATAAATTGGGCCGAAGCTACGGCTGACGACCTCGCCAGATTTACGGTGGATTTTCTCCGAAATGAGCTACTTCGTCGGAACCTCGAAGTTACCGGAGCCAAGGAGGACATCATCCACCGCCTCCTCGCTGACATCGCTTAAAACAGACCGCCAACGCCACCAGCATTGCTCCTTCCCGACCCTGCGACTTCCGCGCATTGCTCGCAAGAGTCATTGCCTCTTCAGACTCTTGACCCAGCGCAAAGTACGCAGCTGCTGACAAGTTTGCTGCAACAATTACTCAACATGTCTCAACGCCCAATGGCCCCCGTTCAAGTAACGACTCTCCCAGATTTGTCCGCGTCGCTGCCGACCTCTAGCGGCGACGGAGGCATCTCCGCCCGACACTGGATTGAGGAATTGGAACGAACACAAGGACTGGCGTCCTGGGAACCTTCGACGCTGCTCGCAGTCGCCCTTGGGAAGCTTCGTGGCCCGGCAGCCGACTGGAAAGTCGTCACTGGCCGTCAGTGCCCAACATGGGATAGTTTCAAGATCGCGTTCAAAGCGCAGTTCGACGACAGGTTATCCCTCTTGCAGTGGCAGCAGAAGGTTACCTCTCGAGTACAGTCACGTGGAGAGAGCCTGGTGGACTACTGTCAAGCAAAATTAAAGCTCATCTCCAAGTGCCCAGTCGTTCTGACCGACGTCCAACGTATTGAGTACGCTATTCAAGGGGTTCAGGACGGACACTTGGCGACATTCATTGCTGCGCCACGCCCTCCAACAGTCGCTACGTACATGGACATTGTCACAGAACTTGACCGGACATTAAGCCACTCCAATCTTCGACCGAGCCGCGCAGAGAACTCAAACGCCAAGCCTCCGGTTGCCAAGCCGTATCCGGCATCTACGCAGAGTTCACTCAGAGCAAGCATTTTAGACAGAGCTGACCACATGCCCGCATCGCCGTCACGCATTTCATCTCTCCCACCAGATGAACAGGATGCTCGCTACCGTATGATCACTTTCAGACATGGAGCCCCCGCCTACCGTCCCGGCCAAGACTTGAGCAACGCCGTATGCTACAACTGCCGACAGAAGGGTCATCTCTCTGCCAAGTGTACTGAAGCAAGGACTTAGCGTAACCGTCAGCCAGCTAACTCCAAGGCCAATATCCCTTCCATGTCGTGCCTTCAAGACCCTAACTCGTTTGAGGGCTCACTGGTCCAGTGTGCAGTGATCCAAGCCGACATTCCTGCCATCGGCAAGATTGACGCTTTCCCGGACAGTGGGTCCAAGCTGACCATACTGTCGCACGATGTCGTCAAGTCCTCAACCTTGCTACCGTGGACAAAGCCACCCACTGCTGTCGTTGGTGGTGGTACGGTCGTCCCATCGGGTACACTGTGCACCCGCATCTCTGTAGGACCCATCTCTGCAATCGTTGAGGTGATGGTTCTTGCACGCAATCCCCTGCCATTGATCCTCGGCGAGGACTGGTTTGAAGCAGCCCACGCAGAACTTCTCATGAGACCACCTAACCCGACTGAGATTCGTCATCCCAGCACAGGCGTTGCCTTGTTGTGCCAAGAGAAGGTTTAGTAAGGTACGTTGTTGGGCTAGTTGGTTCATCTTAGTAAAACATATAAAATAGCGCAACAGAAACAAGGACAAGAAGTAACAGGATAGCGCCTGTCCTGTTTACTTCTTGTCCTTGTTTCTGTTGCGCTATTTTATATGTTTTACCAAGAGAAGGTGTTGCCGAGGATGTCCAATGCTGTTCTTCTCTACACCACGACACTACCATCAGCTACACCGACAGTCCCAGTGACAGGAGGTCTCCAGCTTGAACCTCTTCCAGATGCCAACCAGCCATCGTGGTTAGCTTTGGCGTGCCATGAAAGATTGCTTCAGCAAGGAAGTAACCATCAAAAGACGTCTGACACAAGTAACCTTCAAACCAACAAGACGAGTTCCATTCTGTGTGATGCCCAGATTGGAACACAGCTACAGCCAGAAGAGTCCGCCGCAGTTCAATATGTCCTGCATCAACACATTGCCCTTTTCGCCACCGATGATAACGACCTGGGCCTGTACGAAGGAACCGAGCATGTCATTGACCTTAATCCAGACGCTGTTCCTTACAGTCGTCAACCATATCGGTACGCGGCAGATGACCGACAATTCATAGAACAACAGTGTGAAGAGCTCCTGAAGAAGGCCATCATAGTGCCCTCTTCCAGCCCTTGGGCTTTTCCGGTGGTGGTTGTTTCTCGTGGAAGCAAGAAACGGCTGTGTGTCAACTACATTCCACTGAACGAACAAACGATCAGCGTGGTACAGCCCCTGCCCCGAGCCGATGACATCATGGATGACATTGCAGGTTGTTCGCTCTTCGCCTGCCTAGACTTAAAGTTTGCCTATTGGCAAATTCGAAAGCGCCAAGAAGACCAACCCAAGACATCCTTTATTACACATCGTGCCACGTTCCAGTGGACGAGGATGCCATACGGACTCAAAGATGCTCCTGCCACCTTCCAGAAAGCCATGCAGACTATCTTTGAGCAGCTCCAGGCCCGACACCCAAAGTGCGGAGTCCGGGTATACCTGGACGATGTCCTGCTCTTCGCCACATGCTTCAGTAAGTTCATCGATTTGCTCGAAGAAGTTCTCAAGCTGCTGCAGTCGAGTGGGTTTAAAGTCTCTCTTGCAAAGTGCCGGTTTGCAGTGCCGTCCCTTACATTCCTGGGATATGTTCTCTCCAAGGAAGGGAAACAGCCAAACCCGGCAAAAGTAGAGGCCATTTTGAAGATGTCCCCCCCGACAACTGCGAAGTCTGTACTGTCCTGGTTACAGACAGCTAGTTTCTACCGACGTTTCATCCCCGAGTTCTCCCAAATATCGGCGCCCCTCCAAAACATTGTTAGGAGTGGAACCTACAACTGGACACCTTCTTGCGAATCTTCATTTCAAGCTCTTCGTCAAGCGCTCACTTCAGCCCCAGTCATTTGTCATTTCGACCCTTCAGCTCCGACCACAGTGACCACGGATGCATCAGCTGTAGCACTAGGTGCTGTTCTTTCGCAGTGTCAAGACGGCCGTGAAGTCGTCATTGAGTATGCTAGCAGAGCACTCTCCGCCAACGAGAAACACTTACACAGCAATGTCTGGGAATGCTTGGCTGTCCATTGGGCGATCTGCCAAAAGTTCCGCCACTACCTCCTGAACCGGAAGTTTTGCCTGCTAACAGACGATTGGACCGTAGCCTGCCTCACCAGCAACATGAAGCCGTCCCGCCGGTTTACTGGAATGCTCATGGACCTCATTGAATTTGACTTTACGGTTCAGCACAAGCCAGGCAAACAGAACGTTGTTGCAGATATGTTATCCCGTCTAGCCTGTGCTATCGTAGAGCCCCTGACCTCACTGCGCCAACTTCAGCAAGAGGACGAGGAGTGTTTGGCCATACACCAGAGCCTCCTGACTGAGAGCAAAGTTTGCAGAGACTTCTTTGTCATAGATGACATACTTTATCGTCGCAAGCCTCCAAGTCTAAACACAATTGTTGTGCCCCGTAAGTTGCGCCAGTCTGTGCTCGAGCTAACACATGACAACAGCGGTCATATGGATGCAAGACACACATTACAGAAGCTGCGAGACCGCTACTGGTGGCCGCAGATGAGCCCCACAGTGACGCCGTATGTCAGCGGATGCCAAACATGCCAGATAAGCAACCGCCCTGCAACAAGAGGTGTTGGGAAGATGGGCTTCATGCCAACAACTGAGGTCCCGTTTAGCACCGTAGCGCTGGACCACGTCTCAATGCCCGCTAGCGAGAATGGAAATACATCCTTAACGTCATCGATTTTGCCACTCACTTCATACTGCCTGGTGCAGTCTCAAAAACTAGCACAAAGGAAGTGATCCAGCACTTGCACTCAATATTTTATCTCTACGGGGTTCCCGACGACTGTCTTTCGGATCATGGCCGTGCCTTTGAGTCCAAGGAATTTATGTGATTTCTGGCCCTTCACGGCATTCAGCAACACTTTTCGGTTGCGTACCGTGCAGCCAGTAACGGACTCGTCGAGCGAAGCAACGCGGCACTTGTATCGGTGCTTAGAAAACTGTGCAGCGACGAGCCATTCCTGTGGGAAGACAAACTCAGTGCTGCGGCCTTCGCTGTAAACACGACCAAGAACACCAGCCTGCAGGTTTCGCCTTTTGAGCTGCTGCACGGATATGTCCCCAAACTTCCCATGGAGAAGTTTCGGCGCCCAGAAGCTACCACCATTGGAACAAGGCTACTAGATCTCGCAGGACGTCGAAGCGAAGCGCAGCAAAACTCTGCTCAAGCCAGACAGCAGCGGAAACGATACGATAAAACTCACCGTGATGGCACCTTTCAAGTAGGCCAGTTTGTATGGCTTCAGCGCCAAGAGCCCATCACCAACGGGACGACAAAAATGGCCCCAGCATTCAAGGGTCTCTATCGAATTACGGAACAAAGGACCCCGGTCACTTATGTGGTCCGCCGCTTTGCTGCTCATGCGACCAGCACTTCATCCAGGAATGAGAAGGTTGTGCACTCGAGCCAACTTAAGCTGTTCTGTCCGCCATACATGGACCCTGCGCTCTTCCCCCTTGAAAGATCCATCCCCGTTACTTCGCAACCTGGTGGAACGAGTGATAAAGAAGCCATCGTTGAAACTGTTGTGAGCCCTACCTCCCACATCCCTTCAGGCGAAGAAGAGCCAACGTCAACTTCTAGTAGTGTGCGGGGCCACATTCAGCAGCCTAGATGGATTGATGACCATGAGGAATGAACAGTTGAAGAGAACCAGGATTGGTTAAAAGAGGAGTGGGATGTGAGCCAGACGGCAAAACCCGCAATTCGGTCTGGCAATCATCGTGCCCATGCGCTCAAGGACTGGCGCGTGCAGTTGTTCGTGGTCGCCTCGGCGCGTTATGCCGCCATCTAACCCAGTTCTCTCTTAATTAAACCTTTTTATATTCTTATCTGCCTACCGGTCCTCACAGTATAATAGCTGTCGGGGATATGCTTTAGGAGATGCGTGAAAGGAGCTTACGCAAAAAAAGATAAATGCAGCGGCATAAAAACGCGTATAGATTACTACAGAACAAGTATGTGATAAATCAGAAAAATAGGCAACCTGCAATGCTGTCTGGTTTGGCGCCATCTAGCGACAGAAGCAAGAAATATTGGGTATCCCTGGGAGTGGCGGCTGCATTGTTCAAGCGTGAGCTTTTACTCTGGTGGCGCCGCTTATCCTAGTGTCTGAAGCAAGAAATACTGGGTATCCCAGGAAGCCATGATCGCGTTACGTGCCAGTACAGCGGAAGCTACGGCCCTGGCAGGCCAATGGGAACGTGACTGCGTATCACCGGAGCGCGCCTCATCTCCGAAGAAGTATCAGGCCTTTCGCTGCTTCATGCTCCAATATGTGTGCGTTACGCTCTTATATGTCACGTATTTCGAAGCCTTTGGCACGTAATGTGGGGCTTATCGTTCACCCTTTGCCGAATTACAACGAGACAGGGCATAACCGAGGGCTCTCACTCTGCCGGCGCCGCCTGACTGTTGCCGGCTGGCTATGGGCCGCATCACGTGGCTTCCCACTCTTCTGATGTCGCCGATTCCAGAAAAATCTGCTGGAACGCAGCCAGTGCATCCCGCGAGATAAAGGTGGGCTGCAGCGGGCGTCAGTCCTATCTCAACGTCCTGGCTTTGCGGATCTCAAGATCCCAGGTATGTACTCCACGTACGCAGTTCGAAGTATTTTATGTCTTCTAAAAAGATGTTGGCCTGAAACTACCGTATTCTTCGGCCTATTAGTTGCTCTGTTTTATAAGCCGCACCTCCCTATAAAGGGCTGTTAAAAAAATGATATGTCTTTTTAAATGGACGGTCGGCAGAGTCGCAGCAGCCTACGCCACCAAGCTTCAGGCCGCCTTCGGACAGCCAAACGCGAATTGCAGAGGAGCAGGGCGTGGACGGGAGCGTTGCCGTCCGTATTTTGTTGTAAGTGTTGATGCAGCCTATATCTAGCAGAAATAAGGTTTGTACTTACAAAAAATAAATGCACGTAAATCGCACCGTCGTATATGATGCACCAATAAAGACTTCGTAAATAAAAAAGTGGTAATGAAGTTAAGGTCTACTTACGCGTACAATGCAAATAAGGAGTAGTTTCCGATCACTACATCCGTTATGTCTTAAGAAACGATGCGAGACACAATACTAGTGAATTTGGCTTTTAACCAAGAAGTGACCATGCTTTATTAGAACTTGCCACATTGCGGCAAATATAAATATCCGCGAAATTGTTGCAGCCTGGCGGACAGCCTCACCGACTTGCTTTCCATCAGTGAGACAACATTCTGCCTCACTGCCTGGCGAACACGCAAACACTCTCTTAGTCTAGCTTTGTTGTTTCTGTCGTGTTCAGGAAGCCTTCACTGGTAAGTGATTCTACTATGTTTTTGTATGTTCGACAGTCTGAATGACTACAGTTTTGACCATGAATTATGTTCAAACAGTAATTTCTTCACACTATGCCAAAATATGTTTGTATCAAATACCCATAATATAGTCAATAATAAAGTTGTGCTGTGTGCGGTTCCAGTAATTACAACATATTGTATCACGCCATCTTCACTTTCTCAGAATACTATCAAGTAGTAGCACTAAAAAAACGTTTTTTCTTAGGGGGATGGAGGTAGGGGACGGGGTTCATGGCAGCCCTAGACTCGCAGTATGAGTGTGGGGGGATGGATATGTGCATTTCTAAGCCAGCTTCGTGAATAAAACCTAGAAACGTGCGTACAGTTTTGCGTTATTAATAAAAAAGTCCGGGGTAAAGATTCATTCCGCCATGCAAATCTCCCGTTCATCATGCACTTCTTCCGTGTTGTCTCAAGGCCCTTGCAGCCCCATTTTAGGTTACCCATACTTACCGCATGTTGGGGGTTCATGCACGAGCTGCATGTCGGTGGCGTCCCCACCATTTATCCGCGCTGCTCTTCTCTCCGGTGTGTAGGCAGTATTGATTCTAAGGTCAAGGGCCCTCCATTCTGCAGCTTTCTTCTGGTCGTCGGGCAAAATCCTGTGACTGGACACCTTGATCTTTTGAAGATGAAGTCCTTCTTCATATCGGGATTTTTCGACACTTTGGATTGGAGGCCCCTGTACTTCCAAGAGTCCTCCGTTGCGCACATTGTATGCTCCCTGTGCGGCGTGGTGTCGAGAAATGTTGTCAGATTGCCCTGTGAGCACATACTCTGCTCGGAATGCCACGAGGATTCCAAGAGGCGAGGGAGTACTTGTCCACTGGATGAAGGATCCTTCGCCGACGATAACATTCTGCACCTTGATATCTCGGGAGGTTACATCCTGAACCATACGGTAAGTAAATCTAAATAAAGAAGCTGCAGAAATTATAGATATATTGTTGGAGCTTTACAAGCTCTTGAAACACTGCAATATTTTTTCTCGTTTTTTATAGCCAGGACTCCGTGTTTCAGAGTTGATTTACCGCAAATGGTTGCGGTCGCACTCAGACGCAAATGTGTGGATAAGCCTTAAGAGTTTATGACTTTCACGGTTATCAAATCATAACCCTCCCTTCCTTTAAGAAGTTAAATCTGTAAACCAAAACACTGATTTTTGTCGTGGCCCAGAATTACAATGCCCCGGTGTCCTGAAGGAACCCTGAAGGAATAAACGTTGAGCCTTCTTCGGTCAATATTACAAGATTTTGAAGGAATCTGAGAAGTCCTCTCGTGCCTCTCATGATGACTGCTGAACCTGTGCTGTGACCAAACTTACTCGTAGAAAACTGAACTTTTTTTATTGTTGGTTATCATTTTTCTTGAATTTTTTTAATAAATCTTAGTTCAAGAGACTTTTACCGGCGAGATTTATTTTTCTTAATTTTTTTCGGTTTTATTCTAAAACATGCCACCCTTTCTATAGACCACTCATATTTAATTTTAAAAGAATGAATGTTAAACATTTATTTATTTTCTAAAAACAATATTTGTACATATATTTTCCTAATTGTTTCAAATAATCAATGTGAACAACTCACATATTTTCGGAGATTTGCCTCCGGTCTCCAACTCAGATATTCGCTTGTTGTGCCGTCTTTTCGTTTTTAGGTTATATTATCTAAAGGCTAAACCCTTTCGTTTTTTTTTTCTTTCGCAGGTAGCCTGCGGCAATGCACCCAATGGTTGCGACTTCTTAGGTCAAGCTTCCACACTTCTGGATCACTACAAGCAGTGCTCGTTTCACGTCGTGCATTGCCCCAGGTGCGAATCATCAGTGCTAAGGACTGAGCTCGTGGGTGCAGAGGGCTGCAGTTCTGCGTCCACTACACCCGTGCCCATTCCGTATTATATAAACGTGAATTATGATCATTTAGAAATTACAAGCAGTGAACTGAAAAAAGAGATGCTGAACATATCCGAGGATCTCTCTTGTCTTCAAACCAGCCTGAACCAGTGGCGTGAGGAATTCCGAACATTGGAGAAAAGCGCAAACGAGGAACTGAAGCACACAACACTCAAGATCTCTGACCATCTCTCCGGTCTGCACACCAGTGTGGAACAGTGCCAAGAATATGTGAGGGAAGCAGCCAGAAACACCAAAGAGCATTTGGTCAGAATCGAAACTCAAGGTTTTGCTGCAGCAAACAAAGAACTGAAAGTTGCCATTGAAGACACAGTGAAGACACACATGGCTCAGGAGTTACGTGTACAATACGAGGAACTTATGAATGTTACGAAGAGTGTGTCCGATTGCGTGCTTGGAGTTTGCGGAGCCAGGGAATTTCACTGGTACTTTAAAGGCTGGGAAGACTTAAAAACGAGATTATTAGAGAATTGGTGGGTGAGCAATGACAGCCCCTTACAGTATGTATGTGGCTATAATGTGTGCATCCGTATTCGGTTGGAACGATCTCCGTCTAACACGTATTTCGCGATGGGTATGTGTATCCATCCAGGTGTCAACGATTCAAAGCTGGAATGGCCCTTCAGCAAGACTTACACGCTCGGTGTCATTCATCCCAAAGACAAAGCAAAAAGAAAGATTCATAAAGTCGATGCAAGTAAATATTCGAAGCACCCGAGCCTCCAGATGCCAAAACAAGGCGGTAATGCTGGCTTAGGAAAAGCGACTTTGAGTACCGCTAGCGAGCTCGAATGCGAAGGGTTTGTTAATGACGATTCACTTCACTTTTTTCTCCAAGTTGAGCCGTAATGTTCTTTTCCGGTAGGTTAATATTTTTCTTTATCGAGAGGAGCAAAAAATGTTCTGGTACCTGGGAAAAAAAAACCAAAAAACGCTTACCTGATCCAAATAAACATAAAACGGATGGAACGACTCATTCTCCTCGTTCCCCCCCCCCCCTCCCCCCCCCCCCCCCCCCAAAAAAAAAAAAAACGCGTTCCGAGTATGCGACACGCACCTTTCGGTGTATTTACCTGCAGGAAACAGGAATTCCTTTTGTGCGCAGTGTAACTAGCACTGATAATCTCATTGCAGCTACGAGTCTAACATAAAATATAGGACTTCTCTTCACGACAGGCTGCCACAGTAAGCCGGCATCCAAACGAAGCCCCAGCGTGTATATTATTGCATATTGTATATTAACATAAAACTCCGCTCAATTTTAGGTTTTGTTTTTTAAATATGCACTTTCCTTAGTGAGGGCGAGGAATGCCGCAACTGCCAGATTAAAATGTAACTCTCTCTAAATCTGTATTAAACTTGTCAAAAATCTACGGCATGCACCAATTCAACGGATTCTGCTACTTTGGCGCGCAACAAGCCTCGAATCGAACACTGCGCTGCCTACGTCACATATATTACGAAATTCGTTGTTTTTGTTTTATGCTGAGCTCGGTATTTCATTAAAGGGAACATTTGCGAGTGCGTCGGTTGGCGGATATCCCCCTCTAGCCGTCTGCTACGTAGATCCCGATATAGCGCGTGTATCTCTCCTCTCTCTAGATAACATTGTTTAAGGCAGGGGTCGGCAAACGTTTGCAGTGGCGGGCCGAGGCGTCACGAAACCGACATGGAGTGAGCTGGAAGGGAAGTCGCTAGAGTGAAAGGGGAAGGGGGAGGCAAACGAGTAAAGAAAAAACACAAAAAAACACTTTCTCGAATTCGCATTAAGGACTGTCCCAAGAATTTCGATGAACCCGCAGAGCTCGATTCCTTGAACGTTGCATTCTTGATTGAGCAGTGACCCCTTGGGTAGCTCTATAAATGCGAATAGAATTCTCGAAACTTTCCAGAGCGCGCACTTGCGGTCTCGTTGCGGGCTCCTGTTGCGGCGCTCTAGTCTCTCGAGCGCTCCTGTCGGCGCTCTTGTGTTGCGCGCTCTTGAGTTAAACAGCAATGTAAAACACGTGGAAAAAAGGTTAGCATGTATCTGTCCAATAGACAATTGCAAGCACGGCGCCCGACTGGTGCCCATGCGTGCGTGCATCTGCAGAGTGCGCGTGAACAAAGCTTTTGGCAAGCCTGCTATTGCACCCACTTTCCCGCACGAGCAGAGGCATGGCGGCCTCCAGATGCCCCGTTTGCAGAAGCCTATAGGTGCACGGGCACAGCCATAACCGACCTTCAGTTTGTTTCCTCTCATTTCGTTTACTTCACTTCATCGTTACCAGAACACGATAGGTTATTTCTATTTCATATTCAATTGTGTCCTACTGCCCAGCATTGGTCTCCCTGGAGGCTTGTCTACGTCCTTTTTACTGGCTCGGTATAGACAAACGACGACAAGCAATGGCGGCTGTAATCTTGCGCGTGTTTAAAGCGTCTGTACTTAAACGATTCTTTTTTAACAGAGCAGGCGCATGTCGGCAGTGAATGATGATTAGTCCATTATACTCGTACTTCGTTTCAGCTTAAGATCCGATGCGACCGACGCGACGTGCTAATGGGACCAATGAATCGAGCTCAAAAGCACAGGTCACCATAAAAGTTTCTGTTCATAGTTGACTCAGCGATGGTAGAACACGTTCAGAGATATGACGTGGTTCTCTTTTGATGCTCTCTGATTAGTCCCATCAGCTCGTAGTGTCGGCAGCGTCTGGACTTAGAATGAAACGTGGTGTAGTCCGCAGCCAACCGTCGGCGCACGCAGCCGATTCCCGACGATGCGTAGCTTTCCCCATGGAATCACGACATTACAAGAGTGAATCATGACGCAGTAAGGGGTAGCGGAGCGGGCATATGGCGTCAGTGCTAGAGACAAAAGTAAATTGATAGGTCAAAGAGCGCAATAAACCTCCTCTCTTTCCGATTACTTTAGTTTCCATATTTGCGGCTTCTAAGAATCCAAGTGTGCTTAGAATTCAGGCCCTTACATTCACCCACAAAAGAAGCAGAACTCACGAAAACTTCCCATTAAGACATTTTCTTGACACACGCTACCCCAAGAAATGTAAACTTGTATCGATAATTCCGATACACCGGGAGAGCACAAAAGTGTGTGGTCTATAGAGCGACTTCGAAACCACCCAAAGCTCTCCACAATCAAGCAAGGCAAATCGCAACGAGCGCATAATACGCGCATGACAATTTTTCTATTCCCCTGGTTTCTAAGAACGATCATGGCAAGTCTGATTTTTTCGTTTGCAAAACAAAAACATGTAGCGGCAAAAAAGAAAAAAAAAAAACGAACAGACGTAAGTAACGAGGCGGAGATATATCAGAAGTATCAATCGAATCATCCGACTTTTTTTGTTTTTGTCAGATAATTGTCTGAAACAAAACTACAGGAACGGTGGCAGGGCATCATCACCCAAAAGATATCGACCGCTTCGAGTGTTTTTCACTTCGCAGTGAGACGCGGTATGCGTCAGTCTTATCTCAATTCCTGGCTTTGCAGGTCCCCCGATCTCATGTATATGGTACGTCTGTAGACGCATACGGCATTGCAAGTATTTTATGTCTTTACCAAAGTGTTCGCGTGAAACTATTTTTATCTGCGGTGTATGAGTCGCGCACTGTTGTAAAAGCGGCTCCTCTTTGTACGATCAGCAGAGTCGCTTCAGCCGCGGACTTATGTTGCAACGCTTCGGAGCACCTTCGGACCGCCAAAAGAGCAGGCCCTTGGTGGGGGCTCTGCCGTTCCTATTTTGTTGTTAATGTTGACAAAGCCTACACCTTGCACAGATAAATGCCGTACTTACAACCACAAAAGAAACACGTATAATTCGTACGGTTGTATACAACGCAGGGACCAAATTCAGAGAAAAAAAAAAGAGTCTTATACACCTGACATAACGGTCCACCTATGCGAACATTGCAAAAACCGGTAGATTTTGATCACTACATGAGATACGTCCAGAGGAAACATGTAAACATGTACGAATTAAACGTTTTTCCTGAGAACTTGTCACATTGCGGCAACAAATATCGGCTAACCTTTTGTCACCTGATGTCACCTGATGGAGTACCGCTCGAGACAGCTAAACAATATCAATACCTCGGAGTTTTAATTACCTCTGATTTGTCGTGGGGTGCACATATTGAGTTTATAGCTCGTAAAGCAATGCGGAAGCTCTGGTTTTTGAAACGAAATATTAACCTCTGTTCACCTGAAACGAAACTGACTGCTTATAAGACCATCATAAGACCAATTCTAGAATATGCATGTATTGTATGGGACCCTCATAGAAAGGTGTCAATCGATATGTTAGAGACTGTGCAAAAAAAAAAAAAGCATTGCGGTTTGTGTACAACCGTTATGGTTTTATGTCATCCGTTTCAGATTTGTATCCAAGATCGGGATTCAGTGATTTAGTGACCCGGAGAAAAACAGAACGGCTGAAGTTTCTTTATAATATGATACAAGGTAATTTGCGACTGCATCTCTGTGATTACACTTCGTTTAACGAAACAAGGCCCACGAGAGGCAAACACCAATTAACACTTGTCGAACCATTGTGTCGAACTACTTTGTTTAAAGCATCCTTTTTTCCTAGAACCACATGTGAGTGGAATAAGCTTCCTGAAAGTGTTGTAAATTTGAGAGCAATAGATACTTTTAGTGAAGCCCTACTCTCGCACTTTGTTGAGTAGTGGCTCTGTCTGTTTGTTTGTACTGCTTCCGCTTTTTCTTGAATATTGTTTTTGTACACCTCTTGCCTAGGCGTTCTACAGAATGCTGGCAGTACCACCAACTAATAATAATAATAATAAATAATAGTAGAACCACATTCTGCCGGACAGCATGGCGAACTCGGAAACATAGCCCGATACTAGCAAAACTTGTTGTTGGGCGAGTTGGCTTATGAAACTGAGTAAATATGTACGCGCAAAACGAGGGCGAACACAAATGCGCTCGTCCTTGTCCCCTCCTTCGTGTTCTTCCTTTGTGTTGGAGCATACAAGGTTACGCATTACCCTATTGGTTGGTTAGTTCCTTTCGGGGGGTCTTCTCCAGTAGTTTGAAATTGGAAAGCATGTGAAACATAATTAACCAAAAAAAAAAAAAAACACAACTTGCGCAAAAAAAAAAAAAAAATTCTTGCTTTGTTTTTTAATTCAGCCTTGATGTTCATATTCCTCAACGGGTCATCGGTCTCTTAGCCGCAGATGATAAATTTAGCGAGTGCAGTACCACCGCTAACCTGAGCTTTTTAACGTGCATCACGCAGTAGTGATTACACGAACGCGTGCCAGTACAAAATCCAAGTTGAAAAATATCGCAACTCCCCGTAAAAACTAAATCGTTACTGTAGTTCCTCCCTTGCCTCGTGACTTCCTCCTCCCCCTTTCCATCCCCCAGTTTTCCTTCCCCCTATCACCTTATCTTTCTTGGAATCTCGTTCAGGGTGCAATTTTCCTGCCCGAAATAAACGTTGTGGCTCAATGAAAGACCGTGTTTGTCCCGTGGTTGTCCTTCGCGTTTGATTCTTTCTCTTTTGAGTGCTCATTTTCTACTCGCTCGCTTTTACCACTCCTAAAATATTTGTATTTTCAAACACGGGAGCGCGCCCACACCTGCTGCAGTGGACTGCTAAATGGCCGGACGGATTCGAACGAAGAGAATTGCAGTCCTCCCTCAGTCTGTCATTAATGCAGCGTCCCGTTTGGCCCACACAGGCCTAACCACAAGACCAGCGGAATACAGTACGCAACGCTCAAACGGCAGTGGACGAAACGATTTACATGAGGGAAGAGCAATTATTTTTATCGAGTGAAAGAGTGTCATCATAATTTTTTTAAATTCCATTATTTACCAGTTACTTTGATAAAAAAAGAAGATAACAATCAAACTCGTACAGCGTGCCAATTTATTGACAATTTAGTGTGTGGGCGTGCGTGCGTCTGTGTGTTTGTATTTTCATATTGCCCCGGCCCTGATGTAATTATGGAGGTCGTTTATCAGCTTCCCTGCGCGTTTTCACATTCTTCGTTGATGCATTTCGAATTTTTTGACAAAAACACTGCTCGGTTTTAGTTTATAAAAAATATAAGACGGTGTTTTTTTTTTGCAGTGTACATTTAGTTCTGATCTCTTTTCGCCTCGCATAAATCGCGGGGAACAAAATATTCTAGGCTTCACTTGGCGGCAGCGCGGCCTGTCAGTCCACGCGTGGCTTACTATTTTTGTTCTTAATGCGAAAGCATGAACTATGCCACGAAGCGAACTATGCCACGAAGAAAAATCGGCTTTTACGTAGCCACTGGCGGCCGCTTCAGGTGAGCGGGTAGTCGGTAGGTTTTCGATAGAGTTTCGTTCGTAGTTTGTTTTCCTCCATGTGCATGCTCACACCCTAGGCGCTGACCGACGTCTGTGGTTACTTATGTGAAAACCTAATGCTCGGATGCACCTCATTGAAGCGTTCTACTGAAGCTCAACGATTAGTCTTCAGAATATTGCCGTGCGCGTAGGTGGCCAAGCAGGCAGCGCGCTCGTGGCTTAATGGTTATCGCGCGTGCTTCTCGCGCAGAAAGCCAGGGTTCGATTCCAGGCCACGAAGGCGCATTTTCGTTGACTTTAACGTAACGTTCTGGTAAATTCGAGAACCGTGTTGGCTGATTCGAGGTTAGAATGTTCGACACGCCGAACCTTCTACGCCGAACGATCTAGAAGCCCGCGCGTGTACAAAAGGGGCTCCACGTGGCAAGACGGACTCAGTTTCGCCCCAGCGTTCGACTCTGCTGTCACGCCGACCTCGTCGCCCGTGATGCTCTGCTTTCTTCTGTTCCTTTTTTTTTTATTTTTGGGCACAAGTTTGCCCCATCCAATTTTAGTTCAGTTATTATCGCCTCATCAGTTCTCATTCGTGACAATATGTCCAAATCAGAAAAAAATACCGTCGATAAATGTCTTATAGAAAATGGGGCGGAGGGGGCACGTGTCAATAAACTGTGATTCGAGGTTGCCCATAATTTACAATGCTGCTTACGGGGAGCTTCAGATGCTCTCAAATGCGCTGTAAACACGACCGACGCTTGAGTTCTTCGGGTTCACCAGAATGACCGAGACAAGTTTAAATTTATCCAGGAGTCGAGTTGTCACCAGCATGCTTTAATTGGAAGTTTTTCATGGGTTCCACTATTTTCAAGAGTGCGTGTAGGGCTTTGAATTCTGAAAGCTTTTGATTTGCGAGGTAATTGAAGTAATCGCCAGGTGAAGAAGTTTACCGCGCCTTTTTCACTCCATATTGACATCTGTCATAAGTTGTGATGTCATACGTCAGCTGCGCTCTCCCTGAGTGGGATTCCGGGGGTTTCGATGTTTATTTCTGGTTAAATTGGAAGGGTATTTTTCGGAGTTTATTTTTAGCTCGAAATTTAGGGTTCATCGGAGTTTATTTTCGTTAGATTCCAAAGTCTTAGCAATTCGGAGTACAATTTTACTTTGTTCGAATTATTTTTTTATCAAAATTTAGTAGTTTTGTTATAAAAAAACAAAAAAAACTGAAGTGCTTTTTCCTCACGACCGCTTGCTCTGTGCTGTTGTGAAATTTGTATATAAAACACCGTATTTTTTTTCCGTCGTGATCTCGAAATGTTTCGCATAAATCAGAATTAAAGGAAATTTTACCGGTGAGTGTGTTTTCGAAATTGTTTTATTTTTTTATTTTTTCGTAAACACGGAACTCCAGCTCTGAGCCACCCCGTGACGTCGGGAGTCCACGTAGGCAGCTACGCTTCAGAATTCGAGAGCCAGCTGCGCGTGTCGGTGGACTCCTGCGGGCTCTGAGTATGATTATATAAGGAGGACTCACCGCCGCCTCTGGCTTATGTAGTAAATATACTGGACTAAGTGTGACGCTGCCGGCGGTCGCCTGCGCACCAAATGATGGTCGAAGCATTACTCACTTCCGCCGGTGGCTTGTGGATTAAGCATTCACCGCAATCGACCGCCTGTGGACTAAGCATGCCGAACTATAGGTATGACTCGCCGACAACGATCGCCTGCTGACTAGGCATGCTGTGCTGTTTGCCTCGCCGCCGGTGGTCGTCTGCGGACAAAGTATGCTAGACTGACACCCCCGTCAGACCGACTCATTTAGTGTCACCTCAAGCGATTGCGCTTCAGCCAACGTTGGCTTCAGCGGATCAAATGTCACAGTGTTTTATGAGATTCACTCGGAAATGATGTTATCGACGATGGGTAGGCTAAAAAGCACGCGAATTACTCAAATAAGCACCCAAATTACTCAAATAAACGCGCAAAATTCTTAATAGTCTTTGTTGTATTCTTTTTAAAACCATGTTACCAGACATTGATGCGTTAATAGACTACGTCCATAAACCCCTGTTTGCAACACTGCGCGCGTTGCTCTCTGGGAACTAGTTGGCAATGGCCAGGGAGGAGAGTGGCATGGTTTCGGTTTCGATCGAAACGTCGACAAGAGATTGTACACAGAACGTATCTGATGTTTTCTGGTCCCGAGAGCGTCATTTTTGGTCTCTGAATTAACCTAAAGGGCCACACCTCGAAGATCTAGCACAAGCCCGAGACGTATAGCTAGTCTTAACACATGCTTGTTGTATTTTTGTACTCGAGGTTTTCTTTTAGTTTTCGAGGTATGTGAACGAGCCAGTGCTGGGAATCTCGATGCGGCGAAACTCGGGTATCTTGCTTGTGTACGAGTCGACAAGCTGTAACAACCAATAAGTATGCATACATCGAGCTCGCACCTTTGCACTAGCGCTGGTACGAAGTTTTGCTTGTTTTGCGCGTTCATAGACGAAATATATAACTTTTTAAATTACAGTTTTTCTTAATACGCCCTTGTATGCGAGGTAAAACTCGGAGGTGCCTTTGAAAAGCTCAAATCGAACACACTCCTTATCGCTTATCTGCACTAACCCGCAGCACTGCATGATGCGAAGTCCCCAAACGCCAGGAGTTTACTAATATTCAACATCGCGTATGCGCATAAAGTCAGTGCTTAAAGTCTGGGGGGTCTCAGGGGTTCGAGACCCCCCTCCAATTTTGGCGGGGGGTCTGAGACCCGCCTTTTAACTAAGCTCCCTCTGTGTTAGTCCCGTGCTTGGGGAAAAGAGATGACAGGTCCTCGGAATAAACTGAAAAAATACATAGTTGCAGCAAGAAGCTGAAGAATTGCCGGTTTAATGTTATCGAACACGCCACAGATAGGCCCCCCCCCTCCCCCCCCTTCCCCTCCTCTTTCCGGGGGCCTCTTCCTGTGTTCGAGCTGGGAGAAACCCCCCTCCCCCCCAGACTAGAGGGAGACTTTAAGCCCTGCATAAAGCTATCCTGCAATCATATAGGCACATTTGGACATACAAACCGTGTTAAGAAAGGAAAAGTCGAGCACTTGTGTGATGAATGTCGCACCATTCGCCGGAAATGCGCCGGATGGGCGTGAACCCCCTTGCGGTGCACCAAACGAACGAAATTGTTCAAAGCGCATTTGACGGTTGCTAACGGCCATAATATTTGTTATGTGTTTGTTTTCTTCCTGGCCGAGTATGCCGAGATAATTTCAGACATACCGTTCAGACACGGATCTCGGGCGTTGGTAAAAGCTCGTCCAAAAAGGCTTATAGCGAGGAGTAGATGACGCTTGTTAGGGCCTCCGTCGTAACGATTCAGCGTTTGCGAAAACTTAACCTCCTATCAGCATAAACCTTCAGGGGGATATATATGATGACACGAGGAAGACATGATTGTAAATTTTGTGCAGTAGTGAGGTCGAATTTATTGCGTTTCCTTAAACGTTCATACGTCAACGGTGGGCTCAAATTTGATACTCCTGGATGCGGCTTGTTTTTGGCCCAATGAAGTAACAAGAAGGGGACATTTTGCAGACAAAATACTTCTAAAGCTCAAGGTGACCAAATATCAGTTGTAGTTTACTGGTATCTGGAGGGATTATTGAAATTGAGCTCAGGGAAACATTCGTGGGGTGATGTGACTAAGCCACGTCTTACTATGTTTGCATACGCACGCACAATATCCGGTGCTTCGGGAACCAAGGAAAGTGCCCCGGCCTTCGGTTTGTATCGCTCGAAAATGAGTGTATTGTACAATCGTGAAAAGTCACATAATCAAAAAGAAGCAGCGCATTCGGTCACGGCGTGATTGCATAAAATTAAGCAGCTCAAACGAAACCGAAACTGAGTTGCCAACGAGCTCCCAGAGTGCACTGCGTGGTGTTTCCCCGCGATGGGGCCATAGAGTCTTTACAATAAACGCTAGAGGCTCAGCTGGCGCTAGTGTGCTGTTGCATTTTGAAGCAGACAGCAAGCAGTCAGAAAATGCCTTCCGGTAATGCATTATTATGGGAAAAAGCGAGTCCATTTTTTCTCTGCGATCGATTATAAGAGCAAATATCACGAATAATATGTACGTACTAGGCACATTGGAACATTTCTCAGTCACGCAGACGAAATAAGTGATCAGTTACAGCATTTTTATTTGAAATTTGCGGCATTAAAAACAGTGTTAAAACCACTTCGTACGTGTATTTATGTGCACTGTCGGACACTGTTAGCGCGAACACGGCGTCGACGCTTTCCAGCATGGGGGATATACGTGCCAAACGAACGAAGGACATGTGGAAACCAAGAGAGACGGCAAGAACTGCGCAGTAACACTGGGTAAGTAACTCTTTGTGCTTGCAGACGATCAAAATAAATTGAAAGTCACGTAATATAATCTGATTTGCAATAAATAAGTACTGCTTTATTCTTTCTGCTCATGAATATGTGCGAAGATGCTTGTTCTGTGTTCAAATCATCACCCGCATGCTCCAAATCTTTGCAAATAGGGAGAAGCCAGAGGACAGGTACGCGATAAAAACTGCCCAACATAGGAAATAATAAGAAAACACACCTTTTGTAGCCCACGTACTTTATTCTTTACGTTTCGAACGTTTTTTTTAACCACTCGTAAAGATGCGCGACGGGGTCATTTTCATATAGTGAGAGGACAGGCATATTAGCAATATATAAGCACCAACGGAATGCTGGCGAACCTTGAACTCACTCTACATTCCTTTCGATCGTTATTTTGCTTAGAATCGTCGCTCGTTTCTAAATACATGCCATGGAACAGAGGTTTGGGCCTAAAATATAGCGAAGTTTAGCATCGCTCAGTGTTTCAGGAAAAATGCTTTAACTAAAGCAATTACACTTTACAATTACAATTACGCCAACCTCTTAGCGTTACGTAGTGTACGCACTTGCAGTTGCTTGCAGGCAAGACGGAGGGGTATCCAGCTCACCTTTGTTGTATAGATTGAAAAGTTTAATTAAGACGCGTGCCGAAATGACGTGCGAGCTCAAAACATCGTCGCCGGGCATGTCACGTTCAAAAGGACCAACTGTCGAACCAGTCACACACACACGCGTTGAATAAAGGCCCGTTCACACACTAGCAACCGACTACGAATGACAGAGGCAAGACTGGTTTTTACGCCTCTTGCGACGGCCTAATACCAGATGTGCTGCTGTGGAGCCGGTCCTACGCCGTCGTAAGAAGCTTAAAAACCGGTCTTGTCTCTCTCGGTCGTACTTGGTTGCACATGTGGGCTCGAGGGGCCCTGCAATCATATTTAGGCGTCCACCATTTTTGCAGTTTCCACGTCTCTTGGGGTTCGGGTAAGCCAGCGGGCACCAAGAGAGTAACTAAATATCAGTGCGTCATATTTTAACAGGACGACGCGGAAACCTCCCCCGCCTACAGGCGCAAGCGTGTTGCCGAAAGCGCGCGATATGTGACGACAGCGTGACGTTTTTGGTCCTGGCCTTACTACTGGCCAGAGCCGCTAAAAGCTTTTTTTTTAGTCAAAATACGAAATATAAGGGTCGCGAACCGTTTCAAGTATTTATGAAAGTAGTCTTTGTTCAGTATTTTAGATCAGAAAAGAAACAAATGCAGTTTAGAAAGCACGGAAACAAGAAATGACCCGTTGAAATATCCGCCACCAAGCGGCAGAAAAGGACGCGCTACTAGAGATGGGTAGGGGTGTCGCGAACCGGCCGCGGTTCGAGTTCGACCAGGTTCGACTTTTTCGAACTTTTAGTGGAAAGTTCGTCGATCCTTGTATTGAGGTTCGACTCGTGTGCGCATGCGCGACAGGCTGGCCAGTTGGCTTCGGATTGGATGGTAATGGCTAAGAGATGAATTAAGTGCAGCGCTGATCGGCTATTTCAGTCAATACAGTACTAAAATTTAAGTTATTAACTTCTTCAGTGAATAGAATTAGTTTCTTTTAATTGCAGTTGTTCACACAATAAAATAACCCTTTGCATAAAAAAAGAAATTCTCCAAAACTAGGCATGCTTGTATCAAGGTCTGGCCACACTGTCTACCAAAGTCGAACCGGTCGAATCTGGTGAAAAGGTCGACCAAAGAATCTGGTTCGACAAAAGTTCCCGACACCCCTAGAGATGGGTAGTAAGATCAGGCGCTGACGAGCGGCGAGCGTAGAAAGGTCCCGGATGTACGCGGCGGCGCTGCGGTCGTGTGACCTGGAGGATCCGACCGGTTCCGAGCGTTCCGAAGGCCTTCGGCGTGCAGGTTTGGCTTGCGGTTTGGCCGTTTGGCGGTTTGGCAGCGCGAAGTGGCTCCCGTTCTAATCTGACCTTTACCACGTGTTTGCTGTCGTTCGTGGCCAATGAAGTGTCATGCCGAATTAGTGTTTAATCGCGCAACAAATGCAATGCGAGCCGCCCTGGCTGCCCGCTTCATCCAGTCTATCCAGCACATGCTTTAGTGGCGCCCTCTCGAGCCGTCGACACGGAGTACGGCAGCAGTGAGCGTTTGCTGAGCTCACTATTCCTCCTCTACTTCACGGCTACTCAAGCCAGGGCCAAGGACGTCATGAAGGAGGTTATTTTTTTGCTTGTTTTTTGTAATTTTAGTTTGCCTATACCTACTAAAATAAAGCGAGATTCGAGAAAAAAAGTTTCATTAAGTTACTGCGTTCGGTGCGCTCAGGTTCGGTGAAAATTGAAAACCAGCCATAAAGTCGTTGCAGGGCCCCTTTGAAAGGTGAACGAGAAACCTATTTTTGTCACTTTTGATGAAGTACCAAGATAGAAGTAACGGCGACCGGCATGCAACGCGCGCGGCCGAGCTTTTCTCGACCTGTGATTGGTCTGTCGGTGCGTTCGGTACCAAACGTTCCGATGACGTTCAGCCCGACTCAACTCCTTGAGTAGCGAACGAACACGAACGAAACGGCCGTTTGTCGCTTCGTTGACATCGCAAGTCGACGTTCCAACCGGTTGCATACGTTCGTAAGCATATTTGTTGCTCTGAACAGAAATGTGTGAACGGGCCTTAACGGTATTTAGTTTAATTCAGTAACGTGTCCATGTCTGCATCGAAGCGTTCCTGTATCGAAATGCCTTTTCGACTACAATGCGTGAAGAAGTTAAAGGGACAACTGTAGCACGTTAGCGAACCTCTGGATCTTAGCGTCGTCGTGTAAGCGCCTCTGCTTCGCACTGTCATTTCTCTGGATCTTCGCGACATCTTCGTGTGCGCGTGGCATGGGCGGCCTCTCGTTGGTGGTCAGTGTGGGTGCGAAGCCGGTCACGAACCGCAGAAACCAGTTCTTCCCTCGGCGCTCGCTCCAGGGACGAAGTACGGCAGGGGACACATGAGTGATGAAAACGGGAGGACCGTTCCATTAGGGTCATAGCAGAGAGGGCAAAAGAGAAAAAAATGCACTCCCCCTCTCACCCCGCATCTCGTCCGCTCCGCCGAGTGGGCTGTAGCTAGCGTCCGGCTGGCGTGCAAACTGTTTCAAGTCGCGTCATTTTGGAACTTTCAAGCGCAGATGCGCAGATTTTTGTGTGCCAGTTGTTGTGTAATATTATGCTAGATAAAAAGACTCACAGAGTCCAATTGCGCTGTTACCTGCGTGCAAAATGAAAAAAATAAAAAATAGGGAAAACTGTGTCAGATTTGCCGGTCTCTTTGGGAAAAAGGAAATCCGGTTGCTGTACCTTTTTACTATACAACGTTCGTACTGGTGTAGGCTTTTAGCGACCATGAGTGGATGTCTGAAATAATAAATAAAAAACGTGCTCTCCTGCCGCAATACACGCAGTAATTGAGGGTAGTACTGAGGCCTGACTTAACTGCTATTTAAGTAACGGAAAAAAAGATATGTCAGTTGATCATTTACCGAAGTAGAACAACAGAGAGCTCTAGGCTGATTTCGGAGTAGCGATAACTATTCTAAGAACGCGAACCACTTCACAACGGCCGCCATGAGCGAGATTTCGATGTTCCGTACAGCCCGCCGATACAGCCCAAAGATGGAGAATGGCAACCTCCCGTTTTGTCGTCTGCTAGCGGAGTCGGGCGCGTGCCCTCTTTCTCGTTTTACACCGCCGAACCCGCTGAATTTCCCGGATGTATCGAGAGGGCGCTGCTGTTGAACAAAATGGTGCCGCCCAGAGAGTGCTAAATAGAATGTTCTATACACTTTACCAAAAAACGCTCTTAGGCCGCCGCCATGTTGCTGACGCTGATGCGGCTGGTGCGACTTGCGCGCCGTCTATCAGCTAGAAATTTTGAGCCACTCTCTTGGACTGTGAAATGCCGCTCAGCGCGATTCTCTTCCTATGTTTTTGCGGCTTTGAATTCTACGTTTTTTGGACCCTCTTGAAACTTTCCACTTTCAAAAGTCCCCGGACAAAATGTCTCCGGAAAAAAAGGCCCCAGGTGGGAAGTAGGAAAAAATGTCACTGAAGAATTTTCTCTCTGGGTTTCCCTGATCTTCATGGCCTTCGGGCGGTCCGGTCATGTGTTATTCTGAAAAAAGACACCGTGTGGCAAGTAGAAAAAAAAAAAGGCCCCAACAATTAAGGAATCATACAATTCATCGAGGTACACATCGCGACACTGTTAGCGCGAACACGACATTGGCGTATTTTCAAACGAAATTTTATCGTTTGCTTTGTATACCCATTTGATTCCGAGTCAGAACATCCAACGCGTCAGAACATCCATCGAGTCAAAACATCCATTCGTGGATGTTTTGTCTCGGTGGATGTTCTGACTCGATGGATGTTTTGACTCGGATGGATGTTCTGACTCGATGGATGTTTTGAGTCGATGGATGTTTAGACTCGGATGGATGTTCTGACTCGATGGATGTTTGAGTCGATGGATGTTCTGACTCGGATGGCTGTTATGAATATTTTGACGAGTTGAATGTTCTATCGTTTTTTGCCTGAAAGGAGAGAGCTGTTGTGTAAACGACTTTTGACGTTATGGTAAGCAAGAACCGTTTGCATACGCTCCTAGATAAAATTTAATAATTTATGAAGGACAACATTGAGTTCGGTATTTGACGGAAGTGGATAGGATACGTTCTTATTTCTTTACTATTATTTGAGCTGTGAACTGCCTTTACGATTTTATTATCTCATTGAGACCTTGTCAGTTATTTAAGCTATTCAATAAACGTGGGTTTTTATATGTATTTTGTGATTCCGATTTCTTCCATTTTCCTCTACCAGTGTTAGTTACTTTTTTGTTTATTTTTTTTTTCAAGATCATTGCTGTTGTTTTTCTTGGTCCCTGCTTGACCCACCCATGGTCTGTTGTTTTTATTAATAAATATATAAACAAAATATTGAAGTTAATATCGTCAGGGGCATGTAAACGGACCTAAATAATTTTTCTTTTGCTTTTATCACGTATTAGGGGGTGTACGCTCGTCAGTGACCCTGTGTCTTTCTTGTAGCATAACGAAGCGTAAAATAAGAAAGTATTCTGGTGGTCCACTCCGTAATAAAATCACGTAGGACACGACGGCGCAGTGGCAATGGCTCTCGAAAGCGGCGATCGGTAATGTTACGTGATCACGCGACGTGGTCTGAGATTGTAATTTACTTGCATTACCGGTAAAATACGCTGCTTTGCCGTCTTGGTGGCGTTTTATTTGCTGTCGTTTAACCCGTGCAGCTCGAGAGCACGCTACTCTGCGATTCGTGGCAGCTACGTGACCCACAGACAATGGACAAGGCCTTTTGAATCCATATAAAAATGATAGGTATTTATTTAGATAGCCTTTGAAGAAGCCAGTGTGACAGCCATTCTTTAATTTTAGCTTGGTGTATGTCAATGCATTCCTAAAAGGTTCGGAAAGAAAAGTGTATTTTTTTCCAGGCAATGTGGGGTAACAAATTTTAGCAATTCATTCAAAAGCAACGTGATTTATTCACATGAAAAGTTAGAGCACTCTCGAGCTTGTGATGGTGAAACATTTTTCAAAACAGAATGGCTCTGTTTTAAAAGTATTTTGCTTCGCCGCATTAATTAAAAAAAAAATAAAAACAAGTATATATATATATATATATATTTTTTTTTTACATATGGGTGGGAGCAGCAGAGCGCCCGATGGGCTGACTCCGAGTCTGCGTGATTACTCGAGGGACCAAAATATTGTTGTCGGTGAATTATGCAGCGTAAGCTCTTCCGAAAAATTAATTTCACCTCGCCAGTCAATTCCTTCTATTTTTGTGTTAATCCTCTGAATTGTTTCAAGACGCTTTTGTCCCAGACGTTCGCCATGATCAGTAACTTTATTCCGAGGGAATCGTAGCTTTAGTTCGTGGTTTTTTAAAGTTAGTCTCACTCTCGGACAAAGCACTCTACATGGGTTTGCTCAATTGTATATAAATAGTAGTTTTTAAATTACGGAAGCAGTATTGGAACAAATTTTACAGTTTTGTTTTTTCATGTATTACAACTTTTTAGGTATTTGTAACCTGCCGTAGTGTATCTACGCTCATTTTTGTCACAATTACTTCTACCAGACACAACGTAGTGCATATCGTTCGCATGAAGTCATTCGGTTGAATAGGACACCAAGACATCGCGAGGCATTCAAAGAGTTTTATTCAAGGAAACTGGCCCATGTGTGCTGTTCAGTTCATTCTACGGAAGAACTCCAAGGATTGTAATTCTGTCCAGATAGTTAAGGACATCCTGAAATGTCGGGACTGCAGATGACAAATAGCCAAATATACTCAGTGACAAAAATAAAACGCGAACACGAAGGACCCTACATTTAGGACACTGACCAAGGTGTATGCCCGAAACTGGCACTTGGCAAAATTCGCAGTCTCGAGCCGGAAAATATTCATTTATATTGTTTTCTTTTCTTTTCAATTCAAATAATAGTTTTGAATCAGATGGATGTTTTGGCTCTGATGGATGTTCTTACTCAATGGATGTTTCGACTCGATGGATATTTTGACTCAATGGATGTTTAGACACGGATGGATGTTCTGACTCGATGGATGTTTTGACTCGATGGATGTTTCGACTCGGATGGATGTCTTGACTCGTTGGATGTTCTGACTCTGGTGTCACGTGACCTGTTGGATGTTTTGACTCGATGGATATTCTGACCCAATGGATGTTCTGGCCATAAGCGAAATAAGCACTCTTAGTATCTATAATAACTTTGAGGATAATTCCCTTTCGTTTCTATAAAAAAAGAAAAAGAAACATAAAAAAAACTAGCGATCGCTTGTTCGTGAGAACAGTGTCGCGCTTTTTACCTATTTGGAAATGGTACACAAGTACCTCTCAAATTTCCCCGAACGAAATATCTTGGGTTTGGCTAGAAGTGTTATAAATGTTTATTTCACAATGAACAACAAACAAAAACAGTTGAGATACAAACTTACAAAATCAGGAATGAAATGACACACTCTAGATTCATACAAAAAAGTCAACAGTGGATCGTACAGCAGCAGAAAAAAAAATGTCCCTTTGGGGACATTTTTTCCTACTTTCCACCTCGGACCTTTTTTTTCCGGGGACATATTTTCCGGGGACATTTTTTCCCCGGGGACATTTTTTGCAGAACCCGTTCTCCCCTCTCCCAGAGATGATCCGCGCAGAGTCGTTCTCAGTCATAGCCAGAAGCAGTTGTTCCTGTTGGAGTCAGTAGCGCCCGTTCCTTTGCCTCGGTGCTGGTGTGAAAAAAGGAAGCTCTCCCCAAACCGTGCCGCAAAACGAAGTGATCTTGGTTTCGTCCGATGGTCAAGATGTGGCTGTCGTCCACTGTTACTGTGTTATTTGAGATCTTTCTGAAAAAAAAAAAAAACATTCTTTTTAGATAACGCTACGTACAATATATTGTTCGAATGTTAACACTTGCTAAATCGTATGTCCGTGTCCTGTCCATCGGTAAACACGCTATTTCTGAGCGTGAAAAATGCATTCCTTTCGGCTATCTTCTGTTTTAAGTTATTTTCGACAGTCAAGCGCTTTGTCGTTTGTCACGCGTTTAATCGGGTGGTGCCGTCAAAACTTATCGTAAAAAAGAAAAACAACTAACATTCCAGTCGCATTCGTTTTGTCGCGAAACAACCAAACAAAAATAGTTTAGATTTTCGTGTGTTTTTTTTGTTTTATGAAACGTGGTACAATGCTTTCTCAATGTCCTCGGGAGGATGCATACACCATGAAACGGGAGAAGACGAGAATTTTGCCGCCGGCTCTGTTTGAGACTGCGCCTATCGAAATCACAGTTCACTCAGTTAGGGTTAGCAGGGACGCCGGTGAGAGCCTAGCCTCAAACCCAGTGACTGGGCTTGAAAACGGTTTGTTGCCCCTGGGGTCGAGTGTTTCTTGGAAAGGTGTAAAGACCTTTTCCACAAGCGCGCCGCCATCTTGAATTGTCGTCACTTCCAGTATGGGCGAAAACAATGTTTTGCCGTAGTTACGCCAATTGAAGACATTTAGGATATAAGCGTAACCGTCACACATTCTCGTTTTGTATCCCCTCTATTTTTTTACTAGTTACAGGTTGAAACGTTTTATTATTTTTTCGTCGCCCATACCGGATAGGCCTATTATGTGGCTGGAGACGAGAGTACACGAAAAAGGTCTATATATCATAGCGACCGCGGTGCCGCCGTCCCTACGTCACTTCCGCTCGACGCGGCGTCGCGCGGATCTGGTCGATACTGAGAAAGCCGCGCGGTCGCCTGTGGCGAGCCTAGCGGCGAGCGGCGAGCGCAGCGCGGCCCCCAATTTCACCGCTCATGTGTTCCATGCTTGAGATCTTGGCGCGGCGGGACCACCAGGGAACTTTAGAATAACGTAAGCAGTTTTAGCGCACACCAGCGCTAAATTTAGCGGTTGCGTTTGTGCACGCTACGCAAGAGAGTTTTAGAATAAACTGTCTCCACCGCGACGCAAAAGCCCAAGCATCGCGCGCTTGCAACGCACCAAGATACCGTCAGAATTTTTATTTCACGCGCGAAATGCTGTAACTTGAGAAAAAACAAGATGTTTTGATCTAGAGAGAAAATCACTGATCGGAATGATAATAAAAATGGAAGATTTTCAAAACCTGATACTAGGCCAGGGGTGGGCAAACTGCGCCTCGCAATTGCATGCGGCTGTCTCAGGTTCCAAGTGTTGCTCACAACTTCCTGGTAAGCATGCTCAGGTAAGAAAAGAAAAAGGATATGAAATAAAACAGGTTGCGTTTTGGCAGACTTGTGCCAACATTCCTATACTGCCGTGAGGCACTCCTTTCAACAATGGAGAAGGTAGAATTACAATAACATGCGACCCTGACGTACAAAAACATAACTGAGCTACTCAGAACCCCAACAACATATATCTAAACTTCATGGTGCTTGTTTCACGAATGGGGATGCACAATGAAGTTACTTAATGAGCAATCGCTTTATGAGTGCAATTCGTTGTGGCCGCCAAATGAGCTGAAAGAAAAGAAAAAATAACACTAGCCTGATCATGCTTATAACGACTGCGGAGCACAGAATTCCTGTTCTCAATAAGCTGGGCGAATGCTAGGTGTGTGTGAGATGTCACATGGTATCATAAGGTCACATAAATGGGACGTCAGATGACGTCAAGCTGGGATGCAGCGTCACGGAGTCACATGACCTGATGACATTACGCATTGTCATTCCTTCGTGACAGTTCCTCGTGACAATTCCTCATGATGGTCTCCTCATAAAATTTGCCTAATAAATCAAATTTTGCGTTAAAAACCTCAGACGTCCCCTTTTCACTGTGACTCTTTAATTCAATGGTTCTCTTTTTATTGCTCTTTGTTTAGGTCTATCTGGCCACCCCGGTATTAGACCAATCTGTTGTAAGGAGAGTACGCACATTTTGAACCCAAAAACTTCTAGGCATGTAAACCAGTTCTTGCATGGCCATTAGATGTATCTTTTTTTCTTAGCTGCAATCTACAAACATGACCCTAAAAAATCCTTAGTTTCCACTTGCAGCGACAAGGTCGATTTATTGAAAAAGTATATTAAGTTCACCTTTTTTATGAGGAAAATATTAATGAAATTTAATATGTGACTTTCGCTTGCATATCTTGACATGTAAAAGTTCTTTCTGTCCTGTTGTGAGGGCAAGTGCAGCCCACATTTTATATCAGGAAGGTCATGGCCGTTAACGGGTGAAACGCTTAGTAAGTGTAAAATGACTAATGCACCACTTGTGAGGCGTGAGTGCTGTTGAAGTTCGGTGATTTTGATTCTCGGAGACTGTTCCCTTGCAGCTACAGTGGCGAGTGGTTCTATCTTTTTATAGGCAACTGAACTCACAACTTTTTATTCAGCACCTTTCTTTCTTACCAGAGGCAAGCGCAATGTTGTGAAAAATAATAGTGACAATGAAGAATATCCCTCATTTCACACCTCGCTGCTCACACTTTTAAGTTGTCCTCTCAACACATCAAAATTAGAGTAAGTAGTCTGAAATGTACTACTTGTAAAATATATAATCGAATGCACAGTCGAATAATATACTTATAAACAAAAATAGGGCCAAAGGTTCAACAGTAAGAAGAGCCGTCGGTACACTCAATAGCTGGTTTTCAAGCTCACCCTAATGCTCGAAATGCCACTTCATGATAATTTCCACATTTATTTCTTAAATACGAACAATTTTTTAAAGTTCGCGATAGATGAAAAGTTCCAACTATGACCAAACAATGTTTTGCCGAACAATATATTTTTTTTTTGTAAAGGGGAAAATGTTTGGTGCTGTACAAGAACTGAGTTCTGCATTTTTTCTTCTTGTCACCTCATTGAAGCCTTGCCGAGTATTTTCTTCCTCCCTTTCATATGTATATTCATCATCATCATATCAGCTGTTAACACACAGCCAAGGAGGCAGCCAGCACTTGGCTGTACGGGCTTCTGCCTTTTGGCTGCCTCAGGCACTCGGCTGTGTGAAAGTTGTGCCATTAAACACCTTGAACCTTGAACCTTGAACCTTGAATGCGACGGTTATAGTCATGCATATCTTGAACCATGTGACAGTGTTCAATAAGTAATGCAGTGATGAAGAAGGCAAAGCTGTTGACTTTTAGTTGACATTTACATACTGAGTGTAATTATTGCTCTGGCCTCAAATTTTGTTTCAATCTGCTATATATATTATAATATTCTTCTTCTTCTTATCCGGTTTACAACGTAATTAGAATCAACCATAGAAACATGCAAAACTTATAAATGGTAGCCAAGTTGGTGATTTTCATCCATCAGACCTCTCTCTGATAAAAGTAGCATTTGTGACATGAGGCTAGTGCACCCTCTTTCTGCATTGCTGGAACCTGTCTGGCAATAATTGCATAATAGCAATAACAGGACAGCTACAGTGATCAATAAGATATGAATACAATTGATATATTTCAAATGTGTTCCAATGCTGGAAAACCATAAATTCTTTTACAGTCGATAACTGGTGAACCTTTCATGAAATAACGACTGCGGGAGCTAGGAAGGACGTAGACACTGACCATTAAAAGCTACACACTCGTAAGATTGCCAATGACATGGAGTCGCTAAATATTTCTTCTATTGTGATCAATAACGAAATTCACCCTGAGCCGGGTTTATATTATGAAACCCCTAAGGTGTGGCAATAGCATTGTTTGTAAACCCCCACTACAATATTTCAATAATAATATCTGATGCATTTTCACTTATTGTCAAGCTTTGAGCCATTGCTAAGAAAGTGTTTTTGCCATATCTATGCAATGAATTGGCCAACGGGGCTCTGACAGAAGAACAAATAGCTGAACAGGCAATATCAGGGACAGGAAGGCATGGAGCGAACAACAACAACAAAAAAATACTCAATCCCGTAGTGGTAGCACCATATCTCCATGGGATCACTCACAGGCTAAAAAAGATCGCAGGCCGGCAAGGGGTCCAGGTGAAAAGCTCCGCGCCGAACAAAGGATATTCAATGTGCGGCACGGTAAACGAGAACCAACGTAGGCACCAAGAGGCATGTAACATCGCACACAAAACAAGGTACGCCCAATGTCAAAAAGAAGTCATTAATAACATTCCGTTAACATGTGATTGGTGTTATATTGGGCAGACAGAGCGGTGTATTATTGATAGAACCAAAGAGCATGCGACATCTCTACGAAACTTGACAGCAGCAGGACACCTTGCAGCCCATTGACGCGCATGCCAATGCGAGGCAACGCTGTGCAACGTGAACATCGTGGCGCGACATAAAAATCAACTCGCTCGTGAAATACTGGAAGCCCTAGCCATCGAAGAAAATGGCGAGGACTGCGTTAGTGCCCCTTCCGTTGCACTACACAACTCAAAGAAGATTTTCCTGCGGAGTGACATGAGTTCCGGGAAGAGGTAGAAGAAGAGGAAGACCGCGTAAAGAAGACAGAAGAAAAGGGGTGAGAACATTCCGACAGCAGAAAAGTCAATGCGTTTAAGGAAAACAAATTCCGAATTAAGTGTAAAGATAAAGAAAACCTAAATCAAGTATAAAGGATACAAAAATCTAAGTTAGTGTAAAGAAAAGCAAAACCGGAACCAAGAATTAGCAGAAAAGGAAAAAGAGGCCATTAAATGTTGCTAGTCCAGCGGTACGAATGTTATATTTTGTCTCTGTGTGTTTTTCATGTTCAGCTGCACCATTCACAGGCTATACTCCCATTAACCTCCCAGCACCATCTTCTATGCCAGGAGTATGTTAGAGCCTCAGGGTCATGACCCACTTCATTGACAATTGCTACGCTCAATTTATTCGTAACACAATACGTTATGTCACTAATGAACATACTGAATGCTCTTACAAACTGATTTAATTATTCAAATTCTTCATTAATGCAACTCTTTAAGCAAAGGATCTGCAAGTAGCAAGCCACTAAACGCTAGCTATTACTACTCTTATTGCATGTTGGTTGTTGTGATGATCCGACAGCGATTATAAAACAGAAAAGCAGCATCAATGAACAGATTTTGAGTTTTATTGAATTAAGAAGTATACAGGTAGAAACTGAGAGAGAGGAGGAGATGAGGGTTAGCAGGGATGCCAGAACACCAAGCTCTGGTTGGAATGATTGGTGGATGGACGAAGAGCCAGTTGCCTTTGTCATGAAAACAATAAGTACAGTTTTCCATCTACCCGCTAATCATTTCAACCAGAGCTCAGGGTTCTGACGTACCCACGTGCTCTTGTCTCCTCCCCTTCCTCAGCTTCTACCAGTACAGAACAAACTTTAATGAGCAGTGTTAATTAATGATTGTATTTTCCCCATTCATTTTCTAGTAATTTTTGTCTGAGGATTTCTTGATCTCGCTGGAGAGTAAGGACAGCAATTTCTAATATTTGTCTTTCCATGTCTAGTATTTGTCTCTCTTCAACTGCCTTCGTCTGAGCCACTGGAGAGCAAATTTTTGCCTCAGCTACACGGTTGTAGAAAGCTGTGGCATATGCAGCGGCGGAGCTCCTCTTCACGAACCTGTTGGGTCCCTGTCGAGGCGGGGTCTGCCTGCAGGGCACCGCTCCAGAGGGCATTGGAGTGCTTCCAGAAGGAACTGGAGTCATTGGCGTCTGATCCTGCTGGTCAGTGTCCAGTAATCATAGATACTTTTGCACAATGATACTGCAATAGAATATTCTATCGAACGAACCAGGTTAAGGGATGATGGAAACTGAAGGATTATAATATAGCAGAAATATTATTGGTGAGGCAAAGCGAGCAAAATAATTTAATTCTATTTATATGCAGTAGCGAGCAGGCCATCATGCTGCCACCCTGTTTCTCCTAATGTGAGCAGGTACAGACAACTGCGAGAATGTCAGATTTATCTTCAGGTGCATTTACGCTGCACGTGCTTGCACACTTGGGGCACCAGCCATGATGCAAAGTGCTTAGAATACTGCATAAACTGGCAAGTGCCCATAATTATCATTCGTATTATAAAAACTGTGGTATTTGACCACTTTGAAATAATAGATATTGGTGAAATCTCGTGCTGACAAGAATTGATAGGCCAGACCAAAGAAAGCCAGGCTTCTTATTTAAGTGGAACATGAGGAATAAGCATTAGTAGAGCACCTATTTTCACGACTTGATGTTTCACCTCCAGCTCTCTAATGTGTGCTGCAGTTCCAGACATACAGCTGTTTTAAAAAAATTTTGGCTTGAATTAATTGGTTATAATAATTTAGAATTTTTTTGCACAGTGATATGCGTTACATTTGAGGGTGTTGAACTTTGTGTAAACGTAATGCTGATGATAAACCAAGCAACCTGTTATGAAAACCCCTTTCATTGCCAAGGCAAAGCTTTCTAAGATAATTTTCAGCAGTATAACACTTACTAAAACCATACAAATGTAACATATTCTACGCAATGATTATGTAACAAAAAACATAAAAGGTGATCATTATGTCTTGAAGACTGAAAGTGAAAAAGTTAAAAGAGGAAAAATCCTAGAGGAGGCAAATAAAAGAAAAAGAAGACAGATAGTGATAGGCAGGTTTTTATTTAAATTACTTTCTAATATTTAGTTATGCACAACGTACATGGTGTTAATTTAAACCTTGACAGAAATAAAGCCGGGGACAAATATTTATTTGGGCTCTTCAATGATAGGGCACTCTTGAAGATCTCTACTATTTCATGTTTCAGCATGTTGACAAATATCAAAACTCATAAAAAAAGAAAAAAAGAAAGCATCACACATAGAGGTTATGACAAAGAATATCAGTGATAAAGAAAGCACAAGACACAAGCACTGTGTGCTTTTGTCCCTGCTACTTCTGCAGAGATTTAACCATATGTCTTAAAGGGCAACTCCACTCCATTTTTACAATTTTTGGGTTATGATCTGTTTAGTCAAAGCCGGCGGCCCTGAATCACGAGATCTACTTAGTTTTTCGGTAGTGTGTATAGTTTTGTAGATATCGCGAATCCAAGTATCGTTCCGGCGGCACGGCGAAACCGAAACTACCGGTTGAAGCAGCTTGGCAACACTGATACTAGTGGCGCGTCGTCGGCATGACCTAGTTCTGGTCCCGCGCTTCTCAGCCGACGCGCCGACAACGTCGGCTCAATCGCACGTGGAGTATCAAAACAAAAGGTTAGATGCACATTTTCTTTTTTTACCGCTTCACTTTGTTAATATGCACCAAATGTAGTAAGTTTTAGTGTGTATTTATAAATTTGCCGGCCGAAAAACGAATCCGACTGCTATAAATATGACGCGGTCGGTGCCGGCGCAGCGTGACTGTATTTGTGTTTTGCTCGCGGTCCGAGAGAAAACGAAATAATGGGAGATAGATGGACAGATCTATCCACAAGTGGTCTAAGTTGCTAAGCTAAGGTGCCTTTATGTGCACGCTAGTTAGATCAGCCGCGACCTGCTGCGTCCGGCCGATCGTGCTGGAGCAGCCGGCGGACGGTACGCGAACAGCGACGGCACTGCGTCGTTCTTCAAAGACGCCTGTTTCGTGGAGAAACCCGCAACGGTCAGCAGCCGCAGATCCCGTGTGTAGGTGTCTGACGTAAAGTGCTGGGAGCAGAGCTTCGCGTTGGAGCTCAGAGTCAACGGTCTTCCGAAGTCTATCCGGCGAACGGCACCGACCCACACCTTGTGCCTCTTCCGGTCTCTTGGGAGCTGGTGGAACCGCAGCTCCGGGTTGCGCACCGGGTTGTTGGTGCAACCCAGAGCACTACAAATCTTGCTCGACATCGCGCAACGCGAGTCCGGCAAGTCTCTCCGGCTCCACGACGCGCGCGTGAGCGAGCGGCACCTTTTCGCTCTCTTCCGCGCTGTCGCGGAAGCAATGCTGGAGTTAAAGGAACTGTCTGGAGGCTAATAAAAATAGAGAAACTCAAAATAATGTGGTATACACCTCGTGCCGTCAGCAGAATCGCAGAATGCCACAGGAAACGAAGCGCTCGCGGCGTCCGTACGAGAGCGTAGGACTAGAACTACGTCATTGCCCAGTGTTGCTTCACTAGCTCACCCGGTGCCAGCGTTGCTCACCCGCTTTCGGGCCGCCAACCGAGCCGGGAGAACATTTTTAATATTGGTTTTAATCGGTAATGCGGCGTCGGTTTGACGTAATATTTTGGGTATGACCGTATTTTGACCTCCTAAAGCGATATCAGTCATTTCGATACGGTCGACTTTTTCAGTGGAGTTGCCCTTTAATTAATTCTGTGTTTAGCCACCATATTAAGTCAATGTATAAAATTAAATTTTACTCAGAAAATGTGAGCCTAGGATATCATCCACAGCCATGCCATTGAGCTTGCTAAACAATTCTAATTATTAGAACAAAATAAATTAAACGGGGGGGGGGGGGGGGGGGGGGACACATGTGTGATCTCAGTCTTGATACTTTAGAAAAAGAAATGTGGCCTCGTTGTCGCGTGTTCTCAAGTGTATGTTTATTTGTGACCTGGGGTTCGAGGCTTCGAACTCAGGGTCCCACAGCAGGTAATACTGTTCTGCTGTGATGCCCTCAGTGTCTTCGTGCACTGAACAGCAAATAATAGAAACAAAACTATTAGATACGTGCCAGCGGAGGGCCTTACAAGCTAGAAATGACCAAGGTAGAATTACCTTCAGGGGGCACAATGTCAGAGTCGAAGCGGTTCTGTAGAGGCTCCACCAGCGATCCGATGAAGGCTGTCAACTTTTCGGTTTTTCTGCTAAGAGGCTTTGGGAAGAGTCCCCCACCAGTGGCCTTCATGGCCAGCCAGTTAGCAGCCAAGTCTTTCCGGGCCTTCATATTTATAGTTTCGTAAAAATGTTTCAGTTGATGCACCTCTCGTCTAGCACCCATGACCGGATTGAATTTTAGCGTAATTCGGTCCACTACCCAGTTTTTGGTTTTTTTAGTAATTTGATCGGATGTTTTGCTCTCGACAACGTTCTTAAATTCTTCCACTAGGTCTAATAATGCATCCTTGTCGCGTTCAGTGAAATTTAGAGCCCGGTTACCCGTCGTTACTTGTCTTCGAGTTTGGGAACAGAAGTAAAAACGATTCTAAGTGGCAGTCGTCTGCAAGCATTCATAATAAACCACACGTGGACAAATGTACAGATATTTTGTATTTATTCAAAATTTTCAAGAACGTTTTTGTCATGTTTGCAAAAGACGGTGTTAGAGTTGTTCAATCAAACAATGTTTCATCTGCTAATCATCGAAAAAAAAAAAAAAAAACAGCCAAGAACAACCGCTGGCGCCGACTACCGCGGCAAAAAGTGCTGTTTACATCACGTGATGTTTCCCCGCCAATCGTATTCGTCTCTCTGAGCATTCCCTAAGTCGCTCTGTTTGTCCCTAGAATCCCTACGCAAATCCAGTGTTTAGCTACGGGCCGGTTGCAACGTAGACCCAAGTTAACGTTGCAACCGGAATGTAAACCCGTGCTTATCCAAGCCCTGTTTTGGCGCTAAGCTGACTTAGGATAGAGCCGCTTTGGGTTAAGGTAAGCGACGTTGGTGCGTCCGGCCTTTAATGGCTCAAAAACTCATTTGATGATTTCGCCAACAAAAAAAAAAAAACATTTTTTATCAAAAGCAAAAATCTGCAGTTTTTTCTTTCTTGCTCTAAGCTGTTTAAATTTTGATACAATGAATTCACCCTGCACTTGATTTTCACCACGATCGTCATATGGGATCATATTGTTCTGCCTTTCACATGAGACCAATTATTCCAGGACCATTTTTTTCTACACACGCTTTCAATGCTGCCGAACACAGTGTTACGAATGCATGCTTATTTGCCATGATGCCACTTCCGGCACTCGAACGAGACGGACGGGTTTTCATGAGCTCCGTCGGAGCTGTGAAAACGGCCGCGTTAGGCCTTGGTACGTCTGTTTCTGGAACCGCTGTCGACTGTCAGATAATACGGCCCAACTGCCAACCGGATACGTTATTACCAATGCTGTGTTCAGGCACTGAAACGTAAAAGGACGACCCCACCGAATGCAAGACTTTCGTCAGGAGCTCGAGAGGCTGGATGTGAAGAAGGACCTCGCAAGCGCCGGTTCCACCAGATAAGCCAGGTCTGGATTTTCCGGTTGGACTCGATCGCGGCGAATCAAAGGTTCGTCGCCGCCAAAGAGCTGAACATCAAAAGGGGGCATTGCCTCGTCATCAACTCGGCGAACACAGCCGTGAAGCTGAAGTTTCAGTGGGTCCCGTACTACGTGCCCAACAGCCAGGTGAAGAAGGAACTGGAACGCGACGGCAAGGTCTCCGAGATCACCAGGGACCTCTTCCTGGAAAAATAATTTGAGGCTGTCGAATCCAACTCCCGCAGTGTACGCCTGACCCTCAAGGACGTCTACAGCGTCAACTGCCTCCCGCACGAGATCCGCCTGGAGGTGTGCAAGGTACTACGTGTCGTGGTCCCCGGACGTGCACCTCTCTGCCTTCGCTGTCGCCGTACGGGACACATTTGTCGGGATTGTTCCGCCCCCCGTTGCTCTGAATGCCACCGTTATTGGCATGAGGCAGACGACTGCGTCAAGACCTATGCCTCGATGGCCCGTGACCGCAAGACGGACGAACAAACCGACTAGATGATGGACGACGCCGAAGCGGAGGAGGCGGTCGGTGCTCCCGCCCTGGTCACACAACCGCCGTTCACGACAAGGCAATGATGCATTTTGACCCCGGCACGGGCGATCTTCACGATGTTCCCATTCGATTCGCGACATTATATGTCGCGAATCGAATTAGGACGGGCACTGCGAAGCTCGGAAAGCGTATCGCAGGCCACGTACACCGAGCGGGATTGGCTAGGAGAGCTCGTAGCGTCCTCTTCGTCTGGACGTAAGGTGAAACAGTATTTATTTATTTATTTATTTATTTATTAGAGTACCTACATCGTATAAACGCACTGCGGGTCAGTGCACGGCACAAATCTGCCACGACTGTTGCGTGAGCGTTGGGCCGGGACTCGTGTCCAGTCAGTGAGAACGGGACTCCAAGCCAAACGCTGACGCGGAGGTCGCGAGTGATTTGTGCCCCGCAAGGGACGACCCTAGGTGATGTGGGAAATTTATGTGGAGCGCTAGTTCGTCCGCTTCCTCACAGGGTTTGCGATGATCTAAGAACGCCAAGCACCTAATGGCTGATCAAAACAAAATAGTGGGTAAAGCTCGAGGTTTCTAGCATTGGCGCCTACCCAGAATCCTTCCAGTCAAAGCTAATCAAAGCTCGGCGTCGTTCTGAAGTTACCGCAACCCCTGAGCAACAAGCAGACGACTTGCTCTCCGAATCGGTACGGCCTTTTGTTTAGGTGATGCTGCACAATGGGGAGGACGAAGGACGGCTCGGAAAAAACTCTTGTCAAAAGTAGGCGCCATCGTCTTCCCGCCATTTCTTGATCACGTACCCTGAGCATCTATTGGGCACGAGGGCAGCGTCAGAGTTCGGCGTGAACTCGGATTGAATCAGCGCTTCGTGCCCAAGAAATGGCGACCATCGATGTTGCTCAACGGACTTCTCAAAAGGAAATCTTTTTAAAACTTCAACAAAAGATTGCAAATAACCACTTAAAGGGTGCAGCGATTGACAGCGGGAGCTGTCGCGTTGGCGTTTAGTTGACATGGTTTAAGATATTTACTTTAGCAGCGTTTCCGCTTAGTATAATAGTATAATAGCTGTCGGAGATATGCTTTAGGAGATGGGTGAAAGGAGCTTGCGCAAAACAAGCTAAATGCAGCGGCATAGCAACGCGTAAAGATTACTACAGAACAAGTATGTGATAAATCAGACGCATGGGCCGCATCACGCGGCTTCCCACTCTTCTGATATCTCCGGTTACAGAAATAACTGCTGGAACGCAGCCAGTGCATCGCGCGAGAAAACGGTGGGCTGCAGTGGGCGTCAGTCCTACCTCAACGTCCTGGCTTTGCGGATCTGAAGATCACAGGTGTGTGCCCCATGTACGTAGTTCGAAGTATTTTATGTCTTCTAAGGAAATGTTGGCCTGAAACTACCGAATTCTTCGGCCTATTAGTTGCTCTGTTATATAAGCCGCGCCTCCCTATAAAGGGCGGTTTAAAAAAAATGTATATATCTTTGTAAATGTTGTCCCTCTTTCTACGGTCGGTAGAGTCGCAGCAGCCTACGCCACCACGCTTCAGGCCGCCTTCGAACAGCCAAAAGCAAATTGCAGGGCAGCAGGGCGTCGACGGGAGTCTTGCCGTCCGTATTTTGTTGTAAGTGTTGATGCAGCCTATATCTAACAGAAATAAAGTTTGTACTTACAATAAATAATTTCACGTAAATCGCACCGTCGCATATAATGCCCCAGGAAAGTTTTCGTAAATAAAAAAGCGGCAATGAAATTAAGGTCCACTTGCGCGAACAATGCAAATAAGGGGTAGCTTCCGATCACTACATCCGTTAAGGAACGATGCAAGACACAATACGAGTGAATTGTGCTTTTAACCAAGAAGTAAACATGCTTTATTAGAACTTGCCACATTGCGGAAAATATAAATATCCGCAAACGTGTTGCAGCTTGGCGGACAGCCTCCCCGACTTGCTTTCCAATAGTCAGACAACATTCTGCCCTACTGCCTGGCGAACACGCAAACCCTCTCCTAGTCTAGTTTTGTTGTTCCTTTCGTGTTTAAGAAGCCTTCACTGGTAAGTGATTCTACTATGTTTTTGCGTGTTCGACAGTCTGAATGACTACAGGTTGAGAGCCGCTAGTGGCCACAGGGGAGCACCCTTGGACCCCTTCTGTTTAACTTATACATCAATGATATAGTAAATATAGACGACAGTGCAGATTTTATCGTTTACGCAGACGACACCAGTTTATTCTTTTCAGGAAAAGTTGTCCACCAAGTTTTATGTTCGGCAAATAGCGTTTTGCAGAAGATCAGCAAGTGGACAATCTCAAACTCTCTAGTAATTATTACAGAAAAGACGAAAGCAATACTTTTTCGATCCAAAAATACAGTGTTTTCATCTACTCAAGGGCTTTCTCTCCAAGGACGAAATATTGACTTTGTACAATATGTGAAGGTTCTTGGTGTCATATTTAATGAGAACATGAGCTGGGACGCCGAAGTACAATGCATACCTGGCAGACTTTCAAAGGTTGTGGGCATTATTTATAAATCCCGTCATATATTACCCCTTTCGGTCTTAATTCATCTTTATAACTTCCTCTTTTACTCTTGCTATAATTACTGCTTCCTTGTTTGGGGTAGCACAACGGCTACAAATATGCACCACTTGCACGTTCTCCAGAAGAGAATAATTCGCATTATGTGCAATGCGGAGTTCAACGCTCACACATTAAAACTTTTCAAAAACCATCATATAGTTCCAATTACAGAGCATTATAATTATAAACTTCTAACATATCAAACGTCTGTAAGGCAAAATCAACTTGTTTTTCAATCAATCGCCAATATGAAGCGGAGAGTACCTGCATATGGAGGACGGTCAACGCCTCGCTCGAGAACAGGCTACGGCTTCCAGATGTTGCAGCACTCGTTGCCTAATGTTATAAATAGTACACATAGGCTGGGCACGGACTTGATGGGTTTGAGCAGAAAGGATATTCGTTCATTGTTTCTCTAGTGTTATTTGTGCCCATTCTTGATGGGACCTCCGACCTGCAAAAAATGTTCGTAAAGTACGTCAGATTTGTCTTGTTTTTGTTTTTTGTTTAACGCTGTGTGCTTTGATCCTATATAAACCTTGTTCTACGGGTCACTAGTATGTGAAATAGTTTTTTCTTTTTGCTGATGGGGAGGAGAAACTCTGTCAAGCGACAACAGTCTGCTTTTTTTTCTTCCTCCCCCTCTCCCCTGGAGAAAAACAATAAAGTTGAAGTTGAAGTTGAAGTGACTGAAAGAATAGACCCTATCGAAACGTTCATCAGACAACACTGGCGGTCGCTATTCCTTAGACACGATCGCGCGATGGGATCCGAGTCCCGGTCCAACCCTGTCGCAGTCCACGTTTCCAGTGGATGCTGGGAGCCTATGTGATCAAGCAATGGCGGAAAGGTTTTGGAGTGGACTTTTGAAAATTGTCTATTGCTCCAATAATTGTTTTCCCATAATGTTTTATCAGACTGCTCTTCGCTCGCTGACAGAAGGGGTATACCTATAACAGTAAAAGATTAGTCGACTATACTTTTTGTTTAGCTTCTGCGCGGCATTAGTTCTCTCGTGTTTGAATTTTCAATCACTTATAACATTTGAATGAGATATCCGTTCGCGCTGAAACTTTTTCATCTGGTTCGGACCTCTAGTATTACCTTTGGTCGGAGATTGAGCGTTCGGCGATGCGTAGATTATTTTTGCTAGGAGAAAAAAACCCTGTAATTTTTTGTGGAACACCCGGTACTACCAACAGTCTTCACCGTACAGGGCTGATCAGCTGCGTTAACAGTGTGCTATTTCGAATTTACAACCCTGTAAGCTCAGCAAACGCCATATTAGTTTTATGTCTTGAAACAGCTTCAGATACCTGAAGTCGTGTGTAGATTTTAATTATTAAGACTAACTTTTTACTTTCCTTTCTAAATCGGGAAGTTTAGTATATTTTATAAAGTAACAAGCGCGACATTTCATTAAAAAAAAAAAGAATAATATAGGGCCGTCACAACCTGCTAATCTCACTTAAACGACACTGTGGCCACTTAATCCTGGTTTTATGTGAAGCTTGTAGATAACTTTGATGCAACTTTCCTACATAATTGCCCACTATTCAGGGTTGGCTTTCTCGAAGCGAAATCAATCGGCATTGTCCATGAATCTCAAGAAAACAGATTTCTAAGGTAGTGGCGAGCAAGAGTCCAAACCTATCTTCCCTTCACCCTTAAGCAGGGACTATAGACGCTTTACACACGCGCCAAATTACAGCCGCGATGGCTGACCTTCTCTTGTCTTACCGAGGTGCCGAGACCCTGAAACCGTAGTTGACCATCCTCTACAAAGGCCGATGCTTTAGAAAAGGACACAGTTGAATCTAATATGGCAATAACCTGGCCCGATATGGTAATGATGAAGTGAAATAAACGAAATAAGAGGAAACAAAAACTGAAGGTCAGTTATGGCGGCGTCCATGCACAGCTGCTGCAAAGGGTCTATAAAGCTCCGCATTCAGCGCGAGCATTCTGCCCTTGCTAACACAAGTGTGAACGCGCAGCCACGCGCAACCAAAGCACTGCGGATGCCAGCGAGCTCGCGCTGAAGGCGGAGTTTCAAGTCTCAGTTTAAGGGTGAATGAAGAATGTCTTTACAATGTTTTATCTAGATACTATTTTAGTTGCAACTAACCGACTGCCCCTGGACCAAGTCAACCTAGGCATTACACAGATTGCTGTCAAGGGTTTCTACAATCTAGTGTCTTAAAAAATTTGGATTGAAAAGGCATCTATCAATTAAAAAAAAATAAAAAAACTACCAATCTTTAGTTTTCAAATAGCATCGGTGACAGCTGTCTCTTTTGCCTAACGATTCGATGCTACAAATAAACGGATAACGATCTCTTTGTTCGTAAAGGGGTATTCACACGAGGGAGAAATCCCGGGGATTTCTTCTCGGCACGCGCGCATCACGAGACGAAAACGCGAGGCATTTGCACATCACAAAACCTAACGTTTTCGTCACCGGATGCGCGTGCCGTGGAGAAATCCCCGGGACTTCTCCCTCGTGTGAATACCCCTTTAGAAGCGTCAATATAAAAAAAACGTTATTGTGTTTAAAAATTGATCATTTCTTATTTTTTTATTGAACCTGAACGTTCCGTGCCTGTTGGAACATGTGTTTTACCGGAGCGCTTTCGTGTATCACTTCCGCGGGATGCATGTTAAACACTTCAGACTGGAGGTCTTACTGCACTGCCTACATTTATGATGTTAGCGGACATATGTGACGCCCTTCGGGGCAAACTGGCCTTCCCCGATGTGCCAGTTAACTTTCACGCAACTACTTACTGCAAAAAAAAAAAAGGTGCTCCTTTTTTTTTCGCCGGCGAACTGCAGCCTGTACGTCCTGAGGAGTACACTGACATTTTAAGAGCATGGTCTTCGAAAAAAAAGGATAACGTATTGAAGGTGGATAACATCTGAGTGATATAGCTCTTAGCAGGCACGCTAAACACGAAGCTAAACACGCACTAAAAATGATCGGAAGTAAAAAAAGTAACAAAAAATACGAGCAGGATGGTAGACCCTAAAAGTGGGGTAGAACAAAGTTACAGAACAAAGAAATACAGAAACCAAGTGAGAAAGACTGCGTCAATAACTCGGCTCAAAAATAGGGGAAAGTAAAATCTGCAGACTCAACAAAAAAAAAATGAATGTTATGAAGCAAAAAAAAAAAAAAGTGTCGTTTCTCTAATTGAGTAACCATACTATTATCTAGTTAAAGGATTACTGAAAAAAGATACGAAAATGAAGGACGTAAATATTCCGAGACACAAAACTAAAAATGGGGATGGTAGCCCTTATCTTTGTTTTTACCTTTCCAGTGTTTGCTGGGTGCTTAGCTGAACTTAAAACTATGTGCGTCGCTATCAAAAACACAGTCTTGATCGGGCAAGGAAGGCCTCTTTATAAAGCAGCACCTTACATGTGGTGCCTCTCACATCAGTGTGCGATATTCTTGGGTAGCCATGTTGAGTCATACGTCGATATGCAATATGTAAAGCAATGTTAAGGACAAAGATGGGCCCGCCTGAGATTTAGATTTAGTTTTTCAACCGGTTATTTTTGGCCATAAACTATGTTCAAACAGTAATTTCTTTACACTATGCCAAAATATTTTTGTATCAAATGCCTATAATACTTCTCAGAATACTATCAAGTAGTGGTACTAAAACAACTTTTTTCTTAGGGGGATGGAGGTAGGGGAAGGAGTTCATGGCAGCCCTAGACTCACAGTATGAGTGTGGGGGGCTGGATATATGTATTTCTAAGCCAGTTGTGAATAAAACCTACAAACGTGCGCACAGTTTTGCTTTATTAATCAGGAAGTCTGGGGTAAAGATCCATTCCGCCACGTAATTCACCCGTTCATCGTGCACTTCTTTCGTGTTGTCTGAAGGCCCTTGCACCCCCCCCCCCCCCCCATTTTAGGTTATCTATATACTTACCGCATTTTGGGGGTCCATGCACGAGCTGCATGTCGGTGGCGTCCGCACCATTTATCCGCGCTGCTCTCCTGTTTGGTGTGTAGGCGGTATTGGTTCTAAGATCAAGGGCCCTCCATTCTGCAGGTTTCTTCTAGTCGTCGGGCAAAATCCTGCGACTGGATACCTTGACCCTTTGAAGATGAGACCCACCTTCATATCCGGATTTTCCGACACTCTGGATTGGAGGCCCCTGTACTTCCAAGAGTCCTCCGTTGCGAACATTGTATGCTCCCTGTGTGGCCTGGTTTCGAGAAATGTTGTCAGATTGCCCTGTGAGCACACACTCTGCTCGGAATGTCACGAGGAGTCCCAGAGGCGAGGGAGCACTTGTCCACTGGATGAAGAATCCTTCGCCGACGATAACATTCTTCACCTTGATATCTCGGGAGGTTACATCCTGAACCATACGGTAAATAAATCTAAATAAAGAAGCTGCAGAAATTATAGATATGTTGTTGGAGCTTTACAAGCCCTTCAACACTTGAATATGTTTCTCTTTTTTTTATAGCCAGGACTCCGTGTTTTCGGAGTTTATTTATCGTGAAATTTGGAGGGTGTTTTTCGGACTTTCTTTATTGCCGAATATTCGGAATTTATCGAAGATTATTTTTGTTGGATTCCCAATTTTCTGAAGTAGGTTGTATATATATGCTATGTTCCTAAATTTTAAAAATTGAAAATAAAAATATATTTTAGCTGGCGTGTATAACTCTGCCCCAGATTTATAAGAACGCACGTGTACTACACGGCATTGGCGCCCTTGCCATTAGTAGTACTACCATAAAATCATTAGAAATAGCCCACCTAAAATTGAGAGAAAATTGGGAGTAGATAAGGAGCGGACTAACTTTCGGTGTGCAATCAAGAAACATTTCAAAAGTTTTATAAGTATATAATATGTTTCTGCCAAACTTGTTATCGCGGCAAGGGTGAATGAAGCAAAGATTACTGAACTTCCCAGTCAGCAATGTCATATTAAGATAAATGAACTCCTTGACGCAGTCGTTGGAAAGCTTGTTTTCTCTTCATTCTTTTCTACCGCGTCTCCCTGCGGCTGCGGTGGGTGGATTGATGAAATAGAAGCCTCAGCTGTCCCTCTTATGAAATCTAAAGGCTCGTTCACACAGTTTCGTCGAGTGCGTTGCGCTAGGTTGCGCCGTGCAGCACCGCGCCTCTCGATTGGCTCGTCGTAACTGTCGCCGTAGCAACAGCTCAACGCCAACAGTCTTAAAAAGACGCAAATGATGGCGGTCGCACTCTGACGCAACTGCGTGGATGGGCCTTAAGAGTTTATGACTTTTACGGTTATCAAATCACAACCCTTCCTTCCTTTAAGAAGTTCAACCTGTAAACCAAAGCAGTGGTTTCTGTTGTGGCCCAGAATTACGATGTCCGTCGCCTCTCCTGATGACCGCTGGACATGTGCTGTGACCAATCTTTCTCGTAGAAAACTGAACTTTTTTTTTTTTGTTGTTTGCCTACGTTTTTTTGCATTTTTGGAATAAATCTGAATTCAAGAAACTTTTACCGGCGAGATTTTTTGTTTGTTTCTGGGTTCTTTTCTGAATTGATTTGAAAACGCGCCACCCTTTCTATAGTCCACTTATATTTAATTTAAAAAAAATGCATGCTAAACATTTATTTATTTAAAAAAAAAATATTTTTACATATATTTTCCTAATCGTTTCAAATAATCAATGTGAACAACTCACGTGTTTTCGTAGTTTTGCCTCCGGTCTCCAACTCGGATATTAGCTTCTTGTGCCGTCTTTTCGTTTTCAGGTTATAATTATATAAGAGCTGAACATTTCTTTCTTCTTTTTTTCTCAGGTCGCCTGCGTCAATGCACCCAATGGTTGCGACTTCATAGGTGAAGCTTCCAGACTCGTGGATCACTACAAGCAGTGCTCGTTTCACGTCGTGCCTTGCCCCAGGTGCCAATCACCAGTGCTAAGGAATGAGCTCGTTGGTCACTGTAAAGACGGCTGCAGTTCTGCATCCACTACACCCGTGCCCATTCCGTATTATATTAACGTGAATTATGATCATTTAGAAATTACAAGCAGTGAACTGAAAAGAAAGATGTTCAAGATATCCGAAAATCTCTCTTTTCTTCAAACCAGCCTCAACCAGTGGCTTGAGGAAGTCCGAACATTGGAGAACAACACAAGCAAGGAACTGAAGGACGCAACGCTGAAGATCTCTGACCATCTCTCCGATTTGCACACCAGTGTGGAACAGTGCCGGGAAGATGCGAGGGAAGCAGCCAGAAACAGCAAAGAGCAGTCGGAAGCTCAATCCTCGAGACTTTCCGAGCAGTTGGTCAGAATCGAAACTCAAGGGTTTGCTGCGGCAAACAAAGAACTAAAAGTTGCCATTGAAGACACAATGAAGACGCACATGCAGGAGTTGCGTCCACAATGCGAAGAACTTATGAATGTTACGAAGAGTGTATCCGATTGCGTGCTTGGAATTTGCGGAGCCAAGGAATTTCACTGGTACTTTAAAGGCTGGGAAGACTCCAAAAATAATTTATTAGACGGAGGTGTACAAACAACTGACAGCCCCTTACATTATGTATGTGGCTATAATGTGTGCATCCGTATTTGGTTGGAACGATTTCCGTCTAACACGTATTTAGGGATGGGTATGTGTATCCATCCAGGTGTCAACGATTCAAAGCTGGAATGGCCCTTCAGCAAGACTTACACGCTCGGCGTCATTCATCCCAAAGACAAAGGAAAAAGAAAGATTGATGTAACCGATGCAAGTAAACATTCGGACGAGGAGAGCTTCCAGATGCCAAAACAAGGCGGTAATGTTGGCTTTGGATGCCCGACTTTGAGTACCGCTAGCGAGCTCGAATGCGAAGGGTTTGTTAATGACGATTCACTTCACTGTTTTCTCCAAGTTGAGCCGTAATGTTCTTTTCCGGTAGGTTAATAATTTATTATCGAGAGGAGCAAAAAATGTTGTGCTACCTGGAAAAAACCGCTTACTTGATCCCATTGAATATAAAACAGATAGAACGACTCTTCCTCCTCGTTCTTAAAAAAAAAAAAGAAAAAAAAAACGCGTTTTGAGGACATGACACACCCCTTTTGGTGTATTTGCCTGCAGGAAACAGGAATTTCGTCTGTGCGCACTGTAACTAGCACTGATCATCTCATTGAAGCCACGAGTATAATATAAAAGATAGGACTTCTCTTCACGACAGGCTGCCACAGTAAGCTGGCATCTGAGCGAAGCCCCAGCGTGTATATTATTGCATATTGTATATTAACAAAAAACTCTGCTCAATTTTAGATTTTTTTTTTTAAATATGTATGCACTTTCCTTAGTGAGGGCGAGGGATACCGCAACTGCCATATCAGGATGTAACTCTCTCTAAATCTGTATTAAACTTGTCAAAAATCTATGGCATGCACCAATTCAACGGATTCTGCTACTTTGGCGGGCAACTAGCCTCGCATCGAACACTGCGCTGCCTACGTCACATATATTACAAAATTTGTTGTTTTTTTGTTTTATGCTGAGCTCGGTATTTCATTAAAGTGCGCCTTTGCGAGTGCGTCGGGTGGCGGATATCCCCCTCTAGCCGTCTGCTACGTATATTTCGACGTAGCGTGTGTGTCTCTCCTCTTTCTAGATAACATTGTTTAAGGCAGGGGTCGGCAAACTTTTGCAGTGGCGGGACGAGGCGTCACGAAACCGACACGGAGTGAGCCGGAAGGGAAGTCGCAAGAGTGAAAGGGGAAGGAGGAGGGAAGCGAGTAAAGAAAAAGACACAAAAAAACACAGGCTCGAATTCGCATTAAGGACTGTCTCAAGAACTCCAATGAACCCGCAGAGCTCGATTCCTTGAACGTTGCATTCTTGATTGAGCAGTGATCCCTTGGGTAGCTCTATAAATGCGAATAGAATTCTCGAAACTTTCCAGAGCGCGCACAGGCGGCCCCGTTGCGCGCTCCTGTCGCGGCGCTCTACTGTCTCGAGCGATCCTGTCGGCGCTCTCGTGTTGCGCGCTCTTGAGTTATACAGCAGTGTAAAACATGTGGCAAAAAGGTTAGGCCACGTGAGCGATCGAAAGCGTCGCTTTGGTCGGCCCACCACAATTGGCCGAATGCTGACTATGACGTCAGCAAAGGATGTCTCATCAACGGAAATAAGAGGAATGTAAGAACTTCAATTTTTACGGTGTTGGCAGCGTTGCTTCGAGAGCGCTGTGATTTCAGGCTTTTACTATGCTTATTACAAACACCATCGAACTGTGTTGTTCACAAAGTAATGACGTCACGAAAGGTAACCAAACGAGGGCGCCACCGAAACATCTCGCTGCTAATAGGCGCTTTCAAGAAGCTGTGCATGGGCTCCGCCTTAACCGACCTTCAGTTTGCTTTCTCTCATTTTGTTCACTTCACTTCATCGTTACCACAACAGGATAGGTTATTTCTATTTTATATTCCATTGTGTCCTAATGCCCAGCATTGGCCCCTCTGGAGGCTCGTCTACGTCCTTTTTACTGGCTCGGTATAGACAAGCGACGATAAGCAATGGCGGCTGTAATCTTGCGCGTGTTTAAAGCGTCTGTACTTGAACGATTCTTTCTAGCAGAGCAGGCGCATGTCGGCGGTGAATGATGATTATTCCATTTTACTCGTACTTCGTTTCAGCTTACGTTCAGACGCGACTGACGCGACGTGCTAATGGCACCAATGAATCAACCTCAAAAGCACAGGTCACCATAAATATTCTATTTATCACTGGTTCAGCGATGATAGAACACCTCCAGAAATATGACGTGGTGCTCTTTGACGCTCTTTGATTGGTCCCATCAGCTCGTAGCGTCGGCAGCGTCTGGACTTAGGGCGAAATGAGGTGTAGTCGTCAGCCAACCGTCGGCGCACGCAGCCGATTCCCGACGAGGCGTAGCCTTCCCCGTGGACTCACGAAATCATGGGAGTGAATCGTGACGCACTAAGGGGCAGCGGAGCGGGCGTCATGGCGTCAGTACAGACAAAAGTGAATCGATAGATCAAAGAGCGGGATAAACCTCCTCCATTTCCGATTACTTTAGTTTTCATATAACTACAGAAACGGTGCCAGGGCAACATCCCCCAAAAGATAGCGACCGCTTCGAGTGTTTTTCACTTCGCAGTGAGGCGTGGTACGCGTCAGTCTTATCTCAACTCCTGGCTTTGCAGGTCCCCAGATCGCACGTATATAGTACGTCTGTAGACGCATACCGCATTCCAAGTATTTTATATCTTCTAACAAAGTGTTCGCGTGAAACTATCGCGATCTGCAGTCTAGAAGTCGCACCGTTGTAAAAGCGGCTCCTCTTTGTGCGGTTCGCAGAGTCGCTTGAGCCGCGGACTTATGCTGCAACGCTTCGGACCGCCGAAAGAGCAGGCCCTTGGTGGGGGCTGTGTTGTTCCTACTTTGCTGTTAACGTTGACAAGGCCTACACCTTGCACAGAAAAATGCCGTACTTACAACCACAAAAGAAACGCGTATGATTCGTACGGTTGTATACAACGCAGAAACCAAATTCTTGCAAAAAAAAAAAAAAGGAATCTTATACACCTGACATAACGCTCCACCTATGCGAACATTGCAACAACCGGTAGATTTCGATCACTACATGAGATACGTCCTGAGCAAACATGTAAACACGCACGAATTAAACGTGTTTTTTTAAAGTTGCCACATTGTGGCAACAAATATCGGCTAACCTTTTGTGTGATGTTTCCCAATAGGAGAACCACATTCTGCCGCACAGCATGGCGAACTCAGACATTTCCCGATACTAGCAAAACTTGTTGTTGCGCTAGTTGCCTTATGAAACTGAGTAGACATGTATGCGCAAAAGGAGGGCGAGCACTAATGCCGTCGTCCGTGTCCCCTCCTTCGTGTTCGCCCTTAGTATTCGAGCACACAAGGTTACTCATTGCCCTTATGGTTGGTTAGTTCCTTTCGGGGGGAGGGGGTGAGAATGCTTTACTTGAAAGTGTTTTGAGACACTGGTTTTTAGTTTCGACAGCCTAAACGACTGCGAGGACACCCACCAGTGGCGGAAATCGAATTGACCCACGAAGTTGTCTTCACTTCATATTGTGTCAAAATGATCTTCCCTGATTGACAGATCGGGTATAGCCCAAAAGATTAGTTCACTACTATTTTTATGGCTTCTGTGCTCCATGAATGATTTTTGCGTTTCATTTTGCACACTTATTGTGAAACAAAATGGCAATGATTGTGATACCGACAGACTTCAGTGGCATGCTATTCCTCCACGTTATGTTAGCCTTCTTGGACATGGGCAAGACTCGCACAGGTGGGGAAAGAGGGTGAAAAAAGAAGAGAAAAGGGGTTAAAAGGTGATTTGATCACCAATCTCTGGATGAGTAGGGTCGAATCAGAAGGCTATTTTCTTGAGAGAAACGGACTGTCTTTTGGTATGGAGATCACAAATTGGTCGATGACAGTTGAGACAAGAAGGCGTGGCTGGTCTACGTGGTGGGCCGGTGGGCTAGAGGCGCGTTGCGAGTCCAGTGGCTTGGAGGTACTCAAGAAGAGATTTATATACAAGTTATCTTCTTCGTCGACCTCCGGTGAGAAAAAATATTTCGTTCTTTTGAGTCACAGTTGTGCTGGCACTTAGGATGGTGGTAAAAACAGCACCGTCGAGCTTAATCGTACTGCGGACAAGTTAGGAGGACGTGGTCGAGATCGTTTTTGGACATTGCATCTGGCACAGTTGACTCTACTAGACCTGGAGATCTTGTGAAGTGTGTTTGATGTGTAGGCGCAGTTTGCAGGAACGCGATGGAGTAACGTGGAGTCTGATCTGGTTAGTTTTGACTGAGGAAGCGATGGAGGAGGATCCCCGCTATCGACTTCTGTATGGGGGTTACGCATTCTGGTAATTAATTTGCACAGTTTGCGCGCTTCGAAAAAACGTGGGATGAAAAGACTAGGTTCTTGTTCCTTGTTTGCCTTCGAAGCAAGGGCATCGGCGCGTTCGTTGCCAGGGATACCCATATATTACGGAATCCATTGAAAAGCCAACTGCCACCCTCGCATGCAAAGTTTTTGGGCCTTGTCGGCCACACATTCGGCTAGAAAAGTAGCCTGGTCTAAAGCTTTCAATTTGGACAACGCACTTCGAGAGTCTGAGAGAATAAAGGCCGGTTCACACATGCAGCGAAGCGCTAATGTAGCGCTTCTCACTTGTCGTCCGCTGCTTATTGTCTGCCATGAACAACAGTATTGACGGTGAGATACAAAGCTGGTAAACGCTCCCGTCAGCGCGCGCTTAGCGCGAGGTCAGCGCTACGCTTGTAGCGCTCCGCTAGATGTGTGAACAGGCCTTAACTGTCTCGCAAGGAGTGAGATTGTGAAGCGCGTCTAATGCCGCTGCTAGTGCAGCCAGCTCCGCTGTCGTTGACGTGGTTTCGAAATTGAGGCGGAGTGATGCTTCGATTCCGGCATCGGGAATGATCAATGCCGCTGTAGATGTTGCATTAGTGAGATTCTTTGACCCGTCAGTAAACACTTGGAGCCAACCATTGTACGTGCTTGTCAGTTGGTCAGATACAAGCGACCTTCCGACAGTGGCTGAGCTACAATTCTTCTTCGGGGAATAAGGAAGCGTTTCTCGTACAATTAACAGCGGTTGGGTAATGAAAGGTGCCGGAGGAAAGTAATGGCTATTAGGAGGTCCAATTTGTAAATCAAATTTTTGTACACATCGACCTATTTGCGAATCCGAACGCTCTTTAATGTTGGACAGCAGTGATGTCGCAGATCGTACTCCTTGGCCTCTACGAGTGTCGCCGTATTTCCCGCGAAGAGTGGCAGTCCAAGGCACTGACGGAGGGCAACTCGGTGAAAACGTTCAAGTGTGGTCATTTGATGGGCCCTGATTGTGATGATAGGAAGGCTGTATAATATTCTTGAGACGATAAGGTCACGATAGGGAATCAGAAGTCCTTGAGGAGGCAGTCAAGATTTCTGGCAATGGGAGTGACGAAGCAGTGTTCATAATTTAGTGCACTGCTTTATAAGTCATTTTATCTCGGGTTTCTAGGTAACGTGGTCATCTATTTCCATCCCCAAGTATCGGTACGTTGAGACTCGCTGAATCAGTATTCCTTTGATGGCTGGCGTACTTGCAACTTTGCGGTTTGGATGTCGACCAGCTAGGGTGGTAACAAAGAAAGGCCATTTTCCTAGTAGATAAGTAAGTCCTAATTATTCTAGAGTAGAAGTGCTGTCAAGAACTTTCTGAAGCCTTTTGCCGAAGGTCCTACAGAGTCTGGACTGACCGACACACCAAATTGCCACATCGTCGGCATATATCGTGATGTGAACGGTTGTACTGGACGTTTCTGAGGAGTTTATGCAGGGCGGAAGTTCTGCCGTGGTAAGGTTAAAAAAGCTGTGAAACGATTTTAACGTTGAAAGAATTGGCATCTTCTGCTTTTGGTATTGTTCACCTTGTCACAAATGACAGAAAGCACACTTCCTTTCATCAAAATGTTGCGATTCCGCCGTGTGATAGCGAGGCGAAACTTAAAATATTCCCCGACCTGCAGCCGCGAGCGGCGGCCTTGAGAAACACGCGGTATGACGTCAATGGGGAATCTTGTAGAAATATTACAAGTTGTGCGAATACCTGCTCGACAAAATGTAACTTTTCTATAAATCTTGTCGTTCCAACATATATATATAAATGCGTCAAAAACCTGGTATCATCGACAAAACTTTTATTATACGGAGTTTTAGTGGCGCCATCTATCCTAGATCCACAAAACCGTCAGCTCTATCTGCTACCGCGAACAGCCGCCAGAAGCCGGAGGCGGAGGGGGACAGGGCCGGATGGGTATGGCCGGACCCGGATGAGACTTTCTTCCTTTCACCATATTGTTCGCGCGGCGCCCGCCAGCACGTGGTCACGCGGTCGCGAGCGGATGAGTTCTCGCAGCTCACTCATGGCTCTAAACAGAGAACTTCACCGGAACCCCGGGACTACTGAAGTGACGTCACTGCACACGTGACCCAGAAGACGACGTACGGGTTGAGAGGCGGCAAAAACCTGGATCTTTTTCATTTTTTTCAAATAAAAACTAGGGTATCCAGGCAAGATTTGTTTTCTGTAGTTCACTTCAGAAGTGTCAGGCCTCAACTTCCAGAATTATTTAAGCAAAGCCCTGAAATTTTCGCACAGCTCCGTTAAACATAAACGGGCTCAGTGCACTTCCGTGGGGAACGCCTTGTGTCACCGACCGACGGGTGCTAAGACATTCGGCAACTCTTACTGTTAAGCTGCGGCCAGTGAGGAACGTTGCCGATGTAGTCATATGTTATTCCACCAATTCCGTACCGTGGGATTTGACCCAGAATAGTATGATGTGGCAGGGCATCGAAAGCTTTGCATATATCCAAAAAATATGCTCTAGATTGTTTGGTGGGTTGAACGTGCCTTTTCAAGGCTCGAAACGAGATCATTAATGGCGTCGAAGGTGCACCTGCTTCGTCGGAATCCGCAGAGTTGATCTGGCAGTGCTCCTTTGGATTCAAGCAGCCAGGTAAGTCTTGAAAGTATTAGTCTTTCCATTAATTACTCGACACAGCTGGTGAGAGAAATTGGCCGGTAGGATTTGATCCGATCATCGGGTTTTCCTTCCTTTCTGATGGGAACCACTACAGAGGTGAGCCATGTTGCAGGGATTTTTGCCGTTCTTCATATGTTGTTAATAGACTCCAGTAAGGCCCCTCTATGCGGGAAAGAAAGATTTCTCAGTGCTTGAAACGTTACGCCGCCCGGTCCCGGAACGGTTCGACGGCGCGAGCGTCGGAGGGAAACATCAAGTTAAGTGATGGCGAAGTCACCCTTAGCGAAAAGTCAACCAAAATCAGTAGACTCGAAGTGTACTGAAGTATATACTAAAAGTATACTTTCAGTGCGGTCTTTGTACTGATTGTATACTTTAAGTGTACTTAAAGTATACTTCCAGTAAAAATGGCGGTGGACTGAAAGTATACTCGTCCGTACAAAACTAGTACATGTAGTAGAATCGTAGTGCCCACGTTAAAAATTAGATCAAAATCAGTATACAAGAACTGCATTCAAGTGTACTAAAGGCCTACTTTCTGATGTTGCAGTCGGCGTACTCAAATTATAGTAACGGGTATATATATATATATATATATATATATATATATATATATATATATATATATATATATATATATATATATATATATATATAGTGCGATTTTTAACATCTACACATTAAAAACGCGATAGATAGGCCGATGCCGTTTTCACAGAGTATTTGCGGGGCTCGGCGAACATTAGATGAGTAAGTAAACGTCACAGTACGTCGTCTAATTAACTTTGTTTTTAAATTTACAGTGTAACTGACCATGTTGAACTTTCAATTTTGAATGGGCTATGAATAAACTCTAGCCCAGCTGAAACAATTTGCGAAAAGGTGACGAGTTTTGGGTTATTCATAGCTAAAACTCTGCCTTTCGTCGCCTGATTAAAAACAGCGCGCTGGACAGAGCGCAGGATGTTATGCTTACGAAGTCGCTTCGGACGCACCGTTGGAGGTGTGATGCTGGAGCATCCACCAAAGGCACGTACAAAAGTGTGCAAGTTTGTTCATGCTGAATGCGACAGCACTTTATGAGGTTTGTAACTTCACTGGGAAATTAAATAATGCATGAAACTCCAATATGAGAAGTTCTCGCTAACACAAGCAAACATGCCATCACCGACATGCCATGTCAAAACCGCTAAGTCACTCTCCACTTTCCCCGCCCATGCCGCGCGTATTTCTTGAATTGGGGGAAGAAAGTGCAAAATTTGATAAATAAGTATCTCAAAGCACCTTGCTGTTTCGTGAACAGTTTTGATTGGGTTAGGCTTTAATAATAACTGCCTCTAAAACAGCAATAGTAAAAAAGGTAATTCTACGGATTTTAGTTAATTAGTAAAAATTTTGCCACGGTTATTCCCCCATGTAATGTCCGCCGAGTCGCACGACACAATGAAGACTGAATCAACGTGGCAGTGAGCCCCCTTTTTCTAAAAACCTGGTAATTAAAAAATAGCACCGGGTATAGCTGACATATTGCGACAAAGGGATGCTTCATTTCTCATTTCAGTGCAAACCACGTGGTCCAAAAGTTTCCCGGGGGAACGACCGCCACTGTCAGAGCATACTTACGTCGCAAATGCAACATGAATTACACGCCTTAAAAAACACAAATAGAAAAATTATCTACATTGTACGCCACGGAAAGTAGCGTTACCTAACTTGTCAATAATTATTTTAGCTAGTCATGTCTACTATATTTATCAATTAAAAAGTCTACTTTTAGCGCAAAAATAGCTTTTATTTTCACTGAACTGTATTTGTTATCTTTATTGAAGAATAAAAGTTTACTGTAAAAAACTGTCAGCACTATTCGGAAGCTATAGACGATCGCAATTGCACCAAGTGTTTGATGCTGCTGATGCAAAAGCATGCACATGTCTTTGTTTTCAAAGTGCACCGCCACTTGCGTGCTGCCTCATAGGCCAGTAGACAAATTACGTTTGCAGGATTATCCAGTGTTTTTGCAATGCAGGTCTCAGCGCACTATACGCTGTTTCAGATATCTGCATCCACAGCAAGCAAAAGAACAGGAGGCAAAGGAAACCACGGTCAATAATGGGGACGCAAGATGCTGCACCTTGCATAGTCGCATGCAGCGCAAATCAACTTCTGAACCGCGTAAGCAAAGTGGTGTTATGAATGGAAGCTCGCTCTGAAATTGGCTGGAGAAATCGGCGCCTTCGTGTAAAAACCTCAAGCTTTCACCGAAAGTGTTTCATGGTGTAGATTTATCTTGCAAAACTCTAAGACATCTCAATTCACGTGAAAAGAGATTGACGATTGCAACAACGAACAACACCGTCGATCGAGAGTTCCACACTGTAAAAAATCGACGTAAATTTAACGTGTCTTTCCCTCGTCAAAAAAGACGGGCACGCTCATTGTTTCAAAACACGAGGTTGCCCTCATTATTTATGTGTCGCGAGAGCCGATCCTTCCAGAAAAGCCGAAATCAATCCAAGCGGTGCAAGCATGCACTGCTCAATCAAAATAGCCTTGACGACAAGAGAGAAATAGCTTGAGATAGTTTCGGTTTTACACTGAAAAAGAAAACCGAAAGTTTAGATAAAACCTAAAATAGACTAAATGCTTTGTCAATTTTTTACGAATATTATAAACTGACATTATTTTTTATTAATATATTGATTTGCTTAGTTTTGTCTTAAAAAAAAAAAAAGAACAAAAGGAAGAGACTTTTGAAAACTGCGCAAGACCATCGCTATTGCAATCAGCTTCCGTTCGGCCGCCGTTGGAGTTACGGAGAGTTCGAAAGTCGCTTCCTTTTTATGTTTTAGCCGTTTTAGCGGATATTTTAGATAGCTTACTTACGAATACCGTATTCAATAATAGAAAGCGATTACTGAGAGCTGTGAGACGCAGCGTCGCAAGTGGCGGACAGTCATGGCCGACCGGTGCAAGCTAAGGTGAGGAAGTTTCTTTTTTTTCTGCGAAGTGCGCCGCTGTATCAAACTTAGTCTTGTACCGTATGCTTGCAAAGCTATGCTTGACTCTCACCATGCTCTACCCGGTTTTATTTCGTTATTTGAAAAGAGCGTATTTTCAAAATTTATGGCTCTCTCCGCAGCGTGAAAAAGATTCGCTTGCGGCGGAACCAAGGGCCAGGCGAGGGCCTGTCCTGGGCGCCGTCCCTACGACGGTCGCCCGGCGACGCTTTTGCGGAGCGTTCAAGTACAGTCTGACGGCAGTTCAAGCAATCACAGGTCATGCTAGTTCTGACGTCTGGTTCCAACAGACTCTCGCCAACGATTTGTTTCATGAAGTGGGAGCGAGAAAAACGTTACAAGAGCGAGCAGCATGATTTCTTGTCCGTGCTGATGCCTGTGCCGTAGAGACGGACGATCTCTTTGCGTATGCCGAAGCGGCACGCTTTCCAAGTTTGCGATTGTGTATTGTGAATAAAGTGAGTTTGAATGTCACGTTTTTAGTGGCGGCGAAAGTGACAAAAGGCAGAGCAGTTAGAAAAAGCAAAAGCATGAAAAAATGTTAAAAGTACCTGAATATTCGATGGAGTTGAAAGACTACCAATGTACCAACTCGCCCAGTTCTTCCTTGTCAAAGAATAATAGCCAATACTAATAAATTAAATAAACGCCAACTTTTAACTGGTTAGAAATTTATAATTGATGCAGTACAGCCCTTCCCTGCTCTAGTGCTTTTATGATATCAGATAATGTGTAAATATATAGGATAGTTCATGGCAACCACTTATGTCCGACCCATTATATTGAATGTTTTCTCTAAAAGCTCGAAGTTATATAAAAAAAAGTGCTTATCATAAATTAAGCCGCACTACTGAATGTGTAATAGCGTATGACTTGTATGTGTGTTCTCCGCAAAAGAAAAGGAGGCATTAAAAAAAGGCCTATCATTTTGTTTGCTCTGTGTTAGAGCTTCTTTCAGGTACACGCAAAATGTGGGTGTCTACATCTAAGAAAATGTAATTGACGTTCCCCGCAGGGCTGCAGGCCTGACTCAGTTTGGCTAGCAGGTCGCAACCTATGGGACCTGAAGGGACCTGCATCACAAGAGTAAAAGTGACGTCCGCCCACTGATCTCTATTATGGGTGGCTGGATGATGCTTCGCGCAGACAGGTATGAAGCCACCGTAAGTAAGCAGTCTGTCCCGATAGCGAGCGCTTGACAGGCTTTTCAACTCTCCCGAGTGCTGGTTCGAACAGCGTTCAGGGCGCTGGGTTTTTTCTTGTCATCCCAAGAGAGCCTGCTTGTTGCGGAGTAACAGTGCACCCGGACCCGAGAAGTCTCCTGGGAAGCCATTTGACGTGAACATTTTTAGATTCTATTTTATAAAAAAGTGTGTATGTCCCCCTATTCTTGGGATTTCATCCAGAACTAATTTCTGCAGCGCACTGGCACATGCGGAGAAGCGCACTGAACAAAGCAAATCTATCGCAATGGTGACTCTGTGAGCGCTCTGAAAGGTTAGAATGGCATAAACGACTTTGTATGCGCGAGCTCAATATTTTATTAATTTTATGAAGTGTTAGTGTTGAGAATACTTTCCAGGTACAAAATTTTGCAATCAGGACTAATGTTCAATGCATTCGTATCCATGGGGTTACTTTTTTGCATGACCAATTTTGAGCAATTTCGATAAACTCGCAAAAACTAAGCCTTCGCAAAAATAAGGTTGTTTACAGTAGTACAATTAATCTTAAAACCCAATATCGAATACCGTATTATACTAAACTTCTAAAATACAATTTTATTATTAGCACACAGCCCTGAAATTGGCCATTCTCAGATGTTTTCGTTGTGGCCTTCATCAATCCATGTGCTTAAAATGTAGAAGCTGCAACCTTGAATCTTTTTTTTTTTCTTCTTTATGGTGCCTAAGATTTGAGGTAATAAATGCTGTGCCCTGCAATGAACACTGTTACCTGTAGCATAGCCCTGGGCATGCAAAGAAGGCACACCACCAATGTCTGACATATCAGGCTTTCAGAAACGATATTGTCCGATTTTCCTCACCCTTTTGTGAGGATGTTGTTACTATCTTGCCTTCCTCACATAGTGGTCCTTTGAGCGAATTATGTGATGTTATATCATAGAGTGGCATAGGGTAATTTTCTATTCTCTTTTTACGCAGGATGTAATGGCATACCATCATCACAAAGTAGAGTGTACAGTGAGGCAGGCTCGGAAACTTGAATAAAGTGATAAGTAGGATTTCAATTTCTGTCTTATCAATTACGCGAAGAACACTGATCATAATGTTTGTATGCTACACATACATACTTTCAGTTGAAAAATGCAATGCACCTTTTCTTTATGGCGTTTCTCACAGAGTTTCAGAAGACGCCGGTACGTCATTCTCACGAGGAATAGAGCTGCCAAAGATTTCCTCGTTAATTTCCTGACACATTTTTAAGATTGCATCTCCCGATGGTGGCGCCTCTGCATTATCATCATCAATTGAGTTGTCAACGGCGTTTCTTAACATTTCACGAGAATGGAGCTATATGACATGAAATTTCACAGGTTGGAATACAGCCGTTCAAAGAAACACCTTTGAAAAGTCAGCTTTTTAAATGCAGGCGCCGTTTTTTCTGGTCAATTTGAGACCGTTCTTTCCATTTAGAACACCCGACATGCACGGCTTCCGAGACAACTTGCACCATACTTAAAAAAACACCGGAGGGCTCTGCAGGAGTGAAATCAACTGTCGTTAGCAAGCGTCTTGAGAAAGTGCACAGAATTTTTTTAATGCGCCTGGTTATGTAAATAACTAAGATTAATGAGCTAACCTTTGAAATATTCTTTTAAGGGCCAAGATGTCAATTGTAAAGTTGCAGGGCGCATTGAGAAACACCCAATTAAAGTGTTTGAAACATAATACGTTTTCGTGCTTTTTTCCGACCTTCAAAGAACGCACATTCGCGGCGCGCTCGCACGCCGTGATTGGGGAAGCGAGGTTCACGCGGTATTTTTTTTGTATTTCGCGGGCGTTTTTTTGAATGCTTAGATGGGCCAGTTGGTACATCGTGGGAAAATAAGCGCCAAAAAAACACGGACAAAGAGTAGCGCCCTGTGTCGTTGTCAATCTACTCTTTGTCCGTGTTTTTTTGGCGCTTATTTTCCCACGTTTTTTTGAAGGCTAGGAAAAAGAGCATGCAAAGGGCACCTTGTTGAAAATGGTTTAATTGGGTGTTTCTTAATGAGCTCTACAACTTTCCATTTCACACCTCGGCTTTTAAACGAAGATTTCAAAAGTTAGCTTGTTACTCTTAAATAAATAGGCGCACTAAAACAATTTTGTGCACTTTCACAATAGACTTTCTAACAGCGTACAGTTGGTTTCACTCCCGCAGAACGCTCCGTTTTTTTTTTGTTTTTTTTAAAGTTTGGTGCAAGTTATCTGGGACACTCCGCATATATGTACTGGTAGTGTACATTTAGTACACTAAAAGCATACATGTAGTGTACTAAACGTGCACTTATAGTATGCTAAATGTACACTCGAGGTGCACTTATGGTATACTACATATGTACTTTGGGTGTACTAAAGATATACTATTTTGTTTCATAAAAGTGTGAAACTAATACGATTTCCGTACATACCCTAAGTTCACTATTTGTATACTTTCAGTATACTGATTTTGAACGACTTTTCGCTAAGGGCAAACAGGATACTAGAAAACGCACGACTCCGACAAACCATGAAAATTGAAGCGGGCTTGAAGCGGGCGCGTCCGCTTCAATTTTCACGATTTGTCGGAGTCGTGCGTTTTGTAGTGTCCTGTTTGGACACCCCTTTGCTCTGCATAATCAATCGGCTACACTACAGTGTCATGCCGAATTAGTGTTTAATCGCGCAAAAAATGCAATGCGAGCCGCCCTGGCTGCCCGCTTCATCCAGCCTATCCAGCACATGCCTTAGTGGCGCCCTCTTGAGCCGTCGACACGGACTACGACAGCTCTGAGCGTTTGCTGAGCTCACTACTCCTCCTCTTGTTCACGGCTACTCAAGCCAGGGCCAACGACGTCATGAAGGAGGTTATTTTTTTTCTAGTTTTTGTAATTTTATTTTGCCTATACCTCCTCAAATAAAGCGAGACTCGAAAAAAAAAAAAGTTTCATTAAGTTACTGCGTTCGGTGCGCTCAGGTTCGGTGCAAATTAAAGACCAGTCAAAAAGTCGTTGCAGGACCCCTTTGAAAAGCGAACGAGAAACCTATTTTTGTCACTTTTGATGTAGTAACAAGTAACGGTATTTAGTTACTTCTTGGGGGAAGGTGCACAAAACAAGTTCCCAACCTAGTGCTCCCCCGCTTATGGTCAAGAGGTCCAACGAGTCAAGAGGTCCAATAGCCACGTGACAGCCGAGTCAAGAGGTCCAACGAGTCAAAAGGTCCAATTTGAGTCAAGAGGTCCAACGCGTCAAGAGGTCCAACGAGTCAAAAGGTCCAATTTGTGTCAAGAGGTCCAACGGGTCAAGAGGTCCATCGAGTCACGAGGTCCATCGAGTCAAGAGGTCCAACGCGTCAAGAGGTCCAACGCGTCAAGAGGTCCATCGAGCCTTATTTTTATCTTCTCTGTTTATAATGATATTGCTATTAATGGACGGCTTGTGACGGTTACTGTTTGACCTATTTGAATTATTTTGGAGAATACAAGTACTACGTAGGCTATTGGAGACAAGTAGACAGATACTATTTGCCACAATGTATATGTATTTTCGTGTTAAATAATGGATAGTGCCTGGCGACATATTTTGGACTTGTAGAACTTAATATCTGTGTTCCAGTCTCTTTGTTCTAGGACTTATTTATGCCATTTCTACGGAAGTGTCTCTCAAACTCCCGAGATATAGAATGCAAATGTACCTCAGCATCTCGCGTTTAGCCTTCCCTTTCATGTATCTCAGTAATTGTAATCGCAAGTACTTCCTTGGGTAACTTCGTGCAGTCCCGGGTTCTCGTATGTTTGATTAAAATATGATGCACTACTATTTTATGCTTTAGTTTTTATTCACCGAGTTCACCGATTCATTAAGAGGTAAATAACACAACATGGGAAGAAGCTCAAATATCACTGGAGGGCGTCTTTAAACGAGCCCAAATTATGCCACTCGGCGTCCAATAGAGTGTTGCAAAGGAACGCGAACATTGTCTGCTTGAAACGTTATGGCCGGTGCAAGCTATAGCGGGTTAATTTGGGCCATTGGCTTACTTAAAAGCAGGGAGCAGCCACAAATACTTATAATAGCGATATGAAACTCCTTTACTGCTCTTTATTTTTGAGAATGCTGTAAAATAAACCACAAAACTGAACATTTCATGAATAAGCATTCTTGACACGAATTACCTAACACTTGTTTGTCGATATCATTTACTTTTAGTTGAAATTACGCGACGTGTTAGTCGGTTGGAATTGTAAGATGGTGGGTTACTTGCTCAATCATTTTTAGAAAATTGGGTCGAAGTCGATTGAAGAACTGTTTGTGTCGGAAAGCAGGTCGATCTCTGAAGTCGATAGATCTCTACTGTGTCCAGTGCTAGGCCATGGCGAATGAAAAATTTACTAACTTTACATGCCATGCTGCGCAAGGGCAAACTGTCCCTCCAAGTTCTTCGAAGACCAAGCACTTCAAAATATCAAGGAAGCTATTTTGACGAGACGTGAACAAATTTAAACAATTATTACAACTTTTGAAAATAATGTCACAGAAATAAAAAAAAAATATAAAACTATGTTCAGTTATCCTGACGTCAAACGACGTAATAGTGCTTCAGTGTGATAGTAGACGTCGAAATGGCAAATAACTATAGACATATCTTTCGTATGTGACGAAAGGTGTGTTCAAAATAGTTTTACAATTATTTAGAACCCGGATGTCGAAGGAGTCACGTCCTAAAAAAAAAAGGCATCTCAAATCTTGAAATGTTAAGACCTTGCCGGTTACGTGTTGGATATTCGCGGGGGAGAGCAACACGGGAGATGCAGATTTACGACTTTGTGGTCAGGTCAGGGGTAGAAGAGAGAAGGCACACAGGTCCCCAGCAGACGAATGTTGCTATAAGCTTGACAGTTTATAACAACAATGATTTCCGGTGTTTACAAATCCAGTGCCCAGCACGCGAACCCCACAGCCCAGCGCGCGCGTATCTGTCGCTTCAGAAACCAAGCAAATCACGGGTCATACGCACGAACACTGATTACATCGCCGGCCAGAATCGATGTATCAAAGCCGTGTTCGTGAGATTCCCCTGCCGTGTGGAAGTTTTCACAGCTTAATTTTTTTTCCCGACATTTTTCTTTTCCGTCTTATTTGGGTAGCATCTCTGTTGTCTGCTTTTTTAATGCGTGAGCATTACCTGGCTCAGTCAGCGAAAAAACCGACGGCAAAATCCGTCGTTAAAATCCATGACTTGTCTAACACAATCCAACGTAATAATAATAAAAAAACTCTGGCTACGGGATATTTTTGGTCCCGTGATTTCTCTGGTCACGTGACCTATCTGGTCATGTGGACAAACAAAAAAAAAAGTCTGGTCACGTGACCAAAAAAAAAAAACACTGGTCACGTGACCTCCCTGGTTACGTGAGCACGAAACCATCTCCTGCCTGGTTTCGAACCTAGGCCCTCTTCATCGCGCAACTAGCGCGCTATCTGTTGCGGACACACATCTCGGGAAAAGGTAGTGCTCGCGCATTCTCACACCGTAAGAAAAAGCTTAGGTGCCCTCATAGTTTTTTTTTTTCTCTTTTTTGCCTGTACTTATTTCACACCCCTTGCCTGTACATATTTCCCACCAAGAGATGCAACGGTCAAGCTATCCAATATTGGACCTCTTGACGCGTTGGACCTCTTGACACATCGAGGCACGAGTCAAGAGATCCAATATGGGTCAAGAGATCCAACGCGTCAAGAGGTCCAACGAGTCAAGAGATCCACGGCGAGTCAAGAGGTCCAACGCGTCAGGAGGTCCAACGCGTCAAGAGGTCCAATATTGGACCTCTTGACTCGTTGGACCTTTTGACGCGTTGGACCTCCTGACTCGGAATCGTGCTCCCCCCCCCCCCCCCCCCCGGGCTAGTGACTGTAATTTGCACGACGAGAAAGTGCTCTATAGACGATAAAAACATGCGCGCAAGGTATGTCAACATGAGTAGAGTTATCTTTGAATGAACGCGTTAAAAAAACAAGTAATTATTAAAGACGACAAAAATTGGAAGTGGCTACAGCTTTATAAGGACGACACATTCAAAGTAGCGACCAAAAGAACGCTGATGTAACGCGTTTCTTTGGAATCTCGGCAACGAGTCACGTTTATTTAGCTAATTTTTGATCAAGTCACGAGTAAAGGCTGGTGTAGACATTTGCAACGAGTGCGTTAGCTACGATTCCGTCCGTTGTGACCGGAACGACCGCTCTGCGTCGGGCGTACACACTCCTGCCACAACTGCTACAAGTGCAGCAGGTCTTCAGCACGGCAGCCGCTTCTCCGCCGACGTCAGCTGTTTCCGCGGTGCCTCTAAAAAGAAGGGAAGCCGCTGCCACTGACTGGTTTAACAGAGAATCGACAGAGAGTTATTTTATACCCTCAAGCTTTATTAATTTTAATGTTTCCAGGGTAGGCGCATGCAGGAGAGAATGGATCAAAATAAAAGAAAAGAAAAAGATCCAGTCTTGGTCCATAACGACTGTAACACACGACTTTGCCAAAAGTACAAATCTCGCCACACGCCTTTTCTACGATTAATAAAGACGATGTAATTTTTGCAGCGATATATAGCAACGTCAAAATACGATTTCTTGATCACGTGCACATAGGGCTGACACTCAGTTACTCGAACCGGCGGTTTAGTGAACGCCGATTTTTCATCGAAAGACACCTTAGCGAATAGTCGGCCGGCGAGAAGCGGCGTTTACGGCTTCACATTTTCTTGGTTCACATATTCCTAATGAGCCGCCACAGATTGCCGCTGCGAAACAGTGTGAACGCAGCGCGGGGGGGGGGGGGCAAGCTCTTTGGTACGTTGCTACAACGTCGATTCGCTCAAATGACTCCTCTTTTCTCAAACGTCACTCGCTCATTTGACATGGGCCTATAATCACATGACGTTGCGAGCGTTCCGGCATCCTAACACTACTCACTTTCTTAGGGTGATGAAAACGCGGGAAAAATTTATCCTTCATAGGCGCCTTTATTACCAGTACGCACCCGCAATACCTTGAACTTGGATGCACGCAGGGAGTGCGCAAAATAAAATGAAAAATTGGGCAATGTTTGAGGACACACATGCTAAGAAAGCACCCCTATAGCCGAGGTGAACAAGCACAACGGCACGAGCGTTTCTTCTGTCTTGAAGCTGCCGCCATAACATCGCCGCACGGGTAGATGGATCTTCTCTTCAAGGACGTGCTAGCTTATCATCGGGACGCACGACGAGAATTCACAATCAAGGGTAGCGCTCTACGCGGAACGACGAGCTTCCACCACGTCGACCACGTCGACGATCTCCAGCGACGCCATGTTCTTCAGCGAATAGGAGGAACGGCGACCGGCATGCAACGCGCGCGGCCGAGCTTTTCTCGACCTGTGATTGGTCTGTCGGTGCGTTCGGTCCGTTCGGTACCAATTATGCCGATGACGTTCAGCCCGGCTCAACTCCTTGAGTAGCGAACGAACACGAACAAAACGGCCGTTTGTCGCTTCGTTGACATGGCAACTCGACGTTCCAGCCGGTTGCATACGTTCGTAAGCATATTAGTAGCTCTGAAGAGAAATGTGTGAACGGGCCTTAACGGTATTTAGTTTACTTCAGTAACGTGTCCATGTCTGCATCGAAGTGTTCCTGTATCGAAATGCCTTTTCGACTACAATGCGAGAAGAAGTTAAAGGCACAACTGTAGCACGTTAGCGAAACTCTGGATCTTCGCGTCGTCGTGTAAGCGCCTCTGCTTCGCACTGTCACTTCTCTGGATCTTCGCGACATCTCCGTGTGCGCGTGGCACGGGCGGCCTCTCGTTGGTGGTCAGTGTGGGTGCGAAGCCGGCCGCGAACCGCAGTAACCAGTCCTTCTCTCGGCGCTCGCTCCAGGGACGAAGTACGGCAGGGGACACATGAGGGATGAAAACGGGCGCCGCGCGGCAGTATACACCTTACCAAATAACGCTCCTAGGCCGACGCCATGTTGCTTATGCTGATGCGGCTGGTGCGACTCGCGTGCCCTTTATCAGCTAGAAATTTTCTGCCACTCTCTTGGACTGTGAAACCCCGCTCAGCGCGATTCTCTAGCTATGTTTTGGTGGCTTTGCATTCAACGTTTTCTGACCCCTCTTGAAACTTTCCACTTAATTTTTCTGTTGCATGCTGCGTACACGGGAAAAAAAGTTCCCGAACAAAATGTCCCCGAAAAAAAAAAAAAAAAAGGCCCCAGGTGGGAAGTAGGAAAAAATGTCCCCAAGGGATTTTCTATCTCTGGGTTTCCCTGATCCTCATGGCCTTCGGGCGGTCCGGTCATATGTTATTGGGAAAAAATGCACCGTGCCGCAAGTAGAAAAAAAACGGGCCCAACAATAAAGGAATTATACAATTCCGCGGGGTACACATCGTGACACTGTTAGCGCGAACACGACATCGGCGTATTTTCAAACGATATTTTATCGTGTGCATTGTATCCCCAAATAAGCACTCTCAGTACCTATAAAAACTTTGATGATAATTAACCTTCTGTTTGTATGAATAAAAAAAACTTTAAAAAAACTAGCGATCTCTTGTTCGTGCTAACAGCGTCGCGCTTTTTACCTATTTGGAAATGGTTCGCAAGTACCTCTCAAATTTCCCCAAACACAATATCTTGGTTTTGGAAGTGTTATAAATGTCTAATACATAATGAAAAACAAACAAAAACAGTTGAGATACAATGTTACAAAATCAGGAATGAAATGACACACTCTAGATTCATACACAAAAGTCAAAAGTGAATCTTACAGCAGCAGAAAAAAAATGTCCCTTTGTGGACATTTTTTCCTACTTTCCACTTCGGACCTTTTTTTCCGGGTATATATTTTTCGGGGACATTTTTTCCGGGGACATTTTTTTAACTTTTACAAAAGACATGCTTTCCGGGGACATTTTTTTCCAGAACCCGTTCTCCCCTCTTCCAGAGATGATCCGCGCAGAGTCCTTCTCTGTCAGAGCAAGAAACAGTTGTTCCGGTTGGAGTCAGTCGCGCCCGTTCTTTTGCTTCGGTGCTGCTGTGAAAAAAGGAAGCTCTCCCCAAAGCGTGCCGCAAAACGAAGTGATCTTGGTTCCGTCTGATCGTCAAGATGTGGCTGTCGTCCACTGTTACTGTGTTATTTGAGATCTTTCTGAAGTAAATTCTTCGTAGATAACGCTGGATCGTGTGGTACGTACAATATATTGTTCGAATGTTAACACTTGCTAAATTGTATGTCCGTGTCCTGTCCATCGGTAAACACGCTATTTTTGAGCGTGAAAAATGCATGCCTTTTTTCACGCTCAAACCACAAACCGTGTCAAACGCTTTGTCGTCTGACACGCGGTTAATCGGGTGGTGCCGTCAAAACATATCGTAAAAAAAAACAAACACCAACTAACATTCCAGTCGCATTTGTTCTGTCGCGCAACAACCCAACAAAAATAGTTTAGATTTCCGTGTTTATTTTGCTTTTTTCTTTTTTGAAATGTGGTACAATGCTTTCTCAATGTCTTCGGGAGGGTGCATACACCATGAAACGGCAAAAGACAAGAATTTTGCCGCCGGCAGTGTTTGAGACTGCGCCTATCGAAATCACAGTTCACTCAGTTAGGGTTAGCAGGGACGCCGGTGAGAGCCTAGCCTAAAACCCAGTGACTGGGCTTGAAAACGGTTTGTTGCGCCTGGGGTCGAGTGTTTCTTGGAAAGGTGTATATATCATAGCGACCGCGATGTCGGCGGTCGCCTCGGTGGCTCCGAGGCAAGAGCGCCGGCCTACGGATCCCCAGGTGGCGGGTTCGAATCCCGACCGAGGAGCCCGCAATATGACGGAGGCTTCTTGCGGAGAAGGCGCCGTGTAACCGAGTTTTCGGTTGCACGTCAAAAGATCCCCAGGTGGTCGAAATTAATCCTCAGTCCTCCGCTGAGGCGTGCCAGATGCCCCTCGTAGGTTTGGCACGTAAAACCCCCAAATTTGACTTTTTTTTGGCGATGTCGGCGTCCCTACGTCACTTCCGCTCGGCGCGGCGTCGCTCGGATCTGGTCGATACTGAGAAAGCCGCGCGGTGCGCCTGTGGCGATCCTAGCGGCGAGCGCAGCGCGGCCCCCGCTTTCACCGCTCATGTGTTCCATGCTTGAGACCTTGGCGCGGCGGCACCATCACGGAACTTTAGAATAACGTACGCAATTTTAGCGCACACTAGCGCTAAATTTAGCGCTAGCGTTGGTGCACGCTACGCAAGAGAGTTTTAGAATAGCGTGTCTCCGCAGCGACGCAAAAGCCCAAGCATCTCGCGCTTGCAACACCCACCAAGATACCGTCGCAATTTTTACTTCACGCGAGAAATGCTGTAACTTGAGAAAAAACAATATTTTGGTCTAGAGTAACATTTTAGATTTGTTTAAACATGAGAATACGACGCGAGCGGTCGACCGGTCGTGTCCGCTTGCGTCGCCTCGGCAAGAGAGGTACCTTCGCCGTATACTTTTGCCGAGAGAGAGACAGAAAAGACTTTTATTGACGGAATATAAGAATTCCTTAGAGTGCGGTCCTCGTTGTGGCCTGGTGTCGGCGACCTCCTTAGCCCTTTCCACCAAGACGCTTTGCAGCTCAGGGTCGGAGCTTCGGAGCGAGGTCTCCCACTTATCATGGGATGGGATTGAGGGAAAAGGGTCTTGTGGGCAAGTCCATATTATGCTGGGCAGAGTGGCTTTGTCTCCACAAAGGGTGCATTCCGAGGTAGGGTACGTTAAGGTGAAGATGTGGGTGAGGGTAGCGGGGTTAGGAAAAGTGCGCGTCTGTAGTTGACGTCAACTATGGGCCTGCTGGGCAGACTTGTACGTAGTTGAACTTTTTTTACTCAAGTTACTGTAGTTTAACTACCTTTCTGAGTAGTTTGGTGTCTTTCAATTACATTTTTATTTCGGTAATTAGTACTTTACTTTAATTACTTTTTTGAGTAACTTCTACTCAAATTACAAATTACTTTCGAATTTTAGCGGTTGTTTTGTCTATCAACAAACATTCCTAAACAAAAGATTTAAGATGTTGGAAGATTAGCTGATATTTGCAAAGAGCTTGAGTCGCAGGAAGGGGGGGGGGGGAAGAAAAAAATGGTTTGGAGAGTCCGAAACCCCCAAAATTTTCACGAACCGCCCGAATTGCAACAAACTGCTACGAGGCGCGGGGAGCGAACAGATACGACGCAAGAGAGGCCGAGTAACTGCGGAATTAGCGCCAAAGACTGGTGTTTTTTTTGTGTCCCGAAGCTCAAGGAGACTTGACCCACTGGAAGAAAGGGCTGGTCCCCGCTTCTTCCCAACGTAGAAACTCTCGCCCACCACAGGAGGTGCACACACTGCATCCTTGCTCAAAGGAGGCAACGAAGTGCAGCACCTGCTCCGAAGCTCATCTGATGATCCCGTAGTTTGTGCTCTGCTGAAAGAATCACGTGCTAAAGGGCAACGCAAAGGAGACCTTTTTGCGTTGCCTTTCCTCCCGAAACTTAGAATATGCAGATCTTCAAAGATTCAAAGATCGTTCGAGAAACCTTATAATTCCCCCGACATTTTTATATAAAAATAACTAACAAGCAGTGTTGGGAAGTACGCCAAGTACGTGGTACATAAAGTACTACTGTTTAGAAAACTTGTACTTTACTTGAAGTACATTCTCTGAGCAAGTACTTGTTCTTTCCGAGAAAAGTAAAACTCCCGACTTCAATGCACATTCCCCGAATTCGAAGACAAAAAATGACATATCGTCGTGTGAAAACGCGCTCTTTCGAGACGTCATCTGATCATTTCTCTGAGTGAATTAATGGCGGCAATGAGACCGATACGAATATGTGCCTTATAAGTTGATTGTGTCAAATAGCTCGTCAGCGCGAGTAAAACCACTACACTGTGGCGACTTGACTTTATACAATATTTGCTGCCATTTCCGTAAAAAATTTATGCCCCTCCGATTACCCCAGGAGGCTGGAGCAATGCATACCAGTTAAACAAACACTGTATAGAGTATGAAAGGGCATCATGAAAGATTGTGTTAAAATTACTTTTACTTTACCTTGAAATATATTGTATTTATAGTACGTTACTTCCAGTGTATTGCACCGAGTGCACTTACTACTTTACTTGAAGTACATAACTTCTCATTTACTTTGTACGTTACTTCAAGTACCTTTTAGTTGTACTTTACGCAACACTGTAAACAAGCGAACACTGTCTAAAAAATCAAGCCCAGGCAGTGTTAAAGCTCAAAGTAGAAATAACACAGTTGCACTACATCATTGACTAAACAAACAAGTACAAAGAAATTAGGCACGCAGAAGCAGAACGAGCTATTAAAGCATTTCTGTGAAAAAAAAGTCAATTCATATTTGGCTACCGCAATTTCGCGAACGGAACCAAACCTATGTAGTTTCTTTTTACCGGAAAGAAACATATAAAAGTAACTTCAAAAGTAATTTCTAAAGTAATTCGCTACTTTTTAAGGTAATTAGTAATTTTCTCAATTACTTTTCATTTGAGTAATTTCTACTCTACTCAAAGTACTTTTGAGGTCAGTACTCAGTAACTTAACCTAATTACTTTTATTGAGTAACTTGTACATGTCTGCTGCTGGGTAAGGAACTTGTCGGCTGGGGAATAGGCCTGACTGGAGAGGGGGTAGTGTGTGGTAATTTCTTGGAAGCTGGATGAACTATCCCTGGCGGATCTCGCCCCATGGTAGGGATGGAGGCTAGTCTTTGCCCGGATGGTGTGTCCTCGGGCTTGTTCATGGGCCGCCTCGTTTCCCTCGAGACCAGCGTCCGCGGGTGTCTCCAGACCAGTCTGAGGGGGGTCTGGGGCGGGTTTCTGCCAAGAATTTTGAGCACTAGCTCGGAAATGCGGCCAGCTGCGAAATTTCGAAGGGCGGTTTTAGAATCTGTGATGATCACTGTGGGGTGATCATCGTTTATAATAAAAAAGGGTTGTCAACAGTATGTTCGTCTGGCTCCGACTTTTCTCTGCTCTCGTAGAATCTGGAGACCTGAGTGACTTCCATTGGATTGACTAAGCTTTTGTTTAGGTTCACAGTTATTAATCCATTACTCATCTCAAGCTATTACTAGGGCTAGGCAATTAATCGATTAACCTACCAATTAATCGATTAATGCTGTGATCGCGATTAATTTTTCAACCGGTTAATCCGCAGTAATAATGCGCTGCCTGCGGAGTCCCGCGTGCGGCCAGCGCACGCGGGACTCTGCGGAAACGAGTTGGCCCATTCCACAGCCCGAGGATACACCGTCCGGGCGGGAGGGACCCAGTCTCGAGACCGCGGGGCTCGTTCAGCGCGCGAACGTCTAGTCGCCTTCTATGACATTAGGGAGTTGTAGTAAATCGTTTTTCTCCTCCGCTACGTTATCCCCGAAGAAAACGCCGCAGCTGCGCATGCGCGCCGCCAGCCTTGTCTGCATAGTTCAAGGTCTTGTGGCGGATTGCGGAGCGCTATCCGGGTGCTTAGCGGGCTTCGGGAACGGTCTACTACAATTCCGTATTGCCTCACATTACCGTCTCTCCCGCCGCCTTTACCCTCCTGTGACCCAAGCCCTCTCCCGGGAAGAGAGCGTTATGTGGCGCCAGCTGCAGACACACTCCTTCCCCAGCCCTCTCCTCCTCTCCCGCATCTACCCATCCCTCTGCAATCCCTCCTGCATTCTCTGCAGTGCCATAGCTACTCTCTCCCATTTATTATGGGAGTGTCCTTCTGTCCATCCCTCTCCGTTCCCTCGGAGGAGCGCTGGGACGCTGCGCTACGCAGCTCAGACCCGACCACCCAATAGACTACTTCCATAAAGCCCTACATGCAACACGGCGCGCGTTGCACTCTGGGAACTAGTTGGCCAGCCAGGGAGGAGGGTGGCATGGTTTCGGTTTCGATCGACACGTCGACAAGAGATTATACACAGAGTGTGGGCTATTAACGGCCGTTATCTCATGTTTTCTGGTCCCGAGAGCGTCATTTGTGGTCGCTAAACTAACCTAAACGGCCAGACCTCGAAGCTTTAGACAAGCCCGAGACGTATAGCTTGTCTTAACTCATGCTTGTTGTATTTTTGTACTCGAGCCTTCCTGTTAGCGTTCAAATCGAGGTATGTGGACGAGCCAGTGCTGGGAATCTCGACGCTGCGAAGCTCGGGGATCTTGCTTGTGTACGAATCAACAAGCTGTAGCAACCAATAAGTATGCATGCATCGAGCTCGGGCCTTTACTTTAGTGTTGTTGATCAGAAAGTTTGTTTGTTTCGTGCGTCCACAGACGAAATATCACTTTTTGCAATTCCTGTTTTTCTTAATACGCCTGAGTACGCGAGGTAAAACTCGGAGGCGCCATTGAAAAGCTCAATTTTAACACACTTCTTATCTCTCATCTGTACTGACCCGCAGCACTGCACGAAGTGAGGTCCCTACCCGCTTGCGTTCCATTAATGTTCAACATGGCGTATGCGCATAAAGTTATCCTGCAATCATATAGGCACATTCGCACGCACAGACCGTTTTTAGAAGGCAAAAGTCGAGCACTTGTGTGAAGAATATGTCGCACCGTTCGCCGGGAGTGCGCCGGACGGGCATGAACCCATGCGGTGCGCCAAACGAACGAAAGTATTCAAAGCGCGTTTGTCGGTTGCTAATGGCCATAATATTTGTTATGTGTTTGCTTTCTTCCTGCCTGAGTACGCCGAGATAATTTCAGACACACCGTTGAGGCACAGATCTTGGGCGTCAGTTAAAGTTCGTCCAAAAGGCTTAGCGAGGAGTAGGGGACGCTTGTTAGGGCTTCCGTCGTAGCTCGCCGATCTCAGCGTTTGCGAAAACTTAATCTTCTATCAGCATAAAATTTGAGTGGGATATATATGATGACACGAGGAAGACATCATAGTAACTTTTGTGCAGTAGAGAGGTCGAATTTATTGCGTTTCCTTCAAAGTTCATGCGTCAACGCTGGGCTCAACTTTGATACTCCTGCGAGAATGCGGCTTGCTTTTTGCCCAATGAAGTAACAAGAAGCGGACGTTTGGCAAACAAAATAGGTGAAAGGCTTCAGATGAACAAATTTCAGTTGTTGTTAACTGGTACTAGACGGGATTATTGAAATTGAACTGAAAGATGCGCTCGTGGGGTGAGGTGACTAGCCACGTCTTACTACGGTTGCATACGCACTCATAATATCCGGTGTTTCGGGAACCAAGAAAAGTGCACCGGTCCTCGTTTTGTATCGCTCGAGAATGAGTGTATTGTACGTTCGTGAAAAGTCAGATAATCGAAAACGCAAGCAGCGCGTTCGGTCGCGGCGTGATAGCATGAGATAAAATTGCTCACTCGAAACCGAAACTGAGCGGCCAACTAGTTCCCAGAGTGCACTGCGTGGTATTTCGCCGCGATGGGGCGCGTCGGTTTTGGAAGAAGTCCATTACAGGTGGTCCGTCGGGCTGCCGAGGTCGCCGAGGCCCATGGGCTCTCGGCCACCAGGGCCGGTTTTCTCGAAGCGATGGTAAACCCATTTTGGTAAACCACGGTGCCTAGGAAGGGAAAAGTACCTAGGTACTGTAATAAAAGGCTGGATATAGAACAACAATAATTATTTTTGATTGGGCAATAAGATGCGCCATCTATCGGTGAAACAAGCCAGTCATTTTGTTTATCCTCTTTTTCCGCTGGTTGTCATCGATCTAGTATGGTATTTTAAGTCAAAATATAGTAATGTTGTACTTGAAGACCAATTTATTTGCTTCCGATGGTACGAAGAAATTTTAGCTACTATGCTAGAGTTTGTCGAGGAATATTCGAAAATGTAAGAAACATTTCCTTCTATATGTTTCGCCATAAACAACGCATAACTTTCCCGTGTTTCTTCCAGTCTGGCAACGCCGGTGCTGTAGTCTCGTTTTCGTTCCTTGCGACGCACGTTTCTGCGATTCCTGCTGATCTCAACTGTTTGCCCTCTCTTCCGTTTGCCCAACCGATTCACCGGTGACGAGAAGCTAAGCTTCTCGTCACCGTTGAATTGCTGGCCACCGGGGATATGTAGAAACCTCAATGCTGTCAGCATACTGTCGGCGCACTGTGAACAAAAAAACTGTACAATTTCTCAGCTGTTCACCCGGAACGAAGACTTTATTGAGGATAACCCCCTTTCTCCGCAAAGTAATCGCTGCTCACGAGTTGGCGTGCATAGTGTAACAAATTAAACGTCTTAGTATGAATATGTACCAACACTCGTTCGCAAAACATTTTTTTTTACTCACCATAAAAACACTTGCAAGGCTTATGTACCGTCATATGTCTTGGATCCCGGACTGCTGAAGAGTGATGCGTTCGCGGAATGCTGCCGTCGGTTAGTTTAGTAGTCCCTCTGAACTATCGCTTTGCTTGACGTGCGAATAGGTTGATGGTGAGTCATTAAGATAACAGCCAGATCGAAATGAATGTTCAGCAGAACCAAGCAGAACTATTAGCCCTCATTAAGCGACGCCGCGGCCATTTTGCTTCTAGGTACTGCTCCTCCCTCGGCGCCCCTGCTTTCCCAGTCACGTGACCTGGAATTTTCCTTTCTAGGGACAATAGTTAACTTTAACCCACGGTTCGCGTTCGAGAAAAAGGGCCCAGGTGGGGCTGACTCTCGAAGGAGCGCGGGCATAACCGCCTCCACCTCTGTAAATAAATAAAGTTATTTCCATCCGTCCAACCGGTTAATCTGTACAATTTTGACGAATCAAAAGAAAGTAAAAATGAAATGCTTTCACCACGCAGAGGTGGACGAGTAAACCTGTATGAAGGGCAAACTTTAGGGAAACGTTTAACCTGATGTAAACTTTAGGGGTAATATTTTCAACTCAAGACAAATGCAGAAGGTTTCAAGCGTCTCGGCCACTTCAATGCCGTGCGAGTGTCCGTTTAGTGCGCCATAGACTATTGTAAATATTCAAAGGAAATCGCACTATTACCAGACAGTATAAATGAACTTCTTGGCCTCATCTGGGAATGCGAGTGTCCTTCAAGTGTTCTCAACTACACACCAAGTTTGATTTAGAATCGAATTCTATATTGCACCGTTTATCACAAATATAGCAGCATAAAAAAAAAATTGGCTTTTAAGAACATTGTGCATGAAAATGAACGAGACCGAATAATCAATTAAAAGGCGGCGATTAATCGGGTTAAAATTTTAATCGATGTCCAGCCCTAGTTATAACTTTCTTTAGAAACTGGGTTGTTGTTGGTTTAAATCTAGTCCTGTGCCACTTTAGCACGAAAAGCATTCTGCTCCTGTGACACAAAAAGGGGTGAGGAAGAAACATCAATATAAAACAACATGCCTCTATAGGTACCGCCAGGGAAGGCACAACCGATGGCATATTTTATAATAAACAATGAAAACCGTTTACAACTCCCTGTAACACCGAATTAGAGCGCAGCTCTTGAGGAGGAGGAGGAAAGGGTACTGAGGGTCACGTGTTCTGGGGGGGGTCACGTGACCCGTCGAGGTCACGACGTTGGTGGTGTCACGTGACCCCCTCGTGACCTAGGGGAAGGTGTCACGTGACCTGGGGGTGTCACGTGACCTCGGGGGCGGTCACGTGACGTGGGGGGTCACGTGACCCCCCAGATAACTTTCCCCGATAGATTTAGCGGGTAATTTTTTCGGCTAGATTTAGCGGAGAATTTTTTTCCGCTAGCTTTAGCGGGGAAGTTTTTCCGCTAGATTTAGCGGGGAAAATTTTCCGCTAGGTTTAGCGGAGAAATTTTTCCGCTAGATCTAGCGGGGAAGTTTTCCCGCTAGATTTAACGGGGAAAATTTTCCGCTAGTTATAGCGGGGAAATTGTTTCGCTAGATGTAGCGGGTAAATTTTTCCGCTAGATTTAACGGAGAAATTTTTCCGCTAGATTTAGCGGGGAAATATTTCCGCTAGATTTAGCGGGTAAAGTTTTCCGCTAGGTTTAGCGGGGAAATTTTTCCGCTAGATTTAACGGGGAAATTTGTCCGCTAAATTTAGCGGGGAAATTTACCCATAATGCACCGCGCGGTTACGCCGACGGCGACGCCGCTCAAGCAGGATACGGGCGCTTAAGAGCTGCGCTCTAAAAATAGGGTGGCCGTCCACCAATCTTGTCACAGAAACCGCACAATTAATTTTTTTCATCACACGTTTTATGCTTAAATACTCCATCATAACTTCTGAAAGTTGTCTGCGGAATTGCCAGGTCTCCTAATTCTCTGTGTCATTCGGTAGTTATGGTTGATAGCAGCTCACACGCACTTTAGGTAGCCAGGTATTCTGGCTATGAAGGGCCTTCCGGAGCATGCATCGCTCTCAACGGCATGTCGACCATCTCCGGAGTGCTCAATGAATTGTACCTGAAAGTGTGATGAATATTGCCGAGCGCGCAGCGGGGCCAAGTAGGCAGCGCGGCCGTGGCTGCTTCCCACGCGCGATTCCCGGGGGTGACGCGTCTTTCATTTATTCTTGCAATTTAATGTTCTGGCACATTCGAGAACTCTGTTGCTTCTTCAAGGTACGAATGTTCTAGTCGCCGAAATTTCTAGGTCGATTGTTCCAGATACCAACGCGTGCACATAAGGGGCTCCGCGTGGCGATACGAAATCAGTTTCGCGTCAGCGTTCGAGCCTGCTGCTTCGCCGCCTTCGACGGTCGCGACTCTCTGTTTTTATCTCTTTTCCTTTTTTATTTTTAGGCACAAGTTCGCCCAATTAAACATTTCAGCTTCCCCAGTTATTCTTTGTTCCATTACCTCTTTATTCGTGACAATATTGAAGTATAAAGATATGCAATTTCTGATCAGCTCGCTAAGCCTTCATAAATCTGATGATCACACAGTGCTTCACCTCATTCAATAGCATCTTGCAGAATGGGCGAAAAGTAAAGTGATTGGTCACGCATGGGCAGAAGGGTCCTGTCTAACTGTTGGCCAATTGAGATTGGAGCTGCGCCCCGGGTTAGCAAGATAATAAAAAATCTCTGAATACTTTAGGAACTAACTTTATATGTTGTAGTTTTAGGTGCCAGGGCACCATCTACCTGGATATTAGCAAAGAGTGGAAAAATGAAAAGCTGCTCATTTTTAGCGTTTTGTTTAGTGCACTTTATTGCAATACAGAGATGCTTTGTGGGGAAACTAAGGTCATGACTGTCTTTGCTCTGTAGACTGTCATTTTTGTTAGCATATGGAGCTTTAACCGTCTGGTTAATGCCCCTTATTCGCTGTAGATAAATAAGGATAACTAACTCATCATTTTGCAAAGAAAGCAAGAAAATGCTGTTCAAAATTTTCTTTTTCTGACTTTGTTGAGCATACTTTATACGTGGGTGCTTTGTGAAGAAACTAACGGCATGGCTTCTCCTTGATTGTAACTGTAGTTTAAGGTGACATAAAGTGTAGTCCTGCTTTTTCCGAATATCAATTGAGGCTAGAAAAGCTATAAATTATCTAATTTTATGAGAACCAAAATTATAAGTTTTGTATTAGTGCTTTGGCCCCACTTTTTTTCCTAAGGTTATTAAAAGATTCCTGCTAGTGGCACAATATACATGACATCAGTTCAAACTCAAAAAAAAAAAAATTCACTGATCGGGATGATAGTAAAAATGGAAGATTTTTAAAGCATAATACTAGGCCAGGGGTGGCCAAACTGCGCCTCGCAACCGCATGCGGCTGTCTCAGGTTCCAAGTGTTGCTCATAACTTCCTGGTAAGCATGCTCAGGTAAGAAGAAATACAGGTATCAAATAAAACAGGTTGCGTTTTGGCAGACTTGTGCCAACATTCCTATACTGCCGTGAGGCACTCTTTTCAACAATGGAGAAGGTAAAATTACAATAACATGCGACCCTGACGTACAAAAACATAACTGAGCTACTCAGAGCCCCAACAACATATATCTAAACTTCATGGTGCTTTTTCGCGAATGGGGATGCACAATGAAGTTACTTAATGAGCAGTCGCTTTATGAGTGCAATTCGTTATGGCCGCCAACTGAGCTGAAAGAAAAGAAAAAAAAATAACACTAGCCTGATCATGCTTATAACGACTGCGGAGCACAGAATCCCTGTTCTCAAAAAGCTGGGCACAAGCTAGGTGTGTGTGAGATGTCACATGGTATCATAAGGTCACATGAATGGGACGTCAGATGACGTCAAGATGGGATGCAGCGTCACGGAGTCACATGACCTCATGACATTACGCGGTGTCAGTCCTTCGTGACAGTTCCTCGTGACGATTCCTCATAATGGTCTCCTCATAAAATATGCCTAATAAAACAAATTTTGCGTTAAAAAACTCACACGTCCCCTTTTCACTGTGGCTCTTTAATTAAATTGTTCTATTTTTATGGCTCTTTGTTTATGTCTGTCTGGCCACCCCGATATTAGACCAATCTGTTGTAAGGAGAGTACGCACATTTTGAACCCAAAATCTTCTAGGCATGTAAGCCTGTTCTTGCATGGCTATTAGATGTATCTTTTTTTCCTAGCTGGAATCTTCAAACATGACCCTTAAAAATCCTTAGATTTCACTTGCAGTGACAAGGTCGATTTTTTGAAAAAGTATATTAAGTTCACCTTTTTTATGAAGAAAATATTAGGGCAATTGAATATGAGACTTTGACTTGCATATCTTGGCATATAAAAGTTGTTTTGCTGAGGCCTCAAATTGCTGAGGCCTCAAATTTTTTTCATTCTGCTATATATAATGTCACGAATGACAATTGATGAGGCGATGATAACTGAAGAGACTAAATGTTTAATGGGCAACTTGTGCCTAAAACAAAAAGGAAAGGGAAGAAAACAGCAGAGCGTCGCGGGCGTCGATGTCGGCGAAATCGCAGGATCGAGCGCTGGGGCGAGACTGACTCGACAAGGTCGCGGGCGGCCTCTTATCTAGAGTGAGTCACTATCTCGAAGATTCGGCGGAGAAGGTTCGAGCGTAGCGCTCTGTGGGCGAGAATGAACACGCGCTTTCTTGAACAACAAAAGCATGGACAAACGATAGAATTTATGTCTAGAGCGAGAATAAACAAGAACCTTCAACAAGTCCGTGGCCATGCGCGCGGCAATATTATAATATTTTGCTTTTTCTTACCTTGTATACATCGTTATTAGAATCAACTATCGAAACATGCGAAACTTATAAATAGTAGCCAAGTAATGATTTTCGTCCATCATACCTTTCTCTGATAAAAGTAGCATTTGCGACATGAGGCTAGTGCACCCTCTTCCTGCATTGCTGGAACCTATCTTCCAATAATAGTATAATAACAATAACAGGACAGCTAGAGTGATCAATAAAATATGTTTACAATAGATCTGAGCAAATGATCGATTAACCTACCGATTAATCGATTAATGCTTTAATCGCGATTAAATTTTTTAACTGGTTAATCGGTAAAATTTAGACGAACCAAAAAAAACTCAAAATTAAACACTTCCATAACGCAGACGTGGACGAATACGCCTGTACGAAGGATGACCTTTAGGTCAAATTTTAGAACAAGGTAAACTGTACAGGGGCGATATTTTTATAGCATCCGATTAAGTACAGAGGTTACGTATGTCCCCGGCCATTTGAACGTAGTTCGAGTGTCTGTTTAGCGCAGTAGAGATTATTGTGAACAATGAAAGGAAGCCGCTCATTCTAGAGAATATCAACGAACATCTTTGCCTCACGCGGCAAAATTAATATTTAGCGAAAGGTCTCTGATACTCTTCTTAACTACATATCGAGATTAATTCATAATCTAAGTTGTACATTGCACCGTTTATCACAGATTCATCAAAAAAAAAAAAGACTTTTTTTAATATTTTGCAATGAAATAAACGAGACCGATTAATCGATTAATTAATCAATTAAAGGGTGGCGATTAATCGGGGTGGCGATTAATCGGGTTAAAACTTTTAATCGACGCCCAGCCCTAGTTTACAATTGATATATTTTACTCTGAGCCGGGTTTCTATTATGACGCCCCACCGGTGTGGCAATGACATATTTTGTAAACCCCACTACAATATTTCAAGAATAATATCTGATGCCTATGCATTTCCACTTATTGGCAGGATTTGAGCCATTGCTAAAAAAGTGTTTTTGCGATATCTATGCAATGAATCGGCCAACTGGGCTCTGACAGAAGCACAAATAGCTGAGCAGGCAATGTCAGGATGAAAAAATGGCTATACTCCCATTAACCCCACAGCCCCACATTCTATGCTCTAAGTATGTTAGAGCCTCAGGGTCATGACCCACTTCATTGACAATTGCTGCGCTCAATTTGTTCGTAACACAATACCTTATGTCACTAATGAACATACTGAATGCTTTTACGAACTGACTGTTTTGGATTTACGAACTGACTGTTTTGGATTTGCAAGTAACAAGCCACTAAACCCTAGCTATTGCTAATTTTATTGCATGTTGGTTGTTGTGATGATCCGACAGCGATTATATAACAGAAAAGCAGCATCAATGAACAGATTTTGAGTTTTACTGCATTAAGAAGTATACAGGTAGAAACTGAGAGAGAGGAGGAGATGAGAGCAAGCGGGGATACCAGAACACCAAGCTCTGATTAGAATGATTGGTGGATGGACGCAGAGCCCTTTGTCTCTACTCCTGTTTGAAAGCGAGCGCAGAACACCAGATGCCGGTGTTTCGCATTCGAATGCATGCAAACAATAAGTACAGTTTTGGATCTACCCACTAATCATTCCAACCAGAGCTCAGGGTTCTAACGTACCCAGGTGCTCTTATCTCCTTCCCTTCTTAAGCTTCTACCATTACAGAACAAACTTTAATAAGCAGTGTTAATTACTGATTGAATTTTTCCCATTATTTTTGTAGTAGTTTCAGTGTGAGGATCTCTTGATCTCGCTGGAGAGTAAGCACACCAATTTCTAATATTTGTCTTTCCATGCCTAGCATTGGTCTCTTCTCAACTGCCTTTGTCCTCAACTGCATCAGCGGAGCTCCTTTTCACGAACCTATTGGGTCCCTGTCGAGGCTGGGTCTCCCTGCAGGGCACCGCTCTAGAGGGCACTGGACTGCTTCCAGAAGGAACTGGAGTCATTGGCGTCTGATCCTGCTGGTCACTGTCCTGAAATCATGGATGCTTTTTCACAATGGTACTGCAATAAAATATTCTATCGAACGAACCAGGTTAAGGGATGATGGAAACTGAAGGATTATAATATAGCAAAAATATTATTGCTGAGGCAAAGCGAGCAAAATAATTTTATTCTATTTATATGCAGTAGCGAACAGGCCATCATGCCGCCACCGTGTTTCTCCTTATATGAGCAGGTACACACAACTGCAAGAATGTCAGATTTATCTTCACGTGCATAGACGCTGCACGTGCTTGCACACTTGGGGCACCAGCCATGATGCAATGTGCTTGGAATACTGCGTAAACTAGCAAGTGCCAAAATTATCATTCGTATTATAAAAACAGTGGTATATGGGCAGTTTGAAATAATAGATATTGGTGAAATCTGGTGCTGTCGAGAAGTGATAGGCCAGACCGAAGAAAGCCAGGCTTGTTATTTAGGTGAAAGATGAGGAATAAGCATTAGGAGAGCACCTATTTTCACGACTTGGTGTTTCACTTCGAGGTCTCTAATATGCGCTGCAGTTGCAGACACACAGCTGTTTAAAAAAAATTGACTTGAATTAATTGGTTATAATAATTTAGTTACAATTGTCTATTTGCACAGTGATATACGTTACATATGAGGGTGTTAAACTTTGCGCAAACGTAATGCTGATAATAAACCAAGCAAACAGTTATAAAATCCATCCATTACCAAGGAAAAGGCTTTCTAAGACAATTTTCAGCAGTATAAAACAGTAAAACCAAACAAATATAACTTATTCCACACAATCATTATGTGACGAAAAATATAGAAGGTGATCATTATGTCTTAAAGACAGAAAGTTATAAAGGTAACGCAGGAAAAAATCCTACAGGAGGCAAATAAAAGAAGAAGACATATAATGACAGGCGTGTTTTTATTTAAATTACTTCCTAATATTGAGTTATGCACAATATACATAGTGTTAATTTAAACCATATGGTTACCTTGACAGAAATAGAGCCAGGGACAAATATTTATTTGGGCTCTTCAATGATAGGGCCCTCCTGAAGATCTCTACTATTTAATGTTTCAGCATGTTTGAAAAATATCAAAATTCATAATAAAGAAAAAGAAAAAAAAAGCAGCACACATAGAGGTTATGACAAAGAATATCAGTGATAAAGAAAACACAATACACAAGCACTGTGTGCTTTTGTCCCTGCTACGTTTGCCCAGATTTACCCATATGTCTTAATTTATTCTGTGTATAGCCACATATTAAGCCATTGTATAAAGTTAAATTTTACTTAGAAAATGTGAGCCTAGGATATCATCCTGTGGAGTTGCAGTGGCTTACTTTCTAAACTCCACAGCCTTGCCATTCAGCTTGCTAAAGCAATTGTGATTATTAGAACAAAATAATTAAAAAGGGGGGGGGATACATGTGTAATTTCAGTCTTAATGCTTTAGAGAAAAAAATGCAGCTTCGTTGTCGTGTGTTCTCACGTATATGTTTACTTGTGAACTGGGGTGCGAGACTTCGAACTCAGGGTCCCACGGTAGGTAATACTGTTCTGTTGTGATGCCCTTTGTGTCTTCCTGCACTGGACAGAAAATAATAGAAACAAAACTATTAGATACGTTCCAGCGGAGGGCCTTACGAGCTAGAAATGACCACGGTAGAATTACCTTCAGAGGGCGCAGCGTCAGAGTCGAAGCGGTTCGGTAGAGGCTCCAGCGGCGATCCGATGAAGGCTGTCGACCTTTCTGTTGTTCTGCTACGAGACTTTGGGCAGAGTCCCCCACTAGTGGCACTCCCGGCCAGCCAGTTAGCGGTCAAGTCTTTCCGGGCCTTCATCTCTATATTTTCGTAAAAATGTTTCAGTTGATGGACCTCTCGTCTAGCACCCATGACCGGATTAAATTTTAGCGCAATTCGGTCCCATACCCAGTTTTGGTTTTCGTAGTAATCTGATCGGTTGCTTTGCTCTCGACAATGTTCTTAACTTCTTCCACTAAGTCTAATAATGGATCCTTCTCGCGTTCAGTGAAATTTGGAGCCCGGTTACGCGTCGTTCCTTCATTTCGAGTTCGGGAACAGAAGTGAATAACGTTGTCCTAGGTGATTACGATATCATTTCTTTAAGTGAAACTTGGTTAAATAGCCCATTTGCATCCCTGGACTATTTCCCTCCCGAATACACAGTGTTTCGTCGGGATCACGATAACGAAAAACTTTCCGTTAAATTCGGTGGTCGAGTGCTAATAGCAGTTAAGAAACATTTACCGGCTATTCGTCGGTTCGATCTCGAGTTCGATTGCGAGTCCGTTTGGATTGAAATACGTCTTCGTGATAACAATAGCTTACTTGTAGGCACTTTTTATTTTCCTCCTAAGGTAGACGGGTCTAAGTTTTCGGACCAATTAGATATGATAGGGGATAAATTGGATGTGGATCAACATCGTATACTCATACTTGGCGATTTGAATATTCCTGAAATAAACTGGAATTTGGTACATCCTGCACTTTCTGCTCAGAGTGAATCATTTAAAGCGAATGCCCTTTTTTGATTTGTTATCCTTCTCGGATTTACCCAAATGAACGGTCTTCATAACTCAGCAGGACATGTGCTCGATCTGACCTTAGCCAACTTTCCTATCGACAGCCTGATGACTGTTTCCAATCCGCTTGTTTTACCGGATGTTTGGCACGTCCCTTTTTCTGTTTCCTTTAGGATTTCTTTGGGGAAAGTAAAGCACAAGAAACCGTGAGTCGCTTGCTTTCTCAAGAGGCGATTACTTTAGCCTTTATCAACATTTAGATAATGCAGATTCGGCTTCCATATATAGTATGACAGATGTAAATCGTGCCGTTGAAGTGTTCACAAACTATATCGTAGATGCACTTGAAAGGTTCGTTCCCGAAAAGCGTCCTTACACAAGTCGTTATCCGCACTGGTACTCCAAGGAGCTTAGATCAGCTCTAAGAAAAAAATTGCATTACCATAGAAAATATAAGGTTGCGAATTCCGCTCTTTGGTACCTAAAAGTTTCTGAGTCGCGTGCGCTAGCTAAGACATTGTTGAAGCGCGATAAAATATTACACCATGAGTCAGTAGAGCGCAGCTTAAATCGTGACCCAATGCTTTTCTGGCGATATGTAAAGGATCGCACAACTACAACTTCGTCATCAATAAACAAAGCTGACTCTTAGGTGATATGCTGTCTGAGCCCGAAGATGTTTCAAATGCATTCGCGAGTTATTTTTCTTCGGTTTATTCTTGCGGCCAAACTGGACTGCCTGTGCATGGCGTCAGCGATAATGCCAGTGATCACCTGTCAATTCTATCTTTTGAAATTACTGATATTGAACTTGCTATCAGGAAACTGAAGCCAAAGTTATCAGTTGCATTTGACGGCATTCCAAGCTTCATCTTTAAAGGATGCTCCCCTATTTTTGCTCCCGTCTTAACGCATATTTTTAACTTGTCGTTGCAGAGCCTTACATTTCCTTCCCTGTGGAAGTACTCTATTACTGTAGCATTACATAAGAATAGCAAAACGGATGACGTAAAAAATGACAGACCTGTGTCGTTACTATCTCCTTTTGCTAAGGTCTATGAAATTGTTTTATTTGAGCGCATTTCAAACTTTTTTAAGCATAAGATAAGCCCTTCACAACACGGCTTCATGCGTGGAAGGTCTGTTCAGACAAATCTGGTGCCTTTTTTAAATTTTGTTTCGCCTACTGTGTGTCAACGTGGACAGGTAGACGTTGTATATTTTGATCTGTCTAAGGCTTTTGACCTAGTAGACCATTCGCTCCTTGTACACAAACTAGAATCGTACGGCGTGAGTACCTCCCTTTGTTCCCTGTTACTAGATTATTTGTCTAATAGACACAATTTTGTTCGTGTTCTTGGACATCACTCCCGGCCTTAAGTTTCTTCTTCGGGTGTGCCGCAAGGCTCCGTACTTGGGCCGATCTTTTTCAATGTTTTTATTGATGATTTCAGCTCGATTGTTCGCAATTCGGTCGTCTTGCAATATGCAGATGATGTCAAGCTGTTTAGGCAGATCATATCCTTGCAAGACTGTGAAAAACGTATAGAGGATGTTAGGCGTGTGTGAAATTGGTGTCGTCCGAACATGCTAACCCTCAATCCTTCTAAAACCGTTATTATGTCTTTGTCTAGAAAGGTAGAAAAAATTAAATTTTGTTACCATATTGGCATTGATCCTCTGCGAAGAGTCGAGTGCACGCGTGATCTTGGTGTACATATAGACTCTTCGTTATACTTTACTGTACATGTTAACAACCTTATAAATGCCTCTTTGCGTAAGCTGGGGGTGTAATTTCTAGAATCACGCGTGAGTTCTCCACATCAACCTGTATTCTTCAGTTATATTTCTCGTTAATCCGGACCAAGTTGGAGTTTTCCTCTGTAGTCTGGAATTGTATTAGTACTACGAGCGAAGAGATGATTGAAAATGTTTAAAAGCGTTTTTTTTTCGAATATTTTACGATCGTTACATTGGTCGTACTGTTTATTATTCTTATTTAAGACTCTTGGAACGATGCAAATGCCCTACTTTTAGTTCCAGACGGTGTGAGCGCGATCTCGTTTTCTTGTATAAATGTATTCATGGATTAATTGATTGCCCAGATCTCACAACTGCTATTAAGATTCACGTTTCACGTTCAATCCAGCGTTTAGCTACGGGCGCGTCTGTAAACCCGAGTTAAGGTTTGAACCGGAATGTAAACCCGTGCTTATCCAAGCTCAGTATTGGGCGCTAAGCCGACTTAGGAAAGAGCCGCTCTGGGTTAAGGTAAGCGACGTTGGTGCAGCCGGCCTTTAATGACTCAAAAACGTATTTGATGATTTCGCAACGAAAAATTCTTTTAGCAAGAACAAAAATCTGCAGTTTTTTTTTACTCGAAGCTGTTGAGATTGTTATACAATGAATTCGCCCTGTGCTTGATTTTCACCACGATCGTCATATGGGATCATTTTTTTCTGCCTTTCACATAAGACCAATTGTTCCAGGACCATTTTCTTCTACACCCGCTTTCAATGCTGCAGAACAAAGTGCTGCGAATGTATCCTTATTAGCCATGATGCCACTTCCGGCACTCGAACCAGACGGACGGGTTTCATGAGCTCCGTCGGAGCGGTGAAAACGGCCGCGTTAGGCCTTGGTACGTCTGTTTCTGGAACCGCTGTCGACTGTCAGATCATACGGCCCCAACTGCCAATCGGATACGTTATTACCAATTCTGTGTTCATGCACTGAAACGTAAAAGGACGACCCCAACGAATGCGAGACTTTCGTCAGGAGCTCGAGAGGCTGGATGTGATGAAGGACCTGGCAAGCGCCGGTCCCCAAGAGATGAACCACGTCTGGATTATCCGGTTGCACTCGCTCGCGGCGAATCAAAGGTTCGTCGACGCCAATGAGCTGACCATCAAATTAGGAAGTTGCCTCGTTATCAACCCGGCGAACACAGCCGTGAAACTGAAGCTTCAGTGGGTCCAGTACGACGTGCCCAACAGCCAGGTGAAGAAGGAACTGGGACTCGACGGCAAGGCCTCCATGATCACCAGGGACCTCTTCCGGGAGAAATGATTTGAGGCTGTCGAATCCAACACCTGCAGTGTGCGCCTGACCCTGAAGGACGAGTACATCGTCAACTGCCTCCCGCACGAGATCCGCCTGGACGGGTGCAAGGTACGTGTCCTGGTCCCCGGAGCTCCACCGCTCTGCCTTTGCTGTCGCCGTACGGGACACATTCGCCGGGATTGTATCGCCCCACCGTTGCTCTGAATACCACCCAGGGAGGGGCAAAGTACATGCAAATATGTATCGAAATACAAATACGAAATGCTTCGTCAAAAATGTATTTAATTACAAGTCTAATTACATTTCCAAAAAAGTATTGAAATACAAGATACAAATACAAGCAAATGTATTTGGTCTCCTCCAAATACTTTTTCAAATACATTCTTCAAAATTTGCGTCAGCGACTTCAGGGTACCTGGAACGGGATTCTGGGTACCTCATTGTAATTTTGCATCGCACACTCGGGAGTTAGTGCGCGAGGCTCTAGTAACGTAATAGAAATATAATCACAAAAAAAAAAAAAAAAAATGTGATCTGCTTGGACGTAATAGGCGAAAAAAGTACAGAGCTTCAAGCTGCTTTTTTTGTCGATCACATTTTGGTATAGACCAACAAAGAACCTAGTCGACCAAGACGCGCAGCACTAGCTAGAGAATGTTTTGTTGTTGCAACTCGCACCAGTTACGAAAATCTGGACGACCCGCCATTTAGAATGTTCCAGGCAAAAATATGTATGGAAATTAGGCTGAAAAGCATCACAAGTTGTCACAGGCACTTCTTTAACCAGTCTGCCTATGAACGTCGATTTAGTCCCTATTCTTGCCCTAGACTAGCACCGTAATCACAAAGTCACTAAACACTTGTGCTTGATTGGGGGACACTGCACTCGATGCAGAACATAGTTTTCTTTCTGCTCTGGACAGTGACAATGAATTTGAGGGATGTATTTTCGCCCACAAAATTGTATTTAATTACAATTGTATTTGAAATACCCCCGTTTTAGTATTTAAATACACACGTCAAATACATTACCCAATTTGTAAAATACAAATGCAAAATACATAAAGTATTTGAAATACGTATTTTAAATACTTGTATTTGAAATACTGCCCATCCCTGATACCACCCTTATTGGCATGAGGCAGAGGACAGCGTCAAGACGTATGCCTCGATGGCACTTGACCGCAAGACGGATGAACAAACCGACTACATGATGGACGACGCCGAAGCGGAGGAGGCGGTTTCTGCTACCACCCTGGTCGCACTACCGCTATTCGCGAAAGGTATTGATGAATTTTGCCCCCGGCACGCGCGATCTTCACGACGTTCCCATTCGATTCGCGACATTAAATGTCGCGAATCGAATGGGGACGGGCACAGCGACGCGCCGAAAACGTATCACAGGCCACGTCTACCGAGCGGGATTGGCTAGGAGAGCTCGTAGTGTCCTCGTCGTCCGAACGTAAGGTGAAACAGTATATACGGACCGCGGGCCAGTGCGCGCCACAAAGTTGCGACGAGTGCTGCGTGAGCGTTGGGTCGGGACTTGTGTCCAATCCGTGAGAACGGGACTCCAAGCCAAACGCTGACGCGAAGGTCGCGAGTGATTTGTGCCCCGCAAGGGACGACCCTAGGTGATGTGGGAAATTTATGTGTAGCGCAAGTTCGTCCGCTTCTTGCACAGGGTTTGCGATGATGTAAGAACGCCAAGCTCTTATTGGCTGATCGAAACAAAATAGTGGGTAAACCTCCAGGTTTCTAACATTGGCGCCTACCCAGTATCCTTCCAGTCAAAGCTAATCAAAGCTCGGCGTCGTTCTGAAGTTACCGCAACCCCTGAGCAACAAGCAGACGACTTGCTCTCCGCATCGGTACGGCCTTTTGTTTAGGTGATGCTGCACAATGGGGAGGACGAAGGACGGTTCGGAAAAGACTCTTTTCAAAAGTCGCCGCCATTGTCTGCCCGCCATTGCTTGATCACGTACCCTGAGCATCTATTGGACACGAGGGCAGCGTCAGAGTTCGGCGTAAACTCGGATTGAATCCGCGCTTCGTGCCCAAGAGGTGGCGAACATCGATGTTGGTCAATGGACTTTTGAAAAGAAAAGCTTTTTAAAAGTTCAACAACAGATATCAAACGACCACTTAAAGGGTGCAGCGATTGACAGCGGGAGCTGTCGCGTTGGCGTTTAGTCCACGTGGTTTAAGATATTTATTTTAGCAGCGTTTCCGCTTAGTATAACAGTATAATAGCTGTAAGAGATATGCTTTAGGAGATGTGTGAAAGGAGCTTGCGCAGAAAAAGGTAAATACAGTGGGATTACAACGCGTATAGATTATCCCAGAGCAAGTAGGTGATAAATCAGACGTATGGGCCGCATCACGCGGCTTCCCACTCTTCTGATATCGCCGGTTACAGAAATAACTGCTGGAACGCAGCCAGTGCATCGCGCGAGATAAAGGTGGGCTGCAGTGAGCGTCAGTCCTATCTCAACGTCCTGGCTTTGCGGATCTCATGATCGCAGGTATGTACTCCACGTACGTAGTTCGAAGTATTTTATGTCTTCTAAAAAAATGTTGGCATGAAACTGCGGTATTCTTCGGCCTATTAGTTGCTCCGTTCCATAAGCCGCACCTCCCTATAAAGGGCTGTTAAAAAAAATATTGATATATCTTTGTAAACAGACTGCTCTTTGTAGGGTCGGCAGAGTCCCAGCAGCCTATGCCACCACGCTTCAGGCCGCCTTCGGACAGCCAAAAGCAAATTGCAGGGCGCAGACGGGAGTTTTGCCGTCCGTATTTTGTTGTAAGTAATCATGCAGCCTATATGTAGCAGAAATAAGTTTTGTAATACAAAGAATAAATGCACGCCGGATATGATACACCAACAAAGACTTCGTCAATAAAAACGGCAATGAAGTTAAGGTTTACTTGCGCGAACGATGCAAATGAGGGGTAGTTGCCGATCACTACATCCGTTGTGCCTTAAGGAACGATGCGATACACAATGCTAGTGAATTTTGCTTTCAACCAAGAACTAAACTTGCTTTATTAGAACTTGACACATTGCGGCAAACATAAATAACCGCAAACGTGTTGCAGCCTGGCGGACAGCCACACCGACTTGCTTTCCTATAGTCAGACAACATTCTGCCTAACTGCCTGGCGAACACGCAAACACTCTCCTAGTCTAGCTTTGTTGTTCCTTACGTGTTTAGGAAGCCTTCACTGGTAAGTGATTCTGCCATGTTTTTGTGTCTTCGACAGTCTGAATGACTACAGGTTGAGAGCCGCTAGGGACAGTGACTGAAAGAATAGACACTATCGAAACGTTCATCAGGCAACATTGGCGGTCGCTATTCCTTAGACACGAATCTCGCGATGGGATCCAACCCTGTAGCAGTCCATGTGCCCAATGCATGCTGGGAGCCTATGTGATCAAGCAATGGCGGAAAGGTGTTGGCGTGGACTTTTGAAAATAGTGTATTCTCCCAATAATTGTTTTCAACTTAATATTTTATCAGGCTGCTCTTCGCTTGTTGACAGAAGGGATATACACATAACAATAAAAGATTAGTCCGCTACTGTTTGTATAGCCTCTGCGCGGCATTGGTTCTCTCGTGTTTGAATTTTGAATCACCTATAAGATTTGAATAAGATATTCGTTCTTGCTAAAACTTTGGCATCTGGTTTGGACCTCTAGTACTACCTTTGGTCAGAAATTGAGAGTTCGGCCATGCGTAGAATATTTTTGCTAGGAGAAAAAACCCTGTAATTTTTTTTTTGTGGAACACCCTGTACTACCAACAGACTTCACCGTACAGTGGTGATCACCTCCGTTAACAGTATGCTATTTCGAATTTGCAACCCTGGAGGCTCAACATACACCATATTAGTTTTATGTCTTGAAACAGCTTCAGATGCCTGAAGTCGTGTGTACATTTCAATTATTAAAACTAACTTTTCACTTTCCTTTTCTAACCCATAAAGTTCACTATTTTTTATAAAGTAACAAGTGTGTCATTTTATTTAAAAGAATAAAGAAGAATATTGGGCCATCAAAACCAGCAAATCTCACTTGAACGACAATGTGGCCACTTAATCCTCGTTATATGTGAAACTTGTAGATAACTTGAACGCAACTTTCCTACATCATTTCCCACTATTCAGGGTTGGCTTCCTCGAACCGAAATCAATCGACATTGTCTATGCATCTCAAGGAAACAGATTTCTAAGGTAGTGGCGAGCGAGAGTCTAAACCTATCTTCCCTTCACCCTTAAGCAGAGACTATAAAGCTCCGCCTTCAGCGCGAGCTTTCTGCCCTTGGTGACACAAGTGTGAACGCGCAGCCACGCGCAACTAAAGCACTGCGGAAGCCAGCGAGTTCGCGCTAAAGGCGGAGTTTCAAGTCTCAGTTTAAGGGTGAATGAAGAATGTCTTAACAATGTTTTATCTAGATACTATTTTAGAGTCAGCTAACTGAATTTCCCCGGACCAAGTCAACCTAGGCATTACACAGACAGCTGTCAAGGTTTTCTACAATCTAGTGTCTTAAAACATTTAGATCGAATAGGCATCAGTCAGCTTAAAAAAATAAGAAGAAAAACAGAAACGACCTATCATTAGTTTTAAAATAGTATCCGTAATAGTTGTCTCTTTTGCCTTACAATTTGATGCTAAAAATAAACACATAACGATCTCTTTGTACGTAAGAAGTGTCAATATAAGAAAAGCGTTATTGTGCCTCAAAATTGATTATTTTTTTATTTTTTTTATAGAACTTGGATATTCCGTGCCTGTTTTAATTGGGACGAGTATCGTACAGGAGCGCTTTCGTGTATCACTTCAGCGGGATGCACGTTAAACACTTCAGATTGGAGGTCTTACTGCACTGCTTACATTTAGGATGTTAGCGGACAGATCTGACGCCCTTTGGGGCAAGCTTACCTTGCCCGATGTGCGAGTTAATTTTCACTCAACAACTTGCGGCGAAAAAAAGTTGCACGATGGTAGACCCTAAAACTGGGGTAGAACAAAGTTACAGCACAAAGAAATACAGGAACCAAGTGAGAAAGACAGAGTCAATAACTTGGCTCAAAAATAGGGAAAAAAAATTTGCAGGCACAGTGCACATTTGTGAGACCTAACAAAAGAAAATTTATGTTATACGGCAAAACAACAAAAAAATGGCGTTTCTATAATTGAGTGTCCATACTATTATCCGCTTAAAGGATTACTCAAGGAAGATACGAAAATGAAGGACGTAAATATTCTGAGACTCATAACTAGGAATGGGGATGATAACCCTTATCTTTATTTGTACTATTCAGTGTCTGCTGGGTGCTTAGCTGAACTTCAAAAACTATGTGCATGGTTATGAAAGACACAGTCTTGATCGGGCAAGGAAGGCATTTTTATGAAGCAGCATGTTACGGTCGTGCCTCTCACATCAGTGTGCAATAATCTTGGGTAGCCATGTTGAGTCATACGTTACTATGCAATATGTAAAGCAATGTTAACGACAAAGATGGGCCCGCCTGAGGTTTAGATATAACTTTGGAACCAGATATTGCCATAAATTATGCCATAAATTATGGCATAATTTATGCCATAAATTTGGCCATAAATTATGTTCAAACAGTAATTTCTTTACACTATGCCAATATATTTTTGTATCAAATACCTATAATATATTCAATATAAAGTTGTGCGGTGTGCAGTTCCAGTCATCACAACATATTGTATTACACCCTTTTCACTCTCTGAGAATACTATCAAGTAGTAGTACTAAACACGTTTTTTCTTAGGGGGATGGAGGTAGGGGAAGGAGTTCATGGCAGACTCGCAGTATGAGTGTGGGGGGATGTATATGTGCATTTCGAAGCCAGCTTCGTGAATAAAACCTACAAACGTCCGTACAGTTTTGCGTTATTAATCAGGAAGTCTGGGTTAAAGATCCAATCCGCCACGTAAGTCACTCATTCATCATGCACTTCTTCCGTGTTGTCTCAAGGCCCTTGCAGCCCCATTTTAGGTTATCCATACTTACCGCATGTTGGGGGTTCATGCACGAGCTGCATGTCGGTGGCGTCCCCACCATTTATCCGCGCTGCTCTTTTTTTTGGTGTGTAGGCGGTACTGGTTCTAAGATCAAGGGCCCTCCATTCTGCAGGTTTCTTCTGGTCGTGGGGCGATATCCTGACTGGACACCTTGACCCTTTGAAGATGAGATTCATCTTCATATCCGGATTTTTCGACACTTTGGATTGGAGGCCCCTGTACTTCCAAGAGTCCTCCGTTGCGCACATTGTATGCTCCCTGTGCGGTGTGGTGTCGAGAAATGTTGTCAGATTGCCCTGTGAGCACACACTCTGCTCGGAATGTCACGAGGATTCCAAGAGGCGAGGGAGTACTTGTCCACTGGATAAAGAATCCTTCGCCGACGATAACATTCTTCACCTTGATATCTCGGGAGGTTACATCCTGAACCATACGGTAAGTAAATCTAAATAAAGAAGCTGCAGAAATTATAGATATATGGTTGGAGCTTTACAAGCTCTTGAAACACTGGAATATTTTTTCTCGATTTTTATAGCCAGGACTTCGTGTTTTCGGAGTTGATTTATCGTGAAATTTGGAGGGTGTCTTTCGGACTTTCTTTATTGCCGAATATTCGGAATTTATGGGAGTTTATTTTTGTGTGATTCCCAATTTTCTAAAGAAGATAGTGTATATTTGCTATGTTCCTAAATTTTAAAAATTGAAAATAAAAATATACATTAGCTGGCTGGTATAACTCTGCCCTAGATATATAAAAACGCACCTGTACCACGCGACATTGTCGCCCTCTCCATTAGTAGTACTACCATAAAATCATAAGAAATAGCCCACCTAAAACTGAAATAAAATTTGGAGCAAATAAGGAGTGGGCTAACTTTCGGTGTGCAATCAAGAAACGTTTAAGAAATTTTATAATTATATAATATGTTTCTGTCAAACTTGTTATGGTGGTAAGGGTGAATGAAGCAAAGATTACTGAACTTCCCAGTCAACAATGTCATATTGAGATAAACGAACTCCTTGACGCTGTCGTTGGAAAGCTTGTTTTCTCTTCATCCTTTTCTACCGCTTCTCCCTGCGGCTGCGGTGGGTGGAGTGGTGAAATAGAAGCCCCAGCTGTCCCTCTTATGGAATTTGAAGGCTCGTTCACACAGTTCCGTCGACTGCGTTGCTCTGCGTTGCGCCATGCAGCACAGCGCCTCTCCATTGGCTCGTCGTAAGTGTCGCCGTAGCCACAGCTCCACGCCAACAGTCTTAAAAACACGCAAATGGTTGCGGTCGCACTCAGACGCAAATGTGTGAATGAGCCTTAAGAGTTTATGACTTTCACGGTTATCAAATCATAACCCTCCCTTCCTTTAAGAAGTTGAATCTGTAAACCAAAACAGTGGTTTCTGCCGTGGCCCAGAATTACAATACCCCGGTGTCCTGAAGGAACCCTGAAGGAATAAACGGTGAACCTTCTTCGATCAATATTACAAGATTTTGAAGGAATCTGAGAAGTCCTCTCGTGCCTCTCATGATGACTGCTGAACCTGTGCTGTGACCAAACTTACTTTTAGACAACTGAACTTTTTTTTTGTTGGTCATCGTTCTTCTTGAATTTTTTTAATAAATCTGAGTTCAAGAAACTTTTACCGGCGAGCTTTTATTTTTTTTTCTGAATTTTTTTTTGATTTGTTTGAAAACACGCCACCCTCTCTATAGCCCAGTCATATTTAATTTAAAAAAAAGAATTTTAAACGTTTATTTATTTAAAAAAAAATATTTTTACATATATTTTCCTAATCGTTTCAAATAATCAATGTGAACAACTCACATATTTTCGGAGATTTGCCTCCGGTCTCCAACTCGGATATTCGCTTGTTGTGCCGTCTTTTCGTTTTCAGGTTATAATTATATAAAGGCTGAACCTTTCTTTCGTTTCTTTTTTTCGCAGGTAGCCTGCTTCAATGCACCCAATGGTTGCGACTTCATAGGTCAAGCTTCCAGACTCGTGGATCACTACAAGCAGTGCTCCTTTCACGTCGTGCCTTGCCCCAGGTGCCAATCACCAGTGCTAAGGACTGAGCTCGTGGGTCACTATAAAGACGGCTGCAGTTCTGCGTCCACTACACCCGTGCCCATTCCGTATTATATAAATGTGAACTATGATCATTTAGAAATTACAAGCAGTGAACGGAAAAGAGAGATGCTCAAGATATCCGAGGATCTTTCTCGTCTTCAGACTAGCCTCAACCAGTGGCTTGAGGAAGTCCGAACGTTGGAGAAAAACACAAACAAGGAACTGAAGGACGCAACGCTGAAGATCTCTGACCATCTCTCCGGTCTGCACACCAGTGTGGAACAGTCCCGGGAAGATGCGAGGGAAGCAGCCAGAAACACCAAAGAGCAGTTGGAATCTCAATCGTCGAGACTTTCAAAGAAGTTGGTCAGAATCGGAACTCAAGGTTTTGCTGCAGCCAAGAAAGAACTGAAACTTGCCATTGAAGACACAGTGAAGACGCACCTGGCTCAGGAGTTACGTGTACAATACGTAGAACTTATGAATGTTACGAAGAGTATATCCAATTGTGTGCTTGGATTTTGCGGAGCCAAGGATTTTCACTGGTACTTGAAAGGCTGGGAAGACTTAAAAAAGAATGCTTCAGACGTACAGCTTACGAACATTGACAGCCCCATACATTATGTATGTGGCTATAATGTGTGCATCCGTATTCGGTTGGAAGGATTACTGGGGCAGACGCTTTTAAAGTTGTTTATATGTATCCATCCAGGTGTCAACGATTCAAAGCTGGAATGGCCCTTCAGCAAGACTTACACGCTCGGTGTCATTCATCCCAAAGACAAAGCAAAAAGAAAAATTCTTCAAGTCGATGCAAGTAAACATTCGGACAAGGCGAGCTTCCAGATGCCAAAACAAGGCGGTAATGTTGGCTTACGAACAGTGACTTGGAGTACCGCTGACGAGCTCGAATGCGAAGGGTTTGTTATTGGGGATTCGCTGCACTGCTTTCTCCAATTTGAGCCGTAATGTTCTTTTCCGGTAGGTTAATGATTTATTATCGAGGGGAGCAAAAAATGTTCTGCTGCCTGGAAAAAAATCGCTTACCTGATCCAAATAAACATAAAACGGATGGAACGACTCATTCTCCTCGTTCGTCAAAAAAAAAAAAAAAAAAAAAAAAAAAACGCGTCCCGAGTACGCGACACGCCCCTTTTGGTGTATTTACCTGCAGGAAACAGGAATTCCTTTTGTGCGCACTGTAACTAGCACTGATAATCTCATCGCAGCTACAAGTATAACATAAAATATGGGACTTCTCTTCACGACAGGCTGCCACAGTAAGCCGGCATCCAAACGAAGCCGGAGCGAGTACATTATTGCATGTTGTATATTAACATAAAACTCCGCTCAATTGTAGATATTTTTTTTTTAAGTATGCACTTTCCTTAGTGAGGCCGAGGAATGCCGCAACTGCCATATTAGGATGTAACTCTCTCTAAATCTGTATTAAACTTGTCAAAAATCTACGGCGTGCACCAATTCAACGGATTCTGCTACTTTGGCGGGCAACAAGCCTCTCATCGAACACTGCGCTGCCTACGTCACATATATTACGAAATTCGTTGTTTTCTTGTTTTATGCTGAGCTCGGTATTTCATTAAAAGGAACATTTGCGAGTGCGCGGGTGGCGGATATCCCCCTCTAGCCGTCTGCTACGTAGATTTCGACGTAGCACCCTGTATCTCTCCCCTCTCTAGATAACATTGTTTAAGGCAGAGGTCGGCAAACCTTTGCAGTGGCGGGCAGAGGCGTCACAAAACCGACACGGAGTGAGCTGGAAGGGAAGTCGCAAGAGTGAAAGGGAAAGGGGGAGGCAAACGAGTAAAGAAAAAGATGCAAAAAGCACTGGCCCGAATTCGCATTAAGGACTGTCCCAAGAATTCTGATGAACCCGCAGAGCTCGACCCAATGAACGTTGCATTCTTGATTGAGCAGTGACCACTTGGGTAGCTCTATAAACGCGAATAGAATTCTCGAAACTTTCCAGAGCGCGCACAGGCGGTCTCGTTGCGCGCTCATGTCGCGGCGCTCTGGTGTCTCGAGCGCTCCTGTCGGCGCTCTCGTGTTGTGCGCTCTTGAGTTAAACAGCAATGTAAAACACGTGGAAAAAAGGTTAGTATGTATCTGTCCAATAGACAATTGCAAGCACGGCGCCCGACTAGTGTCCATGCGTGCGTGCATCTGCAGAGTGCGCGTGAACAAAGCTTTTGGCAAGCTTCCAATTGCACCCACTTTCCCGCACGAGCAGAGGCATGGCGGTCCCCAGATGCCCCGTTTGCAGAAGCCTATGGGCGCTTTTAAGAAGCTGTGCACGGGCACAGCCAGAACCGGCCTTCAGTTTGCTTCTTCTCATTTCGTTTACTTCACTTCATCGTTACCACAACAGGATAGGTTATTTCCATTTTATATTCCATTGTGTCCAACTGCCCAGTATTGGTCTCCCTGGAGGCTTGTCTACGTCCTTTTTACTGGCTCGGTATAGACAAGCGACGATAAGCAATGGCGGCTGTAAACTTGGGCGTGTTTAAAGCGTCTGTACTTAAACGATTCTTTCTAACAGAGCAGGCGCATGTCGGCGGTGAATGATGATTAGTCCATTATACTCGTACTTCGTTTCAGCTTAAGATCCGATGCGACCGATGCGAGGTGCTAATAGTACAAAGGAATCAACCTCAAAAGCACGGATCACCATAAATTTTCTCTTTATCATTGGTTCCGCGATTATAGAACCCGTTCAGGAATAAGACGTGGTGCTGTTTTCACGCTCTCTGATTCGTCCCATCAGCTCGTAGCGTCGGCAGCGTCTGGACTTAGGGTGAAACGAGGTGTAGTCCGCAGCCAACCGTCGGCGCACGCAGCCGATTCCCGACGAGGCGTAGCTTTCCCCGTGGACTCACGACATCACGGGAGGTAATCATGACCAGTCTTGGGTAAGTTACTTTTAAAAAGTAATTCGTTACAGTTACAGTTACTTTCAGAAAAAAGTAGTGATGTTACCGTTACAGTTACCGCAACAAAAGAGTAACTCGTTACAGTTACAGTTACTTTTAAGAAGTAACGACGTTACTTTTCAGTTACTTTTGTATAACAAAAAAAAAATTTAGGAAAAACTAGAAAACGCTTTTCACCAAGTTCTATTGCATAAAATTAAAAAGTATGCTTCTTACTTTATATTGTAACTTAGCAGCAGTTGCTTCTCGAAATTAGTGTCTAAGTTTCCCTTGTTTGATAAGGAACACGTCCCTGCCCTTGTTGAACAGCCGCTCATCTGGCGCGCTGGATGGGACTGCTGTGTTGTGTCGCAGGAACAGGCTTTAGATTGCCGGGCAGACGTTGAGGCAATAGAATGTCGTTTCCTGCTGTGAAGTTGTTAGTAACCGCCTACGCCACAGCAAAATACTCTCTGTACGGCGGCCACGGTAGTCCTTCTTTGTTGTCATCAACATTCATATCCTTGGCAGCACAGGCATATTGCTGGCTCGTTGATGGTTGCGCTGGGTTCATGGAGTCCCTGGACATATTTCAGTTTGTACCCGGCGAGCCAGAAACAAACCCCGCGTAAACAATAGTAACTTTTGCCTCGACTGCTGACACTACGCCGGAGTAGTTCCGCAAATCAAAATACAAAAAATTCGCAGTGTCCTTCGCGTGTATTGTTGTTTCACGGTTAATTCACACGATTAAAAGCGTTTGCGCAGAAAAAAAAAAAAAAACGCAACAGAGATAGGGCTTCAAGATACTATGATGAAATAGACTACTTCCATAAAGCCCTGCATGCAACACGGCGCGCGTTGCACTCTGGGAACTAGTTGGCCAGGGAGGAGGGTGGCATGGTTTCGGTTTCGATCGACACGTCGACAAGAGATTGTTTTCTGGTCCCGAGAGCGTCATTTGTGGTCTCTAAACTAACCTAAATGGCCAGACCTCGAAGCTTTAGCACAAGCCCGAGACGTATAGCTTGTCTTAACACATGTTTGTTGTATTTTTGTACTTGAGCATTTCTGTTAGCGTTTCGAGGTATGTGAACGAGCCAGTGCTGGTAATGTCGACGCTGCGAAGCTTGGGGATCTTGCTTATTTACGAATCAACAAAGTGTAGTAACCAATAAGTATGCATACATCGAGATCGCGCCTTTACATTAGTGTTGTTAATCAGGAGCTTTGTTTGTTTCGTCCGTCCATAGACGAAATATTACTTTTTGCAATTACTGTTTTCTTAATACGCCCGAGTACGCGAGGTAAAACTCGGAGGCGCCATTGAAATGCTCAATTATAACACTTCTTATCTCTTACCTGTACTGACCCGCAGCACTGCACGAAGCGAAGTCCCCACCCACTTGCATTTTACTAATATTCAACATCGCGTATGCGCGTAAACTTATCCTGCAATCGTATAGGCACATTCGCACATACAAACCGTTTTAAGAAAGCAAAAGTCGAGCACTTGTGTGAAAAATGTTGCACCATTCGCCAGAAGTACGCCGGACGGGCATGAACTCCTATGCGGCATGCGCCAAGCGAACGAAATTATTCAAAGTGCATTTGACGGTTGCTAATGGCCATAATATTTGTTATGCGTTTGCTTTCTTCCTGCCTGAGTATGCCGCGATAATTTCAGACACACCGTTCAGACACAGATCTTGGGCGTCAGTAAAAGCTCGTCCAAAAAGGCTTAGCGAGGAGTATAGGGGGCTTGTTAGGGCCTCCGTCGTAGCTAGCCGATCTCAACGTTTGTGAAAACTTAATCTTCTATCAGCATAAAATTTGAGTGGGAGATAAATGATGACACGAGGAAGACATCATAGTAACTTTGGTAGAGTAGTGCGGTCGAATTTATTGCGTTTCCTTAAACGTTCATGCGTCAACGCTGGGCTCAACTTTGATACTCCTGTGAGGATGCGGCTTGCTTTTCGCCCAATGAAGTAACAAGAAGCGGACGTTTGGCAAACAAAATACGTGTAATGCTCCAGGTGCTCCGGGTGACCGAATTTCACTTGTAGTTCACTGGTACCAGACTGGATTATTGAAATTGAACAAAAAGGTGAGGTGACTAAGCCACGTCTTACTACGTTTGCATACGCACTCATAATATCCGGTGTTTCGGGAACCAAGGAAAGTGCCCCGGCCTTCGTTTTGTATCGCTCGAGAATGAGCGTATTGCACATTCGTAAAAAAGTCAGATAATCGAAAACGCAAGCAGCGCGTTCGTTCGCGGCGTTATAGCATGAGATGAATCTGCTCAGTCGAAACCGAAACTGAGTGGCCAACTAGTTCCCAGAGTGCACTGCGTGGTATTTCGCCGCGATGGGGCGCGTCGGTTTTGGAAGAAGTCCATTGTTCAGTCACAAAGTACAAGAGCGTGCGTAAAGATATTTTTTTCATAAAATCTACACGTGGCTATATTCGGGTCGTGACTCGCGAGAAAGAACGTATTCACAAGTTTGTGCAAAAATAACTTGACACTCGAAATGTCGGAAGAGACAATTTGGAAAGCGCAAATAATTTTAAATTGTACTCGTTCAGTGGTATATTATTTATAAAAAAACTGGAAAGTAACGAGAAAGTAACGTCGTTACTTTCATCGTTACCTCAGAAACAGTAATAGAACTACAGTTACAAGTTACATTTTTAAAAAGTAACTCGTTACAGTTACAAGTTACCAAAAAAGTAACGAAGTTACAGTAACGCGTTACTAGTAACGCGTTACTACCCAAGACTGATCATGACACATGGTAGCGGAGCGGGCGTATGGCGTCAGTGCTACAGACAAATTTAAATTGATAGATCAAAGAGCGCGATAAACCTCCTCTCTTTCCGATTACTTTAGTTTCCATATGAGCGGCTTCTAAGAATCCAAGTGTGCTTAGAATTCAGGCCCTTACATTCACCCACAAAAGAAGCAGAACTCACGAAAACTTTCCATTAAGACATTTTCGTGACACACGCTACCCCAAGAAATTTAAACTTGTCTCGATAATTCCGATAAACCGGGAGAGCACAAAAGTGTGTGGTCTATGGCGCGCATCTGAAACCACCCAAAGCTTTCCACTATCGAGCATGGCAAATCGCAACGCGCGCATAATACACGGATGACAATTTTTCTATTCCCCTGGTCTCTAAGAATGATCAAGGGAAGTCTGATTTTTTTGTTTGCAAAACAAAAACATGTAGCGGCAAAATAAAAACAAAAAAAAAACAAACGAACAGACGTAAGTAACGAGGCGGAGAAATATCAGAACTACCAATCGAATCATCTGACTTTTTTTGTTGTTGTCACATCTCCGGTCTCAAACAAAACTACAGGAACGGTGTCAGGGCACCATCAGCCAAAAGATATCGACCGCTTTGAGTGTTTTTCACTTCGCAGTGAGGCGTGGTATGCGCCTGTCTTATCTCAACTCCTGGCTTTGCAGGTCCCACGATCTCATGTATACATGGTACGTCTGTGGACGCATACGGCATTCCAATTATTTTTTTGTTTTTAACAAAGTGTTCGCGTGAAACTATTTTAATTTGCGGTGTATGAGTCGCGCACCGTTGTAAAAGCGGCTCCTCTTTGTACGATCAGCAGAGTCGCTTCAGCCGCGGACCTATGCTGCAGCGCATCGAAGCGCCTTCGGACCGCCAAAAGAGCGGGCCCTTGGTGGGGGCTCTGCCGTTCCTATTTTGTTGTTAACGTTGACAAAGCCTACACCTTGCACAGATAAATGCCGTACTTACAACCACAAAAGATACGCGTATGATTCGTACGGTTGTATACAACGCAGGGACCAAATTCAGAAAAAAATAGAGTCTTATACACCTGACATAACCGTCCACCTATGCGAACATTGCGAAAACCGGTAGATTTCGATCACTACATGAGATATGTCCTGAGCAAGCATGTAAACATGTACGAATTAAACGTGTTTCCCGAGAACTTGCCACATTGTGGCAACAAATATCGGCTAACCTTTTGTCGCCTGATGTTTCCCAATAGTAGAACCACATTCTGCCGCACAGAATGGCGAACTCGGAAACATTGCCCGATACTAGCAAAACGTGTTGTTGGGCGAGTTGGCTTACGAAACTGAGTAAACATGTATGCGCAAAATGAGGGCGAACACAAATGCGCTCGTCCTTGTCCCCTTCTTCGTGTTCGTCCTTTGTGTTCGAGCATACAAGGTTATAGCTGTTTTGCTACTTATGAGCTATAATTACGATATTTCCATGTGGGATCGTCCTCGTATACTTTTCCACAGTACCAGCATGTTGGCGTAATCATTCTGTAATAGCATTTTGTCGAACCCACCAACAGTAAATGATATGGCAACCCAGGAGCGGGGGAAGACGTAACGGACTACACAAAGCTTTCTGTTGTCCGTCCGTTTTCCCCCGCTGTTAGGTTACCATGTCAGAATTGAACAAGCTCGCGCCTGCACAGTTGCTTTAGTTTCAAGGAAACGATCGGCACGGCGCTCCACAAGTTCTGATTACAGATCGCGGATCATTGTTCATGGCTCACCTGACCCAAGAAATCCTCCGACTCAGTCACACCAGCCATCGTGGTACAACTGCGTACCACCCGCAGACCAACGGGCTGACGGAGCGACTCAACAAGACAATCGCCGACATGATCTCTATGTACGTCGACGTAGAGCACAAGACATGAGACGAGGTGTTTCCCTACGTCACGTTCGCCTACAATACGGCGGTTCAAGAGACCAATAGTTCACACCATTCCAGCTGGTACATGGTCGGAAAGTAACGACCAGGCTGGACGCGATGCTGTCCTATGAGCCAGCTGACAGTGAGAGCAACGACTCCCAGGTGGTTGCTCAACGAGCCGAAGACGTCCATCAGCTCGCTCGATTCCTGATTCAATACCAGCAACGCGTCGACGCGGGCCTCTGCAACCTTCGTTGCAGGGACGTCCACTTCCAGCTTGTAGACAGGGTGTCGGTGTGGACGCCCATCCGTCGCCGCGGCCTCAGTGAGAAATTGCTGAAACGGTACTTTGGACCATACAAGGTACTTCGTCGCCTCGGGAGCTGAACTACGAGGTGATGCCCGACGCAGAAAGAACATCATCACGCCGCCCACCATGCCCTGAAGTCCTCCACGTCTTTCGTCTAAAGCCGTACTATACGCTCGATAGGACTGTGGACCTTATGTGTGCCGAAAGACTGCTTGGTTTGCCGTTTCTTTTTATGTGCTTTGTTTTGTTTTGCGCTGCATCGGGGCGATGCACTTTTTAAAGGGGGGAGTAATGCCGTGCGCGGAGCTGGCCAACAAGGCAACGCAGCCATGGCCTAACGGTTATCGTGCTTGCTTCCCACGCGAAGAGACAAGGTTCGATTCCTGGGGGTTTATTCTTGCAATTTAATGTCCTGGTACATTCGAGAGCTCTGTTGCTTCTTCGAGGTACGAATGTTATAGTCGCTGAAATTTCTAGGTCGATTGTTCCAGATACCAACGCGTGTACACGAGGGGCTCCGCGTGCCGATCCGAAGCCAGTTTCGCCTCGGCGTTCAATCCTGCTGCTTCCCCGCCTTCGACGTCCGCGACGCTCTGTTGTTATCTTTTTTTTTTTTCTTTTTCTTTTTTTTTGGGGGGGGGGGGGGGGGGGTGGGGGGGGGGGGGGTGGGGCACAAGTTCGCCCCAAGAAACATTTCAGCTTCCCCAGTTTTTCTTTGTTCCATTACCTCTTCATTCGTGACAATATTGAAGTATAAAGGTATGTGATTTCTGATCAGCTCACTAAGTGTTAATAGATCTGATGATCACACAGTGCTTCACCTCATTCAATGGCATCTTGCTGCCGACTGAATGGGCGAAAGGTAAAGTGATTGTTCACGCATGGGCAGAGGGGTCCCGTCTGACTGTCGGCCAATTGAGATCGGAGCTGCGTCCCGGGTAAACAAGACAATAAAAATCACTAAATACTTTAGGAACTAACTTTATAAGTTGTAGTTTTAGGTGCCTGGGCACTATCTACCTGGATATAAGCAAAAAGTGGAAAGATGAAAAGCTGCTCATGTTGATCATATTGTTTAGTGGACTTCATTACAATACAGAGATGCTTTGTGGGGAAACTAATGTCATTACTATCTCTACATTGTAGACTGTCATTTTTGATAACATAAGGGGCACTAACCGTCTGGTTAGTGCCCCTTATTCGTTGTAGATAAATAAGGATAACTAACTCCTCATTTTGCAAAGAAAGCAAGAAAATGCTGTTTAGAGTTTTTTTTTTTTTTTGACTTTGTTGAGCTTACTTTATTGCAATACAGGGGTGATGTGTGGGGAAACTAACGGCATAGCTACCCTTTGATTGTACTAAAGTGTAGCCCTGCTTTTTCCAACTGTCAATTGAAGCTAGAAAAGCTAAAAATTATTTTATTTTTATGAGAACAAAAATGATAAGCTTTGTATTTGTGCTTTGGTCCCACTTTTTTCCTCAGATAAATCACAGATTCCTGCTCAGCGGCACAATATACATAACATCAGTTCAAACTCAAAAAAGAATATCACTGATTGGGATGACAATAAGAATGGAAGATTTTCAATGCATAATAATAGGCCAGGAGTGGCTAAACTGCGCCTCGCAACCGGATGCGGCTGTCTCAGGTCCCAAGTGTTGCTCACAACTTCCTGGTAAGCACGCTCAGGTAAGAAAGAAAAAAGCTATGAGATAAAACAGTTTTCGTTTTGGCAGACTTGTGCCAACATGCCTATACTGCCGTGAGGCACTCTTTTCAGCAATGGAGGAGGTAAAATTACAATAACATGCGACCCTGACGTACAAAAACCTAACTGAGCTACTCAATTCCCACCAACATATATCTAAACTTTATGGTGCTTATTTCACGAATGGGGATGCACAATGAAGTTACTTAATGAGCAGTCGCTTTATGAGTGCAATTCGTTGTGGCCGCCAACTGAGCTGAAAGAAAAGAAAAAGAAAATAACACCAGCCTGATCATGCTTATAACGACTGCAGAGCACATAATCCCTGTTCTCAATGAGTTGGGCACAAGCTAGGTGTGTGTGAGATGTCACATGGTATCATAAGGTCACATGAATGGGACGTCAGATGACGTCAAGCTGGGATTCAGCGTCACGGAGTCACATGATCTCATCACATTACGCAATGTCATTCCTTCGTGACAGTTCCTCGTGACGATTCCTCATGGTGGTCTCCTCATAAAATTTGCCTAATAAAACAAAACTCACACGTCCCCTTTTCACAGTGACTCTTTAATTAAATGGTTCTCTTTTTATTTCTCTTTGTTTATGTCTGTCTGGCCACCCCGGTATTAGACCAATCTGTTGTAAGGAGAGTACGCACATTTTGAACCCAAAAACTTCTAGGCATGTAAGCCTGTTCTTGCATGGCCATTAGATGTATCTTTTTTTCTTAGCTGGAATCTACAAACATGACCCTAAAAAATCCTTAGTTTCCACTTGCAGTGACAAGGTCGATTTATTGAAAAAGTATATTAAGTTCACCTTTTTTATGAAAAAAATATTAGGGCAATTGAATATGAGACTTTCACTTGCATATCTTGGCATGTAAAAGTTGTTTCTGTCCTGTTGTGAGGGCATGTGCAGCCCACATTTTATATCAGGAAGGTCATGGCTGTCAACGGGTGAAACACTTAGTAAGTGTAAAATGAATAATGCACCACTTGTGAGGCGTGAGTGCTGTTGAAGTTCGGTGATTTTGATCCTTGGAGACTGTACCCCCTTGCAGCTAAAGTGGAGAGTGGCTGTACCTTTTTATAGCCAACTGACCTCACAACTTATTCAGTACCTTTATTTCTTACCAAATGCAAGTGCAATGTTGTGAAAAATAATAGTAATAATAAGAACATATCCCTCATTTCTCACCTCGCTGCTCACACTTTTCAGTTGTCGTCTCAACACATCAAAATAAGAAGTAAATAGTATGAAATGTACTACTTGTAAAATATATAATCACAAACACAGTCGAATAATATACTTATAGACAAAAAAAGGGCCAAGGGTTCAGAACTTTTAATTTTAACAGTAAGAAGGGCCGTCGGTACACTCAATAGCTGGTTTTCAATGGTAATTTCCACATTTATTTCTTAAATACAAACAATTTCTAAAGTTCGCGATAGGTGAAATGTTCCAACTGTGACCAAAAAATGTTTTGCCGAACAATATATATATAATTTTTGTAAAGTGGAAACATGTTTGGTGCTCTACAAGAACTGAGTTCTGCATCTTTGCTTCTTGTCACCTCATTGAAGATTTGGCTTTCCCGAGTATGTTGAATGCGACGGTTACAGTCAGGCATATCTTTAACCATGTGACAGTGTTTAATAGGTAATGCAGTGATGAACAAGGCAAAGTTTTTGACTTTTAGTTGACATTTACATAGTGAGTGTAATTATTGCTGTGGCCTCAAATTTTGTTTCATTCTGCTATATATATTGTCACAAATGACAATTGATGAGGCGATGATAACTGAAGAAACCAAAAGTTTAATGGGGCGAACTTGTGCACAAAACAAAAAGGAAAGAGAAGAAAACCGCAGAGCGTCGCGGTCGTCGATGTAGGCGAAATCGCAGGATCGAGCGCTGGGGCGAGACTGACTCGACAAGGTCGCGGGCGGCCTCTTATCTAGAGTGAGTCACTATCTCGAAGATTCGGCGGAGAAGGTTCGAGCGGTAGAGCGCTCGGGGCGAGAATGAACACGCGCTTTTTAGAACAACAAAAAGCAGGGATAAACGATAGAAGCTATGTCCAGAGCGAGAATAAACGAGAACCTTAAAAACGTCCGTGACCATGCGCGCGGCAATATTATAATGTTCTTCTTTTTCTTACCTAGTATACAACGTAATTAGAATCAACTATAGAAACACGCAAAACTTATAAATGGTAGCCAAGTTGATGATTTTCGTCCATCATACCTTTCTCGGATAAAAGTAGCATTTGTGACATGAGGCTAGTGCACCCTCTTTCTGCATTGCTGGGACCTGTCTCCCAATAATTGCATAATAACAATAACAGGGCAGCAACAGGGATCAATAAAATATGAATACAATTGATATATTTCAAATGTGTTCCAATGCTCGAAAACCATAAACTCTTTTACAGTCACTAACTGGTGAACCTTTCTTGAAATAATGACTGAGGGAGCTAGGAAGGTCATGAATACTGACCATTAACAGCTACACCACTCATAAGATTGCCAATGGCATGGAGTCTCTAAATATTTGTCTTCTAATGGAATTAATAACGACATTTACTCTGAGCTGGGTTTCTATTATGACGCCCCCCCCGGTGTGGCAATGACATTGTTTGTAAACCCCACTACACTATTTCAATAATAATATCTGATGCCTATGCATTTTCACTTATTGACGGGATTTGAGCCATTGCTAAGAAATTGTTTTTGCCATATTTATACTGGGCTCTGACGGAAGAACAAATAGCTGAGCAGGCAATGTCAGGATGAAAAAAATGGCTATACTCCCATTAACCTCGGAGTCCCACCTTCCAGGCTGTAAGTATGTTAGGGCCTCAGGGTCATGACCCACTTCATCGACAATTGCTACGCTCAATTTTTTCGTAACATTATACCTTATGTCACTAATGAGCATACTGAATGCTTTTACAAACTGATTTGATTATTCAAATTCTCCATTACTCCATTACTTGAAGATCTCTACCGTTTCATGTTTCAGCATGTTTGACAAATATAAAAACTGATAGTAAGAAAAAAAGAAAAAAGAAAGCATCACACATGGAGGTTATGACAAAGAATATCAGTGATAAAGAAAGCACAAGACACAAGCACTGTGTGCTTTTGTCCCTGCTACTTCTGCAGAAATTTTACCATATGTCTTAATTAATTCTGTGTATAGCCACCATGTTAAGTCATTGTAGAAAATTAAATTTTACTTAGAAAATGTGAGCCTAGGATATCATCCTATGGAGTTTGTCTAGCTTACTTTGTAAATTTCACAGCCTTGCCATTGAGCTTGGTAAAGTAATTCTAATTATTAGAACAAAATAAATAAAAAAAAAGGGGGGGGGAATACATGCGTAATTTCAGTCTTAATACTTTAGAAAAAAAATGCGGGCCTCGTTGTCGTGTGTTCTCAAGAATATGTTTACTTGTGAACTGGGGTTCGAGACTTCGAACTCGGGGTCCCACGGCAGGTAATACTGTTCTGTTGTGATGCCCTGAGTGTCTTCGTTCACTGGGCAGCAAATAATAGAAACAAAACTATTAGATACGTGCCACCGGAGGGGCATACAAGCTAGAAATGACCAAGGTAGAATTACCTTCAATTGGCACAGCGTCAAAGTCGAGGCGGTTCGGTAGAGGCTCCAGCAGCGGTCCGATGAAGGCTGTCAACTTTTCGGTGGTTGTGCTAAGAGGCTTTGGGCAGAGTCCCCCACCAGTGGCCCTCACGGCCAGCCAGTTAGCAGCCAAGTCTTTCCGGGCCTTCATATTTATAGTTTCGTAAAAATGTTTCAGTTGATGCACCTCTCGTCTAGCACCCATGACCGGATTAAATTTTAGCGGAATTCGGTCCCCTACCCAGTTTTTGGTTTTTGTAGTTATCTGATCGGATATTTTGCTCTCGACAATGTTCTTAAATTCTTCCACTAGGTCTAATAATGCATCCTTGTCGCGCTCAGTGAAATTTAGAGCCCGGCTACGCGTAGTTCCTTCTCTTCGAGTTTGGGAACAGAAGTAAAAACGATTCTCAGTGGCAGTCGTCTGCAAGCATTCATAATAAACCACACGTGGACAAATGTACAGATATTTTGTATTTATTTAAAATTTTCAAGAACGTTTTTGTCATGTTTGCAAAAGTCGGTGTTAGAGTTGTTCAATCAAACAATGTTTCATCTGCTAATCATCGAAAAAAAAAAAAAAAACAGCCAAGACAACCGCCGGCGCCGACTTCCGCGGCGAGAAGTGTTGTTTGCATCGCGTGATGTCTCTCCGCCAATCGTATTCGACCCTCTGAGCGTTCCCTAATTCGCTCTGTTTCTCTCTAGAATCCCTACGCAAATCCAGCGTTTAGCTACGGGCCGGTTGCAACGTAGACCCAAGTTAACGTTGCAACCGTAATGTAAACCCGTGCTTATCCAAGCCCGGTTTTGGCGCTAAGCTGACTTAGGATAGAGCCGCTTTGGGTTAAGGTAAGCGACGTTGGTGCGTCCGGCCTTTAATGGCTCAAAAACTCATTTGCTGATTTCGCAACAAAAAAAAAAAACATTTTTTAGCAAAAGCAAAAATCTGCAGTTTTTTCTTTCTTGCTCTAAGCTGTTTAAATTTTGATACAATGAATTCACCCTGTACTTGATTTTCACCACGATCGTCATATGGGATCATATTGTTCTGCCTTTCACATGAGACCAATTTTTCCAGGACCATTTTCTTCTACACACGCTTTCAATGCTGCCGAACAGTGTTACGAATGTATGCTTGTTTGCCATGATGCCACTTCCGGCACTCGAACGAGACGGACGGGTCTTCATGAGCTCCGTCGGAGCGGTGAAAACGGCCGCGTTAGGCCTTGGTACATCTGTTTCTGGAACCGCTGTCGACTGTCAGATAATACGGCCCAACTGCCAACCGGATACGTTATTACCAATGCTGTGTTCAGGCACTGAAACGTAAAAGGACGACCCCACCGAATGCAAGACTTTCGTCAGGAGCTCGAGAGGCTGGATGTGACGAAGGACCTGGCAAGCGCCGGTTCCACCAGATAAGCCAGGTCTGGATTTTCCGGTTGGACTCGATCGCGGCGAATCAAAGGTTCGTCGCCGCCAAAGAGCTGAACATTTAAAGGGGGCATTGCCTCGTCATCAACTCGGCGAACACAGCCGTGAAGCTGAGGTTTCACTGGGTCCCGTACTACGTGCCCAACAGCCAGGTGAAGAAGGAACCGGAACGCGACGGCAAGGTCTCCGAGATCACCAGGGACCTCTTCCGGGAGAAATAATTTGAGGCTGTCGAATCCATCTCCCGCAGTGTACGCCTCACCCTCAAGGACGTCTACATCGTCAACTGCCTCCCGCACGAGATCCGCTTGGAGGGGTGCAAGGTACGTGTCGTGGTCCCCGGACGTGCACCGCTCTGCCTTCGCTGTCGCCGTACGGGACACATTTGTGGGGATTGTTCCGCCCCCCGTTGCTCTGAATGCCACCGTTATTGGCATGAGGCAGACGACTGCGTCAGGACCTATGCCTCGATGGCCCGTGACCGCAAGACGGACGAACAAACCGACTCCATGATGGACGACGCCGAAGCGGAGGAGGCGGTTGGTGCTCCCGCCCTGGTCGCACTACCGCTGTTCGCGATAAGGGAATGACGCATTTTGACACCGGCACGGGTGATCTTCACGATGTTCCCATTCGATTCGCGACATTAAATGTTGCGAATCGAATGAGGACGGGCACAGCGACGCGCGGAAAGCGTATCGCAGGCCACGTACACCGAGCGGGATTGACTAGGAGAGCTCGTAGCGTCCTCTTCGTCCGGACGTAAGGTGAAACAGTATTTATTTATTTATTTATTTATTTATTAGAGTACCTACATCGTATAAACGCACTGCGGGCCAGTGCACGGCACAAATCTACCACGACTGTTGCGTGAGCATTGGGCCGGGACTCGTGTCCACTCAGTGAGAACGGGACTCCAAGCCAAACGCTGACGCGGAGGTCGCGAGTGACTTGTGCCCCGCAAGGGACGACCCTATAGGTGATGTGGGAAATTTATGTGGAGCGCTAGTTCGTCCGCTTCCTCACAGGGTTTCAGATGATCTAAGAACGCCAAGCTCTTATTGGCTGATCGAAACAAAATACTGGGTAAACCTCGAGGTTTCTAGCATTGGCGCCTACCCAGTATCCTTCCAGTCAAAGCTAATCAAAGCTCGGCGTCGTTCTGAAGTTACCGCAACCCCTGAGCAACAAGCAGACGACTTGTTCTCCGAATCGGTACGGCCTTTTGTTTAGGTGATGCTGCACAATGGGGAGGACGAAGGACGGTTCGGAAAAAACTCTTGTCAAAAGTAGGCGCCATCGTCTGCCCGCCATTTCTTGATCACGTACCCTGAGCATCTATTGGACACGAGGGCAGCGTCAGAGTTCGGCGTGAACTCGGATTGAATCAGCGCTTCGTGCCCAAGAAATGGCGACCATCGATGTTGCTCAACGGACTTCTGAAAAGGAAATCTTTTTAAAAATTCAACAAAAGATTGCAAACAACCACTTAAAGGGTGCAGCGATTGACAGCGGGAGCTGTCGCGTTGGCGTTTAGTTGACAGGGTTTAAGATATTTACTTTAGCAGCGTTTCCGCTTAGTATAATAGTATTATAGCTGTCGGAGATATGCTTTAGGAGATGGGTGAAAGGAGCTTGCGCAAAACAAGCTAAATGCAGCGGCATAGGAACGCGTATAGATTACTACAGAACAAGTATGTGATAAATCAGACGCATGGGCCGCATCACGCGGCTTCCCACTGTTCCGATATCGCCGGTTACAGAAATAACTGCTGGAACGCAGCCAGTGCATCGCGCGAGAAAACGGTGGGCTGCAGTGGGCGTCAGTCCTATCTCAACGTCCTGGCTTTGCGGATCTGAAGATCACAGGTGTGTGCCCCATGTACGTAGTTCGAAGTATTTTATGTCTTCTAAGGAAATGTTGGCCTGAAACTACCGGATTCTTCGGCCTATTAGTTGCTCTGTTATATAAGCCGCGCCTCCCGATAAAAGGCGGTTTAAAAAAAATGTATATATCTTTGTAAATGTTGTCCCTCCTTCTACGGTCGGTGGAGTCGCAGCAGCCTACGCCACCACGCTTCAGGCCGCCTTCGGACAGCCAAAAGCAAAATGCAGGGGAGCAGGGCGTCGACGGGAGTCTTGCCGTCCGTATTTTGTTGTAAGTGTTGATGCAGCCTATATCTAGCAGAAATAAGGTTTGTACTTACAAAAAATAAATGCACGTAAATCGCACCGTCGCATATAATGCCCCAGGAAAGTTTTCGTAAATAAAAAAGCGGCAACGAAGTTAAGGTCCACTTGCGCGAACAATGCAAATAAGGGGTAGTTTCCGATCACTACATTCGTTATGTCTTAAGGAACGATGCTAGACACAATTCGAGTGAATTTTGCTTTTAACCAAGAAGTAAACATGCTTTATTAGAACTTTCCACATTGCGGAAAATAAAAATATCCGCAAACGTGTTGCAGCCTGGCGGACAGCCTCACCGACTTATTTTCGAATAGTCAGACAACATTCTGCCCCACTGCCTGGCGAACACGCAAACCCTCTCCTAGTCTAGCTTTGTTGTTCCTTTCGTGTTTAAGAAGCCTTCACTGGTAAGTGGTTCTACTATGTTTTTGTGTGTTCGACAGTCTGATTGACTACAGGTTGAGAGCCGCTAGTGGCCACAGGGGAGCATACTTGGACCCCTTCTGTTTAGCTTATACATCAATGATATGGCAAATATAGACGACAGTGCAGATTTTATCATTTACGCAGACGACACCAGTTTATTCTTTTCGGGAAAAGTTGTCCACCAAGTTTTATGTTCGACAAATAGCGTTTTGCAGAAGATCAGTAAGTGGACAATCTCAAGCTCTCTAGTAATTAATATAGATAAGACGAAAGCAATACTTTTTCGATCCAAAAATACAGTGTTTTCATCTACTCAAGGGCTTTCTCTCCAAGGACGAAATATTGACTTTGTACAATATGTGAAGGTTCTTGGTGTGATAGTTAACGAGTACATGAGCTGGGACGCCGAAGTACAATGCATAGCTGGCAGACTTTCAAAGGTTGTGGGCATTATTTATAAATCCCGTCATATATTACCCCTTTCGGTTTTAATTCTTCTTTATAACTTCCTCTTTTACTCTTGCTATAATTACTGCTTCCTTGTTTGGGGTAGCACAACGGCTACAAATATGCATCACTTGCACGTTCTCCAGAAGAGAATAATTCGAATTATGTGCTATGCGGAGTTCAACGCTCACACATTACAACTTTTCAAAAACCTTCATATAGTCCCAATTACAGAGCATTATAATTATAAACTTCTAACATATCACACGTCTGTAAGGCAAAATCAACTTTGTTTTTCTCTCAATCGCCAATATGAAGCGGAGAGTGCCTGCATATGGAGGCCGTTGTGTTGACGCATGGTCAACGCCTCGCTCGAGAACAGGCTACGGCCTCCAGATGTTGCAGCACTCGTTGCCTAATGTTATAAATAGTACACATAGACTGGGCACGGACTTGATGGGTTTGAGCAGAAAGGATATTCTTTCATTGTTTCTGTAGTGTTATTTGTGCCTATTCTTGATGCGACCTCCGACCTGCAAAAAATGTTCGTAAAGTACGTCAGATTTTTCTTGTTTTTATTTTTTGTCTAATGCTGTGTGTTTTGATCCTATGTAAACCTTGTTCTACGGGTCACTAGTATGTGAAATAGTTTTCTCTCGTTGCTGGTGGGGAGGAGAAACTCCGTCAAGCGCTAACAGTCTGCTTTTTTTTTCTTCCTCCCCCTCTCCCCTGGAGAAAAACAATAAAGTTGAAGTTGAAGTGACTGAAAGAATAGACCCTATCGAAACGTTCATCAGGCAACATTGGCAGTCGCTATTCCTTAGACACGCTCGCGCGATGGGATCCGAGCCCCGGTCCAACCCTGTCGCAGTCCACGTTTCCAGTGGATGCTCGGAGCCTATGTGACCAAGCAATGGCGGAAAGGTTTTGGCGTGGACTTTTGAAAACTGTCTATTGCTCCAATAATTGTTTTCCCATAATGTTTTATCAGACTGCTCTTCGCTCGCTGACAGAAGGGGTATACCCATAACAGTAAAAGATTAGTCGACTATACTTTTTGTTTAGCTTCTGCGCGGCATTGGTTCTCTCGTGTTTGAATTTTCAGTCGCTTATAACATTTGAATGAGATATCCGTTCGCGCTCAAACTTTTTCATCTGGTTCGGACCTCTAGTACTACCTTTGGTCGTAGATTGAGCGTTCGGCGATGCGTAGATTATTTTTGCTAGCAGAAAAAACCCTGTAATTTTTTTGTGGAACACCCGGTACTACCAACAGACTTCCTCGTACAGTGGTCATCAGCTGCGTTAACAGTGTGCTATTTCGAATTTGCAACCCTGTAAGCTCAGCAAACGCCATATTAGTTTTATGTCTTGAAACAGCTTCAGATGCCTGAAGTCGTGTGTAGATTTTAATTATTAAGACTAACTTTTTACTTTCCTTTCTAACTCATGAAGTTCAGTATTTTTTAAAAAGTAACAAGTGTGACATTTCATTAAAAAAAAATAATATAGGGCCATCACAACCTGCAAATCTCACTTGAACGACACTGTGGCCACTTAATCCTGGTTTTATGTGAAGCTTGAAGATAACTTTGATGCAACTTTCCTACATAATTGCCCACTTCAGGGTTGGCTTTCTCGAAGCGAAATCAAGCGGCATTGTCTATGAATCTTAAGAAAACAGATTTCTAAGGTAGTGGCGAGCGAGAGTCCAAACCTATCTTCCCTTCACCCTTAAGCAGAGACTATAAAGCTCTGCATTCAGCGCGAGCTTTCTGCCCTTGCTAACACAAGTGTGAACGCGCAGCCATGCGCAACCAAAGCACTGCGGAAGCCAGCGAGCTCGCGCTGAAGGTGGAGTTTCAAGTCTCAGTTTAACGGTGAATGAAGAATGTCTTGACAATGTTTTATCTAGATATTATTTCAGTTGCAACTAACCGACTGCCCCTGGACCTAGTCAACCTAGGCATTACACAGATTGCTGTCAAGGTTTTCTACAATCTAGTGTCTTAAAAAATTTCGATCGAATAGGCATCAGTCAGTTTAAAAAAGAAAAAGAAAAAAAAAAACTACCTATCTGTAGTTTTCAAATAGCATCGGTGACAGCTGTCTCTTATGCCTAAGAATTTGATGCTAAAAATCAACCCATAACGATCTCCTTGTACGTAAGAAGCGTCAATATCAGAAAAGCGTTATTGTGCCTCAAAATTGTTCATTTTTTAATTTTTTTATAGAATTGGAACGAGTGTCGTACCGGAGCGCTTTCGTGTTTCACTTCAGCGGGATGCATGTTAAACACATCAGAGTGGAGGTCTTACTGCACTGCCTACATTTATGATGTTAGCGGACATATGTGACGCCCTTCGGGGCAAACTGGCCTTCCCCGATGTGCCAGTTAACTTTCACGCAACAACTTACGGCGAAAAAAAGATGCTCCCTTTTTTTTTCGCAGGCGAACTGCAGCGTGTACGTCCTCAGGACTACAGTGACGTTTTAAGAGCATGGTCTTGGAAGAAAAAGGATAACCTATTGAAGGTGGATAACATCTCAGTGATATAGCTTTTAGCAGGCACGCTAGACGCGAAGCTAACGACTCACAAAAAATGATCGGAAGTAAAAAAAGTAACAAAAAATACGAGCTCGATGTTAGACCCTAAAACTGGGGTAGAACAAAGTTACAAAACAAAGAAATACAGAAACCAAGTGAGAAAGACAGCGCGCAATAACTCTGCTCAAAAATAGGGGAAAGAAAAATTTGCAGGCACAGTGCACATTTGTGAGACTCAGCAAAAGAAAATTATTCTTATGAGGCAAAAAAAAAAATTGTGGCGTTTCTATAATTGAGTAGCCATACTATTATCTGGTTAAAAGATTACTGAAGGAAGATACGAAAATGATGGACGTAAATATTATGAGACACAAAACTAAAAATGGGGATGATAGCCCTTATCTTTATTTGTACCTTTTCAGTGTCTGCTGGGTGCTTAGCTGAACTTCAAAAACTATGTGCATCGCTATCAAAGACATCGTCTTGATCGGGCAAGGAAGGCCTCTTAATGAAGCAGCACCTTACCTGTCGTGCCTCTCACATCAGTGTGCGATATTCTTGGGTAGCCATGTTGAGTCATACGTCGCTATGCAATATGTAAAGCAATGTTAAGGACCAAGATGGGCCCGCCTGAGATTTAGATATAGTTTTTGAACCGGTTGATTTTGGCCATAAATTAAGTTCAAACAGTAATTTCTTTACACTATGCCAAAATATTTTTGTATCAAATGCCTATAATATTTCTCAGAATACTATCAAGTAGTGGTACTAAAAAAAACGTTTTTTCTTAGGGGGATGGAGGTAGGGGAAGGAGTTCATGGCAGCCCTAGACTCACAGTATGGGGGTGGGGGCTGGATATATGTATTTCTAAAGCGCGAGACACATGGACGGCAGATTCGTCCGATCCGACGTCCGATCCGACAGTCCGAACGCCGCTCCGAATCGCCGCACGCAACAGTTTGAGACACACGCTTCCGACCTTGCACGCGACACGACGATCCGTTCGGCTCCGCCCAGGAGATCCAAGCACTTCAGCGGAGGTCCGCGTTCATAGATCTCTGGTCCCAGATTGACGGTTCAGCTCGCACGAGCGAAGTTTGGAACTTGTTCTCGCTAGCGCGTGCCTTCTTTGCCGGGGCCATCTTTCTGGAATGGGTCAGCGGGATCCACGCGTCCGCCTTCCCGTCGCCCGTCCCGTTTTCTTGTTCGTCCCGCCATACCCAGTACGTCATCATGACGTTCGCGCTAGCTGTGCTGTCATTGGCTAGACGCATCCGACAATCCGTCCGCCGTGCGAATCTATCTGGCGCGTTGGACGCACGTCGGATCGCCGATCCGACGTCTGATGCGACCAAATTTTTCGGATCAGGCAGTCGTACTGCCGGATCGGACGTCGGATCGGATGGATTTTTCGCGCATGTGTCTCGCGCTTAAGCCAGTTGTGAATAAAACCTACAAACGTGCGCACAGTTTTGCTTTATTGATAAGAAAGTCCGGGGTAAAGATCCATTCCGCCATGTAATTCACCCGTTCATCATGCACGTCTTTCGTGTTGTCTAAAGACCCTTGCAGCCCCCCCCCCCCCCCCCCTTCCCCCATTTTAGGTTATTTATATACTTACCGCATTTTGGGGGTCCATGCACGAGCTGCATGTCGGTGGCGTCCGCACCATTTATCCGCGCTGCTTTTCTGTCCGGTGTGTAGGCGGTATTGGTTCTAAGATCAAGGGCCCTCCATTCTGCAGGTTTCGTCTGGTCGTCGGGCGATATCCTGACTGGATACCTTGACCCTTTGAAGATGAGACCCACCTTCATATCCGGATTTTCCGACACTCTGGATTGGAGGCCCCTGTACTTCCAAGAGTCTTCCGTTGCGAACATTGTATGCTCCCTGTGTGGCCTGGTTTCGAGAAATGTTGTCACATTGCCCTGTGACCACACACTCTGCTCGGAATGTCACGAGGAGTCCCAGAGGCGAGGGAGTAGTTGTCCACTGGATGAAGAATCCTTCGCCGACGATAACATTCTTCACCTTGATATCTCGGGAGGTTACATCCTGAACCATACGGTAAGTGAATCTAAATAAATGAGGCGGTAGAAATTATATATATATATTGTTGGAGCGTTACAAGCTCTTCAACACTTGAATATTTTTTCTCGTTTTTTATAGCCAGGACTTCGTGTTTTCGGATTTTATTTATCGTGAAATTTGGAGGGCGTTTTTCGTACTTTCTTTATTGCCGAATATTCGGAATTTATCGAAGATTATTTTTGTTGGATTCCCAATTTTCTGAAGTAGGTAGTATATATATGCTATGTTCCTAAATTTTAAAAATTGAAAATAAAAATATATATGGCTGGCGGGTATAACTCTGCCATAGATTTATAAAAACGCACGTGTACCGCGCGACATTGGCGCCCTTGCCATTAGTAGTACTACCATAATATCATAAGAATTATATCAAGAAACATTTCAAAAGCTTTATAAGTATATAATATGTTTCTGCCAAACTTGCTATCGCGGCAAGGGGGAATGAAGCAAAGATTACTGAACTTCCCAGTCAGCAATGTCATATTAAGATAAATGAACTCCTTGACGCAGTCGTAGGAAAGCTTGTTTTCTCTTCATCCTTTTCTACCGCTTCTCCCTGCGGCTGCGGTGGGTGGAGTGGTGAAATAGAAGCCTCAGCTGTCCCTCTTATGAAATCTAAAGGCTCGTTCACACAATTGCGCTGAGTGCGTAGCAACAGCTCAACGCCAACAGTCTTAAAAAAGACGCAAATGATGGCGGTCGCACTCCGACGCAACTGCGTGGATGGGCCTTAAGAGTTTATGACTTTTACGGTTATCAAATCACAACCCTTCCTTCCTTTAAGAAGTTCAACCTGTAAACCAAAGCAGTGATTTCTGTCGTGGCCCAAAATTACGATGTCCGTCGCCTCTCCTGATGACCGCTGGACATGTGCTGTGACCAATCTTTCTCGTAGAAAATTGAACTTTTTTTTTTGTTGTTTGCCTACGTTTTTTTTAATTTTTGGAATAAATCTGAATGCAAGAAACTTTTACCGGCGAGATTTTTTTGTTTGTTTCTGGGTTCTTTTCTGAATTTATTTGAAAACGCGCCACCCTTTCTATAGTCCACTCATATTTAATTTTTTAAAAAATGCATGCTAAACATTTATTTATTTTCTAAAAAAATATTTTTACATATATTTTCCTAATCGTTTCAAATAATCAATGTGAACAACTCACGTGTTTTCGTAGTTTTGCCTTCGGTCTCCAACTCGGATATTAGCTTCTTGTGCCGTCTTTTCGTTTTCAGGTTATAATTAAATAAGAGCTGAACATTTCTTTCTTTTTTTTTTTTTTCTCAGGTCGCCTGCGTCAATGCACCCAATGGTTGCGACTTCATAGGTCAAGCTTCCAGACTCGTGGATCACTACAAGCAGTGCTCGTTTCACGTCGTGCCTTGCCCCAGGTGCCAATCATCAGTGCTAAGGACTGAGCTCGTGGGTCACTGTAAAGGCGGCTGCAGTTCTGCATCCACTACACCCGTGCCCATTCCGTATTATATTAATGTGAATTATGATCATTTAGAAATTACAAGCAGTGAACTGAAAAGAAAGATGTTCAAGATATCTGAAAATCTCTCTTTTCTTCAAACCAGCCTCAACCAGTGGCTTGAGGAAGTCCGAACATTGGACAACAACAGAAGCAAGGAACTGAAGGACGCAACGCTCAAGATCTCTGACCATCTCTCCGGTCTGCACACTAGTGTGGAAAAGTGCAGAGAAGATGCGAGGGAAGCGGCCAGAAACACCAAAGAGCAGTTGGAAGCTCAATCCTCGAGACTTTCCGAGCAGTTGGTCAGAATCGAAACTCAAGGTTTTGCTGCAGCAAACAAAGATCTAAAAGTTTCCATTGAAGACACAATGAAGACGCACATGCAGGAGTTGCGTCCACAATGCAAAGAACTTATGAATGTTACGAAGAGTGTATCCGATTGCGTGCTTGGAATTTGCGGAGCCAAGGAATTTCACTGGTACTTTAAAGGCTGGGAAGACTTAAAACAGAAGGCATTAGAGACAAGTTTGCTAACTGCCAGCCCCTTCCAGTATGTATGTGGATATAATGTGTGCCTCCGTATCATATTGGCGAAAGAAATGGGGCAGACGATATTAGGGTTGTATATGCGTATCCATCCAGGTGTCAACGATTCAAAGCTGGAATGGCCCTTCAGCAAGACTTACACGCTCGGTGTCATTCATCCGAAAGACAAAGCAAAAAGAAAGATTTATGTAACCGATGCAAGTAAACATTCGGAGTGCTGGTGGTTTCACATGCCAATACAAGGCGGTAATACTGGCTTTGGATGCCCGAATTTGAGTACCGCTAGCGAGCTCGAATGGGAAGGGTTTGTTAATGACGATTCACTTCACTTTTTTCTCCAAGTTGAGCCGTAATGTTCTTTTCCGGTAGGTTAATAATTCATTATCGAGAGGAGCAAAAAATGTTCTGCTACCTGGAAAAAACCGCTTACTTGATCCCATTGAATATAAAACAGATAGAACGACTCTTCCTCCTCGTTCTTAAAAAAAGAAAAAAAAACAAAAAAAAAAAACGCGTTTTGAGGACATGACACACCCCTTTTGGTGTATTTGCCTGCAGAAAACAGGAATTTCGTCTGTGCGCACTGTAACTAGCACTGATCATCTCATTGCAGCCACGAGTATAATATAAAAGGACTTTTCTTCACGACAGGCTGCCACAGTAAGCTGGCATCTGAGCGAAGCCCCAGCGTGTATAATATTGCATATTGTATATTAACAAAAAAGTGAAAGCCGTTTACAACTCCCTGTAACGCCGAATTGGAGCGCAGCTCTTGAGGAGGAGGAGGGAAGGGTACTGAGGGGAGGGTATATGCCTCCTCCTCCCTCGTGATCATGCCTGCTAGTCCTCCTCCCCCCTCCTCCTCCTCCACCCCCTCCCTCTCCTTCACCGCCTAAAACAACGAATTAAGCATTACGTGACTACCCCCTCCCCTCCCCCCCCAGATCACGTGACTCCGGGGGGTGACTCCCCTCCCCCCGCCGAAGTCACGTGACGCCCCGCCCAAGGTCATGTGACCCCCTCCCCCCGAGGTCACGTGACCCCCCGGACCTCTGCCCTCCTCCTCCTCCCCCTCCTCCTCCTCGCCCCCAAGGTCATGTGACCCCCTCCCCCCGAGGTTACGTGACCCCTCCCGCACCATACTAGACAATGAGGGGAGGATGAGGAGAAGGAGGCGGGAGGAGGAGGAGGGGGAAGAGGAGGAGGGGGAAGAGGAGGAGGGGAAGAGGAGGAGGGGAGGAGGAGGGGGAGGAGGAGGAGGGGAGGGGCGCGGTTACGCCGACGCCGACGGCGACGCCGACGCCAACGCCGACGCCGACGCCGACGCCGACGCCGACGCCGCTCAGGCTGGGAACGGGCCCCTAAGAGCTGCGCTCTAAAAACTCCGCTCAATTTTAGATTTTTTTTTTAAATATGCACTTTCCTTAGTGGGGGCGAGGGATGCCGCAACTGCCATATCAGGATGTAACTCTCTCTAAATCTGTATTAAAACTTGTCAAAAATCTATGGCATGCACCAATTCAACGGATTCTGCTACTTTGGCGGGCAACAAGCCTCGCATCGAACACTGCGCTGCCTACGCCACATATATTACAAAATTTGTTGTTTTTTGTTTTATGCTGACTTCGGTATTTCATTAAAGGGCGCCTTTGCGAGTGCGTCGGGTGGCGGATATCCCCCTCTAGCCGTCTGCTACGTATATTTCGACGTAGCGTGTGTGTCTCTCCTCTCTCTAGATAACATTGTTCAAGGCAGGGGTCGGCAAACTTTCGCAGTGGCGGGACGAGGCGTCACGAAACCGACACGGAGTGAGCCGGAAGGGAAGTCTGAAGAGTGAAAGGGGAAGGAGGAGGGAAGCGAGTAAAGAAAAAGACACAAAAAAACAAAGGCTCGTATTCGCATTAAGGACTGTCTCAAGAATTCCAATGAACCTGCAGAGTGACCCCTTGGGTAGCTCTATAAATGCGAATAGAATTCTCGAAACTTTCCAGAGCGCGCACAGGCGGTCTCGTTGCGCGCTCCTGTCGCGGAGCTCTACTGTCTCGAGCGCTCCTGTCGGCGGTCTCTTGTTGCGCGCTCTTGAGTTATACAGCAATGTAAAACATGTCGCAAAAAGGTTAGGCCACGTGAGCGATCGAAAGCGTCGCTTTGGTCGGCCCACCACAATTGGCCGAATTCTGACTATGACGTCAGCAAAGGATGTCTCATCAACGGAAATAAGAGGAATGTAAGAACTTCAATTTTTACGGTGTTGGCAGCGTTGCTTCGAGAGCGCTGTGATTTCAGGCTTTTACAATGCTTATTACAAACACCATCGAACTGTGTTGTTCACAAGGTAATGACGTCACGAAACGTAACCAAACGAGGGCGCCACCAAAACATCTCGCCGCTAATAGGCGCTTTCAAGAAGCTGTGCATGGGCTCCGCCTTAACCGACCTTCAATTTGCTTTCTCTCATTTCGTTCACTTCACTTCATCGTTACCACAACAGGATAGGTTATTTCTATTTTATATTCCATTGTGTCCTAATGCCCAGCTTTGGCCTCTCTGGAGGCTCGTCTACGTCCTTTTTACTGGCTCGGTATAGACAAGCGACGGTAAGCAATGGCGGCTGTAATCTTGCGTATGTTTAAAGCGTCTGTGCTTGAACGATTCTTTCTAGCAGAGCAGGCGCATGTCGGCGGTGAATGATGATTATTCCATTTTACTCGTACTTCGCTTCAGCTTACGTTCAGACGCGACTGACGCGACGTGCTAATGGCACCAATGAATCAACCTCAAAAGCACAGGTCACCATAAATATTCTATTTATCACTGGTTCAGCGATGATAGAACACGTTCAGAAATATGACGTGGTGCTCTTTGACGCTCTTTGATTGGTCCCATCAGCTCGTAGCGTCGGCAGCGTCTGGACTTAGGGCGAAATGAGGTGTAGTCGTCAGCCAACCGTCGGCGCACGCAGCCGATTCCCGGAGAGGCGTAGCTTTCCCCGTGGACTCACGAAATCATGGGAGTGAATCATGACGCACTAAGGGGCAGCGGAGAAGGTGTCATGGCGTCAGTACTACAGACCAAAGTGAATCAATAGATCAAAGAGCGGGATAAACCTCCTCCATTTCCGATTACTTTAGTTTTCATATAACTACAGAAACGGTGCCAGGGCAACATCCCCCAAAAGATAGCGACCGCTTCGAGTGTTTTTCACTTCGCAGTGAGGCGTGGTACGCGTCAGTCTTATCTCAACTCCTGGCTTTGCAGGTCCCCAGATCGCACGTATATAGTACGTCTGTAGACGCATACCGCATTCCAAGTATTTTATATCTTCTAACAAAGTGTTCGCGTGAAACTATCGCGATCTGCAGTCTAGAAGTCGCACCGTTGTAAAAGCGGCTCCTCTTTGTGCGGTTCGCGGAGTCGCTTGAGCCGCGGACGTATGCTGCAACGCTTCAGACCGGCGAAAGAGCAGGCCCTTGGTGGGGGCTGTGTTGTTCCTACTTTGCTGTTAACGTTGACAAAGCCTACACCTTGCACAGAAAAATGCCGTACTTACAACCTCAAAAGAAACGCGTATGATTCGTACGGTTGTATACAACGCAGGGACCAAATTCTGGCAAAAAAAAGGAGTCTTTTACACCTGACATAACGCTCCACCTATGCGAACATTGCAAAAACCGGTAGATTTCGATCACTACATGAGATACGTCCTGAGCAAACATGTAAACACGCACGAATTAAACGTGTTTTTTTAAAGTTGCCACATTGTGGACAAATATCGGCTAACCTTTTGTGTGATGTTTCTCAATAGGAGAACCACATTCTGCCGCACAGCATGGCGAACTCAGACATTTCCCGATACTAGCAAAACGTGTTGTTGCGCTAGTTGCCTTATGAAACTGAGTAGACATGTATGAGCAAAAGGAGGGCGAGCACTAATGCCGTCGTCCGTGTCCCCTCCTTCGTGTTCGCCCTCTGTATTCGAGCACACAAGGTTACTCATTGCCCTTATGGTTGGTTAGTTCCTTTCAGGGGGAGGGGGTGAGAATGCTTTACTTGAAAGTGTTTTGAGACATTGGTTTTTAATTTCGACAGCCTAAACGACTGCGAGGACACCCACCAGTGGCTGAAATAGAATTGACCCACGAAGTGTTTTTCACTTCATATTGTGTCAAAATGATCTTCGCTGATTGACAGATCGGGTATAGCCCAAAAGATTAGTTCACTACTATTTTTATGGCTTCTGTGCTCCATGAATGATTTTTGCGTTTCATTTTGCACACTTATTGTGAAACAAAATGGCAATGATTGTGATACCGACAGACTTCAGTGGCATGCTATTCCTCCACGTTATGTTAGCCTTCTTGGACATGGGCAAGACTCGCACAGGTGGGGAAAGAGGGTGAAAAAAGAAGAGAAAAGGGGTTAAAAGGTGATTTGATCACCAATCTCTGGATGAGTAGGGTCGAATCAGGAGGCTATTTTCTTGAGAGAAACGGACTGTCTTTTGGTATGGAGATCACAAATTGGTCGATGACAGTTGAGACAAGAAGGCGTGGCTGGTCTACGTGGTGGGCCGGTGGGCTAGAGGCGCGTTGCGAGTCCAGTGGCTTGGAGGTACTCAAGAAGAGATTTATATACAAGTTATCTTCTTCGTCGACCTCCGGTGAGAAAAAATATTTCGTTCTTTTGAGTCACAGTTGTGCTGGCACTTAGGATGGTGGTAAAAACAGCACCGTCGAGCTTAATCGTACTGCGGACAAGTTAGGAGGACGTCGTCGAGATCGTTTTTGGACATTGCATCTGGCACAGTTGACTGTACTAGACCTGGAGATCTTGTGAAGTGTCTTTGATATGTAGGCGCAGTTTGCAGGAACGCGATGGAGTAACGTGGAGTCTGATCTGGTTAGTTTTGACTGAGGAAGCGATGGAGGAGGATTCCCGCTATCGACTTCTGTGTGGGGGTGACGCATTCTGGTAATTAATTTGCACAGTTTGCGCGCTTCGAAATAACGTGGGATGAAAAGACTAGGTTCTTCTTCCTTGTTTGCCTTCGAAGCAAGGGCATCGGCGCGTTCGTTGCCAGGGATACCCATATATTACGGAATCCATTGAAAAGCCAACTGCCACCCTCGCATGCAAAGTTTTCGGGCCTTGTCGGCCACACATTCGGCTAGAAAAGTAGCCTGGTCTAAAGCTTTCAATTTGGACAACGCACTTCGAGGGTCTGAGAGAATAAAGGCCGGTTCACACATGCAGCGAAGCGCTAATGTAGCGCTTCTCCCTTGTCGTCCGCTGCTTATTGTCTGCCATGAACAACAGTATTGACGGTGAGATACAAAGCTGGTAAACGCTCCCGTCAGCGCGCGCTTAGCGCGAGGTCAGCGCTACGCTTGTAGCGCTCCGCTAGATGTGTGAACAGGCCTTAACTGTCTCGCAAGGAGTGAGATTGTGAAGCGCGTCTAATGCCGCTGCTAGTGCAGCCAGCTCCGCTGTCGTTGACGTGGTTTCGAAATTGAGGCGGAGTGATGCTTCGATTCCGGCATCGGGAATGATCAATGCCGCTGTAGATGTTGCATTAGTGAGATTCTTTGACCCGTCAGTAAACACTTGGAGCCAACCATTGTACGTGCTTGTCAGTTGGTCAGATACAAGCGACCTTCCAACAGTGGCTGAGCTACAATTCTTCTTCGGGGAATAAGGAAGCGTTTCTCGTACAATTGACAGCGGTTGGGTAATGAAAGGTGCCGGAGGAAAGTAATGGCTATTAGGAGGTCCAATTTGTAAATCAAATTTTTGTACAGATCGACCTATCTGCGAATCCGAACGCTCTTTAATGTTGGACAGCAGTGATGTCGCAGATCGTACTCCTTGGCCTCTACGAGTGTCGCCGTATTTCCCGCGAAGAGTGGCAGTCCAAGGCACTGACGGAGGGCAACTCGGTGAAAACGTTCAAGTGTGTTCATTTGATGGGCCCTGATTGTGATGATAGGAAGGCTGTATAATATTCTTGAGAGGATAAGGTCACGATAGGGAATCAGAAGTCCTTGAGGAGGCAGTCAAGATTTCTGGCAATGGGAGTGACGAAGCAGTGTTCATAATTTAGTGCACTGCTTTATAAGTCATTTTATCTCGGGTTTCTAGGTAACGTGGTCATCTATTTCCATCCCCAAGTATCGGTACGTTGAGACTCGCTGAATCAGTATTCCTTTGATAGCTGGCGTACTTGCAACTTTGCGGTTTGGATGTCGACCAGCTAGGGCGGTAACAAAGAAAGGCCATTTTCCTAGTAGATAAAGTAAGTCCTAATTATTCTAGAGTAGAAGTGCTGTCAAGAACTTTCTGAAGCCTTTTGCCGATGGTCCTACAGAGCCTGGACTGACCGACACACCAAATTGCCACATCGTCGGCATATATCGTGATGTGAACGGTTGTACTGGACGTTTCTGAGGAGTTTATGCAGGGCGGAAGTTCAGCCGTGGTAAGGTTAAAAAAGCTGTGAAACGATTTTAACGTTGAAAGAATTGGCATCTTCTGCTTTTGGTATTGTTCACCTTGTCACAAATGACAGAAAGCACACTTCCTTTCATCAAAATGTTGCGATTCCGCCGTGTGGTAGCGAGGCGAAACTTAGAATATTCCCCGACCTGGAGCCGCGAGCGGCGGCTTTGAGAAACACGCGGTATGACGTCAATGGGGAATCTTGTAGAAATATTACAAGTTGTGCGAATACCTGCTCGACAAAATGTAACTTTTCTATAAATCTTGTCGTTCCAACATATATATATAAATGCGTCAAAAACCTGGTATCATCGACAAAACTTTTATTATACGGAGTTTTAGTGGCGCCATCTATCCTAGATCCACAAAACCGTCAGCTCTATCTGCTACCGCGAACAGCCGCCAGAAGCCGGAGGCGGAGGGGGACAGGGCCGGATGGGTATGGCCGGACCCGGATGAGACTTTCTTCCTTTCACCATATTGTTCGCGCGGCGCCCGCCAGCACGTGGTCACGCGGTCGCGAGCGGATGAGTTCTCGCAGCTCACTCATGGCTCTAAACAGAGAACTTCACCGGAACCCCGCGACTACTGAAGTGACGTCACTGCGCACGTGATTCAGAAGACGACGTACGGGTTGAGAGGCGGCAAAAACCTGGATCTTTTTCATTTTTTTTAAATAAAAACTAGGGTATCCAGGCAAGATTTGTTTTCTGTAGTTCACTTCAGAAGTGTCAGGCCTCAACTTCCAGAATTATTTAAGCAAAGCCCTGAAATTTTCGCAAAGCTCCTTTAAACATAAACGGGCTCAGTGCACTTCCGTGGGGAACGCCTTGTGTCACCGACCGACGGGTGCTAAGACATTCGGCAACTCTTACTGTTAAGCTGCGGCCAGTGAGGAACGTTGCCGATGTAGTCATATGTCATTCCGCCAATTCCGTACCGTGGGATTTGACCTAGAATAGTGTGATGTGGCAGGGCATTGAAAGCTTTGCATATATCCAAAAAATATGCTCTAGATTGTTTGGTGGGTTGAACGTGCCTTTTCAAGGCTCGAAACGAGATCATTAATGGCGTCGAAGGTGCACCTGCTTCGTCGGAATCCGCACAGTTGATCTGGCAGTGCTGCTTTGGATTCAAGCAGCCAGGTAAGTCTCGAAAGTATTAGTCTTTCCATTAATTACTCGACGCAGCTGGTGAGAGAAATTGGCCGGTAGGATTTGATCCGATCATCGGGTTTTCCTTGCTTTCTGATGGGAACCACTACAGAGGTGAGCCATGTTGCAGGGATTTTAGCCGTTCTTCATATGTTGTTAATAGACTCCAGTAAGGCCCCTCTATGCGGGAAAGAAAGATTTCTCAGTTGCTTGAAACGTTACGCCGCCCGGTCCCGGAACGGTTCGACGGCGCGAGCGTCGGAGGGAAACATCAAGTTAAGTGATGGCGAAGTCACCCTTAGCGAAAAGTCGGCCAAAATCAGTAGACTCGAAGTGTACTGAAGTATACTAAAAGTATACTTTCAGTGCGGTCTTTGTACTGATTGCATACTTTAAGTGTACTTAAAGTATACTTCCAGTAAAAATGGCGGTGGACTGAAAGTATACTCGTCCGTACAAAACTAGTACATGTAGTAGAATCGTAGTGGCCACGTTAAAAATTAGATCAAAATCAGTATACAAGAACTGCACTCAAGTGTACTAAAGGCCTACTTTCCGTGCTTGCAGTCGGCGTACTCAAATTATAGTAACGGGTATATATATATATATATATATATATAGTGCGATTGTTAACATCAACACATTAAAAACGCGATAGATAGGCCGATGCCGTTTTCACAGAGTATTTGCGGGGCTCGGCGAACATTAGATGAGTAAGTAAACGTCACAGTACGTTGTCTAATTAACTTTTTTTTTTTTAATTTACAGTGTAATTGACCATGTTGAACTTTCAATTTTGAAGGGGCTATGAATAAACTCTAGCCCAGCTGAAACAATTTGCGAAAAGGCTACGAGTTTTGGGTTATTCATAGCTAAAACTCTGCCTTTCGTCGCCTGATTAAAAACAGCGCGCTGGACAGAGCGCAGGATGTTATGCTTATGAAGTCGCTTCGGACGCACCGTTGGAGGTGTGATGCTGGAGCATCCACCAAAGGCACGTACAAAAGTGTGCAAGTTTGTTCATGCTGAATGCGACAGCACTTTATGAGGTTTGTAACTTCACTGGGAAATTAAATAATATATGAAACTCCAATATGAGAAGTTCTCGCTAACACAAGCAAACATGATATCAACGACATGCCATGTCAAAACCGCTAAGTCACTCTCCACTTTCCCCGCCTATGCCGCGCGTGGTTCTTGAATTGGGGAAAGAAAGTGCAAAATTTGATAAATAAGTATCTCAAAGCACCTTGCTGTTTCGTGAACAGTTTTGATTGGGTTAGGCTTTAATAATGACTGCCTCTAAAACAGCAATAGTAAAAAAGGTAATTATACGGATTTTAGTTAATTAGTAAAAATTTTGCCACGGTTATTCACCCATGTAATGTCCGCCGAGTCGCACGACACAATGAAGACTGAATCACCGTGGCAGTGAGCCCCCTTTTTCTAAAAACCTGGTAATTAAAAAATAGGACCGGGTATAGCTGACATATTGCGACAAAGGGATGCTTCATTTCTCATTTCAGTGCAAACCACGTGGTCCAAAAGTTTCCCGGGGGAACGACCGCCACTGTCAGAGCATACTTACGTCGCAAATGCAACATGAATTACACGCCTTAAGAAACACAAATATAAAAATTATCTACATTGTACGCCACGGAAAGTAGCGTTACCTAACTTGTCAATAATTATTTTAGCTAGTCATCTTTACTATATTTATCAATTAAAAAGTCTACATTTAGTGCAAAAATAGCTTTTATTTTCACTGAACTGTATTTGTTATCTTTATTGAAGAATAAAAGTTTACTGTAAAAAACTGTTAGCACTATTCGGAAGCTATAGGCGATCGCAATTGCACCAAGTGTTTGATGCTGCTGATGCAAAAGCATGCACATGTCTTTGTTTTCAAAGTGCACCGCCACTTGCGTGCTGCCTCATAGGCTAGTAGACAAATTACGTTTGCAGGATTATCCAGTGTTTTTGCAATGCAGGTCTCAGCGCACTATACGCTGTTTCAGATATCTGCATCCACAGCAAGCAAAAGGACAGGAGGGAAAGGAAACCACGGCCAATAATGGGGACGGAAGATGCTGCACCTTGCATAGTCGCATGCAGCGCAAATCAACTTCTGAACCGCGTAAGCAAAGTGGTGTTATGAATAGAAGCTCGCTCTAAAATTGGCTGGAGAAATCGGCGCCTTGGTGTAACAACCTCAAGCTTTCACCGAAAGTGTTTCATGGTGTAGATTTATCTTGCAAAACTCTAAGACATCTCAATTCACGTGAAAAGAGATTGACAATTGCAACAACGAACAACACCGTCGATCGAGAGTTCCACACTGTAAAAAATCGACGTAAATTTAACGTGTCTTTCCCTCGTCAAAAAAGACGGGCACGCTTATTGTTTCAAAACACGAGGTTGCCCTCATTATTTATGTGTCGCGAGAGCCGATCCTTCCAGAAAAGCCGAAATCAATCCAAGCGGTGCAAGCATGCACTGCTCAATCAAAATAGCCTTGACGACAAGAGAGAAATAGCTTGAGATAGTTTCGGTTTTACACTGAAAAAGAAAACCGAAAGTTTAGATAAAACCTAAGACAGACTAAACGCTTTGTCAATTTTTTACGAATATTATAAACGGACATTATTTTTTATTAATATATTGATTTGCTTAGTTTTGTCTACAACACAAAAAACAAAAAAAAAAAAAAAAAAAAAGAACAAAAGGAAGGGACTTTTGAAAACTGCGCAAGACCATCGCTATTGCAATCAGCTTCCGTTCGGCCGCCGTTGGAGTTCCGGAGAGTTCGAAAGTCGCTTCCTTTTTACGTTTTAGCCGTTTTGGCGGATATTTTAGATAGCTTACTTACGAATACCGTATTCAATAATAGAAAGCGATTACTGAGAGCTGTGAGACGCAGCGTCGCAAGTGGCGGACAGTCATGGCCGACCGGTGCAAGGTAAGGTGAGGAAGTTTCTTTTTTTTCTGCGAAGTGCGCCGCTGTATCAAACTTAGTCTTGTACCGTATGCTTGCTAAGCTATGCTTGACTCTCACCATGCTCTACCCGGTTTTATTTCGTTATTTGAAAAGAGCGTATTTTCAAAATTTATGGCTCTCTCCGCAGCGTGAAAAAGATTCGCTTGCGGCGGAACCAAGGGCCAGGCGAGGGCCTGTCCTGGGCGCCGTCCCTACGACGGTCGCCCGACGACGCTTTTGCGGAGCGTTCAAGTACAGTCTGACGGCAGTTCAAGCAATCACAGGTCATGCTAGTTCTGACGTGTGGTTCCAACAGTCTCTCGCCAACGATTTGTTTCATGAAGCGGGAGCGAGAAAAACGTTACAAGAGCGAGCAGCATGATTTCTTGCCCGTGCTGATGCCTGTGCCGTAGAGACGGACGATCTCTTTGCGTATGCCGAAGCGGCACGCTTTCCAAGTTTGCGATTGTGTATTGTGAATAAAGTGAGTTTGGATGTCACGTTTTTAGTGGCGGCGAAAGCCGCTACAAAAGGCCGAGCAGTTAGAAAAAGCAAAAGCATGAAAAAATGTTAAAAGTACCTGAATATACGATGGAGTTGAGACTACCAACGTACCAACTCGCGCAGTTCCTCTTTGTCAAAGAATAATAGCCAATACTAATAAATTAAATAAACGCCAACTTTTAACTGGTTAGAAATTTATAATTGATGCAGTACAGCCCTTCCCTGCTCTAGTGCTTTTATGATATCAGATAATGTGTAAATATATAGGATAGTTCATAGCAACCATTTATGTCCGACCCATTATATTGAATGTTTTCTCTAAAAGCTCGAAGGTATATAAAAAAAAGTGCTTATCATAAATTAAGCCGCACCACTGAATGTGTAATAGCGTATGACTTGTATGTGTGTTCTCAGCAAAAGAAAATGAGGCATTAAAAAAAGGCCTATCATTTTGTTTGCTCTGTGTTAGAGCTTCTTTCAGGTACACGCAAAATGTGGGTGTCTACATCTAAGAAAGTGTAATTGACGTTCCCCGCAGGGCTGCAGGCCTGACTCAGTTGGACTAGCAGGTTGCAACTTATGGGACCTGAAGGGACCTGCATCACAAGAGTAAAAGTGACGTCCGCCCACTGATCTCTATTATGGGTGGCTGGATGATGCTTCGCGCAGACAGGTATGAAGCCACCGTAAGTAAGCAGTCTGTCCCGATAGCGAGCGCTTGACAGGCTTTTCAACTCTCCTGAGTGCTGGTTCGAACAGCGTTCAGGGCGCTGGGTTTTTTCTTGTCATCCCAAGAGAGCCTGCTTGTTGCGGAGTAACAGTGCATCCGGACCCGAGAAGTCTCCTGGGAAGCCATTTGACGTGAACATTTTTAGATTCTATTTTATCAAAAAGTGTGTATGTCCCCCTATTCTTGGGATTTCATCCAGAACTAATTTCTGCAGCGCACTGGCACATGCGGAGAAGCGCACTGAACAAAGCAAATCTATCGCAATGGTGACTCTGTGAGCGCTCTGAAAGGTTTGAATGGCATAAACGACTTTGTTTGCGCGAGCTCAATATTTTATTAATTTTATGAAATGTTGGTGTTGAGAATACTTTCCAGGTACAAAATTTTGCAATCAGGAATAATGTTCAATGCATTCGTATCCATGGGGTTACTTTTTTGCATGACCAATTTTGAGCAATTTCGATAAACTCGCAAAAACTAAGCCTTCGCGAAAATTAGGTTGTTTACAGTAGTACAATTAATCTTGAAACCCAATATCGAATACCGTATTATACTAAACTTCTAAAATACAATTTTATTATTAGCACGCAGCCCTGAAATTGGCCATTCTCAGATGTTTTCGTTGTGGCCTTCATCAATCCATGTGCTTAAAATGTAGAAGCTGCAACCTTGAATCTTTTTTTTTCTTCTTTATGGTGCCTAAGATTTGAGGTAATAAATGTTGTGCCCTGCAATGAACACTGTTACCTGTAGCATAGCCCTGGGCATGCAAAGAAGGCACACCACCAATGTCTGACATATCAGGCTTTCAGAAACGATATTGTCCGATTTTCCTCACCCTTTTGTGAGGATGTTGTTACTATCTTGCCTTCCTCACATAGTGGTCCTTTGAGCGAATTATGTAGTGGCATAGGGTAATTTTCTATTCTCTTTTTACGCAGGATGTAATGGCATACCATCATCACAAAGTAGAGTGTACAGTGAGGCAGGCTCGGAAACTTGAATAAAGTGATAAGTAGGATTTCAATTTCTGTCTTATCAATTACGCGAAGAACACTGATCATAATGTTTGTATGCTACACATACATACTTTCAGTTGAAAAATGCAATGCACCTTTTCTTTATGGCGTTTCTCACACAGTTTCAGAGGACGCCGGTACGTCATTCTCACGAGGAATAGAGCTGCCAAAGATTTCCTCGTTAATTTCCTGACTCATTTTTAAGAGTGCATCTCCCGATGGTGGCGCCTCTGCAATATCATCATCAATTGAGTTGTCAACGGCGTTTCTTAACATTTCACGAGAATGGAGCTATATGACATGAAATTTCACAGGTTGGAATACAGCCGTTCAAAGAAACACCTTTGAAAAGTCAGCTTTTTATATGCAGGCGCCGTTTTTTCTGGTCAATTTGAGACCGTTCTTTCCATTTAGAACACCCGACATACACGGCTTCCGAGACAACTTGCACCATACTTAAAAAAACACCTGAGGGCTCTGCAGGAGTGAAATCAACTGTCGTTAGCAAGCGTCTTGAGAAAGTGCACAGAATTTTTTTAATGCGCCTGGTTATGTAAATAACTAAGATTAATGAGCTAACCTTTGAAATATTCTTTAAAGGGCCAAGATGTCAATTGTAAAGTTGCAGGGCGCATTGAGAAACACCCAATTAAAGTGTTTGAAACATAATACGTTTTCGTGCTTTTTTCCGACCTTCAAAGAACGCACATTCGCGGCGCGCTCGCACGCCGTGATTGGGGAAGCGAGGTTCACGCGGTATTTTTTTTGTATTTCGCGGGCGTTTTTTTGAAGGCTAGGAAAAAGAGCATGCAAAGGGCACCTTGTTGAAAATGGTTTAATTGGGTGTTTCTTAATGCGCTCTACAACTTTCCATTTCACACCTCGGCTTTTAAACGAAGATTTCAAAAGTTAGCTTGTTACTCTTAAATAAATAGGCGCACTAAAACAATTTTGTGCACTTTCACAATAGACTTTCTAACAGCGTACAGTTGGTTTCACTCCCGCAGAACGCTCCGTTTTTTTTTGTTTTTTTTTAAAGTTTGGTGCAAGTTATCTGGGACACTCCGCATATATGTACTGGTAGGGTACATTTAGTACACTAAAAGCATACATGTAGTGTACTAAACGTGCACCTATAGTATGCTAAAAGTACACTCGAGGTGCACTTATGGTATACTACATATGTACAGTCGGGGACAAAAGTCTCCAGAACACGCGAGCTGCGGCTGAAACGCATTGCTCTGCCATCTGCCGGCGGGTCGCCTGGTTTCGAGATCACACAAAAGCACATGCGCGTCCTACTCTGTCTGCAAACATGTGCGTTTTCTCGCTCTTCTGCGGCACAGCGCCTAACTCGGAATCGGGCGCGTGGTACTGCCTCGGAGATAGCGCTGGCGGCTTACGAGCGACTGCTACACATTCCGAAACACGAGATACCGCCTGGGGCATTGCGCCACATTTCGCCGTGTCAGCGCACCTTGCTTTATAACCAGTTGATTTTATCGCTCAGTTGAGCTGCCGTGACTTCTTGCTTTATAGGTGCCACGTCAGTAAGCGCTATCTCCGAGGCGGTACCCCGCACCCGATTCCGAGTTAGGCGCCGCGCCGCCGAAGAGCGGGAAAGCGCACATGTTGGCACGCACAGTAGGACGCGTATGCGCTTTTCTGTGATCTCAAAACCAGGCGACCCGCCGGCAGATGGCAGAACAATGCGTTTCAGTCGCAGCTCGCGTGTCCTGGAGACTTTTGTCCCCGACTGTACTTTGGGTGTACTAAAGATATACTATTTTGTTTCATAAAAGTGTGAAACTAGTACGATTTCAGTACATACCCTAAGTTCACTATTAGTATACTTTCAGTATACTGATTTTGAACGACTTTTCGCTAAGGGCAAACAGGAGACTACAAAACGCACGACTCCGACAAACCATGAAAATTGAAGCGGGCTTGAAGCGGGCGCGTCCGCTTCAATTTTCACGATTTGTCGGAGTCGTGCGTTTTGTAGTGTCCTGTTTGGACACCCCTTTACTCTGCATAATCAATCGGCTACACTACAGTGTCATGCCGAATTAGTGTTTAATCGCGCAACAAATGCAATGCGAGCCGCCCTGGCTGCCCGCTTCATCCAGCCTATCCAGCACATGCTTTAGTGCTCTTGAGCCGTCGGCACGGAGTACGACACCTCTGAGCGTTTGCTGAGCTCACTACTCCTCCTCTTGTTCACGGCTACTCAAGCCAGGGCCAACGACGTCATGAAGGAGGTTATTTTTTTTTCTAGTTTTTGTAATTTTAATTTGCATACCTCCTCAAATAAAGCGAGATTCGAAAAAAAAAAAAAGTTTCATTAAGTTACTCCGTTCGGTGCGCTCAGGTTCGGTGCAAATTAAAAACCAGTCAAAAAGTCGTTGCAGGACCCCTTTGAAAAGCGAACGAGAAACCTATTTTTGTCAATTTTGATGAAGTAACAAGTAACGGTATTTAGTTACTTCTTGGGGGAAGGTGCGCAAAACAAGTTCCCAACCTAATGCTCCCCCCCCCCCCCCCCCCCCCCCCCCGGGGCCCGTGACTGTAATTTGCACGACGAGAAAATGCTGTATAGACCATAAAAACATGCGCGCAAGGTATGTCAATATGAGTAGAGTTATCTTTGAATGAACGCGTTAAAAAAACAAGTAATTATTAAAGACGACAAAAATTGGGAGTGGCTACCCTTAGCGAAAAGTCGTTCAAAATCAGTATACTGAAAGTATACTAATAGTGAACTTAGGGTATGTACTGAAATCGTACTAGTTTCACACTTTTATGAAACAAAATAGTATGCCTTTAGTACACCCCAAGTACACATGTAGTATACCATAAGTGCACCTCGAGTGTACTTTTAGCATACTATAAGTGCTCGTCTAGTGCACTACATGTGTGCTTTTAGTGTACTAAATGTACACTACCAGTACATATATGCGGAGTGTCCCAAATAACTTGCACCAAACTTTAAAAAAAAAACAAAAAAAAAAACGGAGCGTTCTGCGGGAGTGAAACCAACTGTACGCTGTTAGAAAGTCTCTTGCGAAAGTGCACGAAATTGTTTTAGTGCGCCTATTTATTTAATTAAGAGTAACAAGCTAACTTTTGAAATCTTCGTTTAAAAGCCGGGGTGTTAAATCGAAAGTTGTAGAGCGCATTAACAAACACCCAATTAAACCATTTTCAACAAGGTGCACTTTGCATGCTCCTTTTTCCTAGCCTTCAAAAAGACGCCCGCGAAATACAAAAAAAAAAAAAAATACCCCGTGACAACTCGCTTCCCCAATCACGGCGTGCGAGCGCGCCGCGAATATGCGTTCTTTGAAGGCAGGAAAAAAGCACGAAAACGTATTATGTTTCAAACACTTTAATTGGGTGTTTCTTAATGCGCCCTGCAACTTTACAATTGATATCTTGGCCCTTAAAAGAATATTTGAACGGTTAGCTTTTTAACCTTAGTTATTTACATAACCAGGCGTATTAAAAAAATCTGTGCACTTTCTGAGGACACTTGCTAACGACAGTTGATTTCACTCCTGAAAAGTCCTCCGGTGTTTTTTTTAAGTATGGTGCAAGTTATCTGCATGGGGACGCAGTGTATGTCGGGCGTTCTGAATGGAAAGAACGGTCTCAAACTGACCAGAAAAATCGGCGCCTGCATTTAAAAAGCTGACTTTTCAAGTTGAGACGTCGCCTCCTTGTGGCCTCTTTTCTTCTCGTCCCTTTTCCGAAATACCCCAGTCTCGGGTTAAACAAAACTATGGTTGACTTTTAAAAGGTGATTCTTTCAACAGCTGTATTCCAACCTGTGAAATTTCATGTCATATGGCTCCATTCTCGTGAAATGTTAAGAAACGCCGTTGACAACTCAATTGATGATGATAATGCAGAGGCGCTACCATCGGGAGATGCACTCTTAAAAACGAGTCAGCAAATTAATGAGGAAATCTTTGGCAGCTCTATTCCTCGTGAGAATGACGTACCGGCGTCTTCTGAAACTGTGTGAGAAAAGCCATAAAGAAGAGGTGCACTGCATTTTTCAACTGAAAGTATGTATGTGTAGCATACAAACATTATGATCAGTGTTCTTCGCGTAATTGATAGCACAGAAATTGAAATCCTACTTATCACTTTATTCAAGTTTCCCAGCCTGCCTCACTGTACACTCTCCTTTGTGATGATGGTATGCCATTACATCCTGCGTAAAAAAGAAGAAAAAATTACCCTATGCCACTCTATGATATAACGGCACACAAATCGCTCAAAGGACCACTATGTGAGGAAGGCAAGATAGTAACAACTTAATCCTGACAAAAGGGCGAGGAAAATCAGACAATATCGTTTCTGAAAACCTGATACCTGAAAGAAGCTCTAACACAGAGCAAACAAAATGATTGGCATTTTTTAATGCCTCATTTTCTTTTGCTATGAACACACATACAAGTCATGCGCTATTACACATTCAGTGGTCCGGCTTAATTTATGATAAGCACTTTCTTTTATATAACTTCGAGCTTTTAGAGAAAAGATTCAATATAATGAGTCGGACATAGATGGTTGCTATGAACTATCCTATATATTTACACATTATCTGATATCATAAAAGCACTAGAGCGGGGTAGGGCTGTACTGCATTAATTATAAATTTCTAACCAATCAAAAGTTGGCATTTATTTAATTTATTAGTATTGGCTATTATTCTTTGACAAAAAATAACTGGGCGAGTTGGTACGTTGGTAGTCTCTCAACTCCATCGAATATTCAGGTCCTTTTAACATTTTTTCATGCTTTTGCTTTTTCTAACTGCTCTGACTTTTGTAGCGGCTTTCGCCGCCACTAAACAACGTGACATCCAAACTCACTTTATTCACAACACACAATCGCAAACTTGGGAAGCGTGCCGCTTCAGCATAAGCAAAGAGATCGTCCGTCTCTACGGCACAGGCATCAGCACGGGCAAGAAATCGTGCTGCTCGCTCTTGTAACGTTTTTCTCGCTCCCGCTTTATGAAACAAATCGTTGGCGAGAGACTGTTGGGACCACACGTCAGAACTAGCATGACCTGTGATTGCTTGAACTGCCGTCAGACTGTACTTGAACGCTCCGCAAAAGCGTCGTCGGGCGACCGTCGTAGGGACGGCGCTCAGGACAGGTCTCGGCTGGCCCTCGGATCCGCCGCACGCGAATCTTTCTCACTCTGCGGAGAGAGCCATAAATTTTGAAGATACGCTCTTTTCAAATAACGAAATAAAACCGGGTAGAGCATAGTGAGAGTCAAGCATAGCTTAGCAAGCACACGGTACAAGGCAAAGTTTGAAACAGCGGCGCACTTCGCAGAAACAAAAGGAACTTCCTCACCTTCGCTTGCACCAGTCGGCCATGACTGTCCGCCACTTGCGACGCTGCGTCTCACAGCTCTCAGTAATCGCTCGCTATTATTGAACATGGTATTCGTAAGTAAGCTGTCTAAAATATCCGCTAAAACGTAAAAAGGAAGCGATGCTCGAAACCTCCGGAATTACAACGGCGGCCGAACGGAAGCTGATTGCAATAGCGATGGTCTTACGCAGTTTTCAAAAGTCACTCAGAGTCACTTCTTTTTGTACTTTTTTTTTTAAGACACAACTAAGCAAATTAATATATTAATAATAATAATGTCCATTTTATTATATTCGTAAAAGATTAACAAAACGTTTAGTCTATCTTAGGTTTTATCTAAACTTTCGGTTTTCTTTTTCAGTGTAAAACCGAAACTATCTCAAGCAATTTCTCCCTTGTCGCCAAGGCTATTCTGATTCATCAGCGCATGGTTGCACCGCTGGGATTTCGGCTTTTCTGGAAGGATCGGCTCTCGCGGCACATAAATAATGAGGGCAACCTCGCGTTTTGAAACAATGAGCGTGCCCGTCTTTTTGACGAGGGAAAGACACGTTAAATTTACGTCGATTTTTCACAGTGTGGAACTCTCGATCGACGATGTTGTTCGTTGTTGCAATTGTATATCTCTTTTCACGTGAACTGAGATGTCTTAGAGTTTTCCAAGATAAATCTACACCATGAAACACTTTCGGTGAAAGTTTGAGGTTGTTACATAAAGGCGCCAATTTCTCCAGCCAATTTCAGAGCGAGCTTCCATTCATAAGACCACTTCGCTTACGCGGTTCAGAAGTTCATTTGCGCTGCATGCGACCATGCAAGGTGGAGCATCTTATGTCCTCATTATTAGCCGTAGTTTATTTTGCCTCCTGTCCTTTTGATTGCTGTGGATGCAGATATCTGAAACAGCCTATAGTGCGCTGAGATCTGCATTACATAAACACCGGATTATCCTGCAAACGTAATTTGTCCACTAGCCTATGAGGCAGCACGCAAGTGGCGGTGCACTTTGAAAACAAAGTCATGTGCATGCTTTTTCATCAGCAGCATTAAACACTTGGTGCGATTGCCCTCAATCGCCTAGCTTCCGAATAGTGCTAACAGTTTTTTTTTACAGTAAACTTTTATTCTTCAATAAAGGTAACAAATAGAGCTCAGGGAAAATAAAAGCAATCTTTGCAATAAAAGTAGACTGTTCAATTGATAAATATAGTAGAAATGACTAGCTAAATTAATTATTGAGAAGTTAGATAACGCTACTCTCCGTGGCGTACAATCTAGCTAATTTTTCTATTTGTGCTTTTTTTAGGCGTAAGTCCATGTTGCATTTGCGACGTAATTATGCTCTGACAGTGCCGGTCGTTTCCCCGGGGAACTTTTGGACCACGTGGTCTTCAGTGAAATGAGAAATGAAGCATCCCTTTGTCACATTATGTCAGCTATTTTTTAATCAACTGGTTTCAGGAAAATTGGGGGCTCATGTCAATGTTGATGCACTGTTCATGTGTGTCGTGCGACTCGGCGGTCATCACATGGGTGAATAACGGTGGCAACATTTTTTTTAAGTAATTAAATTTCGTAAATTTACTTTTTTTTTTATTAATGCTGTTTTAGAGGCAGTTGTTATTAGAGCCTAACACAATCAAAACTATTCACGAAACAGCAAGGGGCTTTAAGATATTTATTTATCAAATTTCGCACTTTTTCCCTCGATTCAAGAACCACGCGTGGCAGGGGCGGGCAAAGTGGAGAGTGACTTAGCGGTTTTGACATGGCATATCGGTGATGGCATGTTTGTTTCTGTTAGCGAGAACGTCTCATACTGAAGTTGTATGCATTATTTAATTTTCTAGTGAAGTTACAACCCTCATAACGTGCTGTCGCATTCAGCCTGAACGAAGTTGCACTCTTTTGACAGTGTGCCTTTGGTGGATGCTCCAGCATCATACTTCCAACGGTTCGATTGAAGAGAATACGTAAGAATAGCATCCTGCGCTCCGTCCAGCGCGCTGTTTTAAAATTGAGAATTCAGCATGGTCAATTACACTGTCAATTAAAAAAGCTAATTAGACAACGTACTGTGACGTTTATTTACTCATCTAATGTCCGCCGAGCCCCACAAATATTACGTGAAAACGGCATCGGCCTGTCTATCGCGTTTTTAGTGTGTTGATGTTAAAAATCGCACTATATATATATATATGTATATATATATACCCGTTATTATAATTTGAGTACACCGGCTGCAAGCACTGAAAGTAGACCTTTAGTATACTTAAGTGCACTTTCTGTATACTGATTTTGAACTACTTTTTACCGCGGGCACTACGATTCTACTACATGTACTAGTTTTGTACGGACGAGTATACTTTCAGTCCACCGCCATTTTTACTGGAGGTATACTTTAAGTACACTTAAAGTATACAATCAGTACCAAGACCGCACTGAAAGTATACTTTTAGTATACTTTAGTACACTTCGAGTGTACTGATTTTGAACGACTTTTCGCTAAGGGTACAGCTTTATAAGGACGACACATTCAAAGTAGCGACCAAAAGAACGCTGATGTAACGTGTTTCTTTGGAATCTCGGCAACGAGTCACGTTTATTTAGCTAATTTTTGAGCAAGTCACGAGTAAAGGCTGGTGTAGACATTTGCAACGAGTGCGTTAGCTACGATTCCGTCCGTTGTGACCGGAACGACCGCTCTGTGTCGGGTGTACACACTCCTGCCACAACTGCTACAAGTGCAGCAGGTCCTCAGCACGGCAGCCGCTTCTCCGCCGAAGTCAGCTGTTTCCGCGGTGCCTCTAAAAAGAAGGGAAGCCGCTGCCACTGACTGGTTTAAAAGAGAATCGACAGAGAGTTTTTTTATACCCTCAAGCTTTATTAATTTTAATGTTTCCAGGGTAGGCGCACGCAGGAGAGAATGGATCAAAATAAAAGAAAAGAAAAAGATCCAGTACGGCTGTCTTGGTCCATAACGACTTTAACACACGACTTTGCCAAAAGTACAAATCTCGCCACACGCCTTTTCTACGATTAATAAAGACGATGTAATTTTTGCAGCGATATATAGCAACGTCGAAATACGATTTCTTGATCACGTGCACATAGGGCTGACACTCAGTTACTTGAACCGGCGGTTTAGCGAACGCCGATTTTTCATCGAAAGACACCTTAGCGAATAGTCGGCCGGCGAGAAGCGGCGTTTACGGCTTCACATTTTCTTGGTTCACATATTCCTAATGAGCCTCCACCAGAGTGTCGAACCGATATTTTTATCGGTTCGGATCGGGTTCGGGTTCACGGCTTTCGGTTCAGTTCCGGTTCAGTTCCGGGGCGCAAAAAATAACGGTTCAAACCGGTTCGAACCGGTTCGAACCGGTTTGAACCGCTAAATTGATAATATATTTTCCGCGTTGTTCTGTCAATATGCACTATTTAGGCCGTGAAACTAACTGCTGTAAACGATCTGATTTTTGCGAGGACTTATTTTTGAGAATTTCGCGAGTCGCCTACAATCCGCGAAAAATGGGTCCCCGAAGAATTTCGGTAAAATGTAAACAGATTGAAATTTATATTGAGATTCCACCGCGTCGAGAAAATTACAACCCGCGAATTATTCCGAAACTTCAGCTTTGACTTAAATCGCGAAATATTGAGCCCACGAAAAATAAGTCGTTTACACTATATAGTTTTCTTTTTTTTTTATCGTTTGTTCAATCCAGTTTTATTTTCAGGTACAAAAATTATAAAATTCTGTTATTTATACCTACACAACAAGAAAGGGAAATCTACATTGACATACAAAACGTCGTGTTTATACGACTCAACATCCCTTCGTTTGCCAGAGTCACATATACATTGTACCTGAATCGAAATGTTTTCGCGAAGTGAAGTAGTTTGCCTAAAATACCCGTGATTGGTACAACTTTGTATCGCAGTATTAGATGTTGATTCGTGGTTTTGCCCTTGAACTAAGGAATTCATTACAGGGAATAAAATCATGAAATGGGCAGTTCGTCGCCATATACACCATAAAATGTGTTTTATGAAATACGTTTCACAATATATATATGATGACGAGACGACTGAACTCAAGGCAATATAATTTTCAAGATGTCACGAAAGTCACGGGACAAGTCCTTCCAGTCTATATTTTATAGAAACACTAAGCGACAATCGCAATGCTTGTTTTTCTAACTAGCATTGTTTGCTCTCAGCAGCATGATGCGGGCGACGAATCATGCGAAAAGGAGTGGCTGAAATTGTTCACTCTAACCTATGAGCACCTTCGTACTGAGATTGAATCTGACCTAAAACAGTGCTTACCCATGTGAACATTTTATTGGATAAACTGGCATAGCCTGGTTCTTAAGGTTTGCTCGACAAAATGCCGGTCAATTTAATTAGCAAATAAGCATCACCCTCGCTAATTGATAATTTTTGTTAAATAGAACAAAGTGGGATTTCATGCTCTACTCAATTTGGAGGCTACTTAATTGGACACTTTCTGAGAGTTTAAGTGTGCAATCGTCATATTTCCACCATTCGTTCCAGTAAAAAAAGGCGATAATAAAAACACATAAAAAACGCGATAATAAACTTCTATATATTTGAGAAGTTATATATGCGTGAGGAACACATGTAGTTATTTAAATTAGCTTTAAAATAAAATAAAAAAGCATTATTTAAAGCTTTTCCCATTCACCTATAACGTGTCTATTGAGGATAAAAGCGCCGGAAAAGATTTGCAGAACATCTTTCAGATAACTTAAAGGTGCATTTACTTATATATCTTTGAGGTGACGATCTTCTATTTATGCTGCCAAATCTTTAGACAGGAATTAAGTATATTTTTATTATCATCGATAAATTGGACTTTATGAAGTTCACATAACCGCCTGAGACCGACACGAAAGGACGATACTCGAAAATACACCAGCTGTTGAGTCTTCGGTAACGTGCTTTTGTTAGCTGTTTTGCAGTGTAAAATACTGGGTTGCAGGGTATGCCAAAAAACACTTTGGTCACATGATATATCGGAAGGCAAATACACGAAATGTGCAGAAATAAGGAGATGACACGCAATTTTTTCGAAATAATCCCTTACACAACGCTTTACTGCAAAAAGAAATGCATAGAAATGCATAAAATGATATTCCTAATTAAACATAGATTCCGCGCAGGGCAAGCGAAGATTTTTAGAATCCTAATATAGATCACTTTTGGGCATCAGCTTGCCTCAGCTCGAAACGTGGCGAGATACTACCTCGGGAGGCTAATGTTATCTTAGGTTTTACGTGCACTTGTTTCGGGACCTTACTTCACGACTCTGTTCTTTGTCAGTCATGTACTGCAACATTTCATTAGGCTGCCGTATATCATCGCGAGACTGCTATAAATACTACACAACTTTACACCTTGGACGTCTACTGCTAGTGTTGCGAACGTCGCACTTCACCAGAAAGCTGAAGTATTTAACATGGTTTGCACGTGACGTTATCTCAATAGATACTGGTTGTCATTGCGAGTTGTTCTAGCTGAGAAAATCAAATCCGATGGGGCAAAATGCACGCTGCAAAAGTTTTGCGCTCAGTGCAAGCTATGTATTTGAGAGGCACACATTTTTCTTGTAGGTGCATCGTCGTTAGGCACGGCGCGAGTATCTGGCACGGCGAAAACGTGCTTTCTGGCAAGAGTGTTTTTACAAATAAAAGTTGTACCAACTACCCATCTGTCACTATCGTTTCCAAACCACGCTTTCTGGTCCGCGCCGAAAATGCGGGTCAGAGGAATCTTTACGACATAGTGCTTTAAAACTACCCCCCTCCCCACTCCCTTTCTTTTTTTAGTTGCTCCTCAAGATACTTTTTATTCCTCAGGGATTCCATACTCCGTATTGAGTGGTGTTCACTCGACAATTATATTTGTGTCACTTGTTAACAGTAATTCTTCCTTGCTTTTACTTTGCACGAAAACTGTGAAGGTTAAACAAAATACAGGGCGGTCGAAACTTGGAGAACTTGAGAACGACACACATGTGAGACTTAGAGCGGCTGCCAACGTTCGGCTATCCCCGTGAGGCCACTACGATCTTTCTTTTTAGGTATCCCTCCCGTACACACTAATAGTTCCATGTAACGTCGGACTAATACGTCACATTTACACCCTTTAACACTTCTATTCTCGGTACAACTTTCTGAGGCAGTTCAGCAATAACGAAAACACGCTTGGGAGCCTCAATGGTGTGCATACATGTAAAATGGGTCGTGCAGCATTTTTTTTTTACCTTAAGTTCCATAAATACCGCTATCCATTAGTTTGCCCCTCCGCGAAATGGCAGACAGTCGAAAGAAAGAAATGAGACAGCTTTCCCCTAATCAACTCGCAATTAGAACTATCAGCCACGTGATCTGATCCTAATATATGCACCGTCAGTGTTTATCATAGTCATACGCAGGGTTTTCAAAGCAGAGAGCATGGGCTAATCTTCAGGTATAGTTTTAGTTCGGCTATAATGGGGCCCCAACCCCACTAAAGCGACAAACAGAAACAAACGACAGCGGCTAGCCTTAAACCAGAGAATTTCGCGATTTGACAGGCTTTGTAGAATAAAGAAGGCTATGCTCAAACACGAGTATCCTGCGCACGATGGTACCATTTGCAGGCTTGTAAACACTCGTGCAAACTTCGCGAGCACCGAACAACTCAAAGCCGTATAAAGGTACCATCGCGAACATGCTGCATGTATCTGAGGCTTGTCGCTTTCGTTTGTTTCTGTTTCTAGCTCTTGTGGGACTCGGGCCCATCATAATTTTTGAGTTGAACACAAGCCGTTACCCGAATGTTTGGCGATACTGGTTGTCATGAACCAGAGCATTCGACTCGGGATCATGACAATCGAATACATCATGGTGTCACGTGACTCTCAGTGCGAAGTTGTGATGTCATGTGACGTCACGGTATCAACAACGTTAATAGATCTAGCGACGTTCTCAATTTGAATCGACTTAAGAGGGGGCGCACCTCAGAGCCCCATAGAGAATACATGAGGTTTTTCACCAAATTAAAAACATTCTCACATAATAACGGCTGCGCGGATCTTCTTGAAAATTTCGGCTTTAAAGACATTGAGTCATTATCGAAACACTAAGCGCAACAAATGTTTCATCATAAATTTAATTATATTCTTTAAAAAATTATGAAAATGGTCAAAATCGGCTAATTCGGCACTCTTGCGTTCGGAGCGAATTCACAAAATTATCTAAATTCAAACATAAGAAGTATTGCGCTAAATGTCTTCTAGATTTATTACGGAATCGAATAATATTCAAATTATTCATGTAAGTCGATTCGTTCCGTAACTACAGCAAATATAAAGAACCAAGGTGCCGGTGCTTGTTTTCGTCGTTTTTAAGGTACCTCTCTCTCCCGTGCGGTGGCGCTCGCTGTCCACGAAATGCGAAATCGTCCGTTCGGAGATCGGCCGGATCGGCACTGTGCGAGGTGTTCTTCCGCGGCCGTATTCCGAGCCCGTATCCTGTTTCATTCTGCACGCCGAGGCGTCAGTGTGCGTGTCTTGCTTTCCTGGTTCTCGCTGGGTAGGTCTCCGTGTTTTCGCAAGTGGCAAATTCACCTTACAGCTATGGGTCGAAGACAACCGTCATGTGGCAAGCGGACCGCGAGGTGTTCCACAACCTCGCGGTCCGTCAACGCGTTGTGCTTGTTTCTACTTTTTTTTTCTTTTAAAAACGGGCTTTTTTTTTGACGCAAAGGTTTATTTTATTGTTATCCTTCACACAAACGTCCTTCGGCCTTGGGGTCGTGGAAATCGGGGATGAGGCGTGCACAGAGTAGATCGTTGTTTACTTCCTTTTTATTTTTCACGGACGTCCTGTGACCTCCGTACGGTTCGTGGTCACCGCAATCTAACGCGGGGAAAAACGGGTCGCCTGCTCTGTAGTCAGGGTATTCCTAGGGGAGGGTGATAACTCGCTGTTCTTCTGGAAATTCACATATCACCCAAAAAGGTGACATGGGTAATGATTACGGTATGTTTTTTCCGGTGTTTATTTTTGAGCGAAAATCGGTGCATGTTTTTCGGTGCTTATTTTTTAATCACCAGTGTATTATGGGTTGAACGTCTTGTGATGACGCTAAAAAGCGTTGATAACCAAAGAAAATGCGATTGGACAAGAACATTTCAAATTTCCAATTCTATTCACATATCCATTACGCTCTTCTCGTGGGAGCTTCTATCCTGACGAAAAATGCCTAAGTCATTGAGCTGTGAACGCGTACTCAGTGTACAATCTTTCGGCCTAGAGAGGTATTGCGCACACTCGAACGCGCTTCACAGCCCAGTAGACGAAGTTGGTGGCACCCTGAAGGCGAGTTTTTGAATGGTCTGTAGTAGGCAAAAGAAACAAATAACAATCAACGGATATCAGCTCTTCAAGCGAAGAGGCGCGTTTCTAAGGTCAATGGTTCCCGGACGGCACTAATGTTGTTGGCGTTGTCGTAAGATGACGTCAGTTCATACGAACTGACGTCATCTTACGTGATCACGAGACACAAACACGTCATCTTACATGATCTCGTTACACGAAATGACGTCATCTTACGTGATCACGCAGCACGAAATGACGCCATCTTACGTGACCACGTAACACGTCATCTTGTAAGTCAACCTCTCCCCACAGCAACGCGCTCCGCGCTTTCCGGGCCCGTGCAGTGCTGTAGTCGAAAGCAAGCTCCCTATGGCAAGCGAAAGCTTCTGAAGTCTCACATTGAGAATACTCGCAAGCGACCGTCTGTGGAAGCTTCGCAAGTTGAGGTTTTTGTTGAGATCGAGCCATCGTGTTCCATTAACTATAGTTGAAGTTATCGTTCAATAAAGCTCTAAAAAATATGAATGTAGTTGGTGTAGACATCAAGATCTAATCAGAAATGCGGTTTGACTTCGTTTAATTAACGTGTATATACAAGTGTAGAAAAATATGAGTTATTTGTGCAGAGGTGTTTAAAAAAGTGTTTATTATTCGAAAAAGGACTTTGGGAGAAGGATGTGTTCAGATTTTTCTTCATGAGCGCAAATATACCTGACGCAATAAATAGTGACGATTTCATCGTCCCAGTGGTGAGCAGGTGATTTCTTGCTCGAAACAATGATGCCATTTCATAAACCAAGTTCTGTGACATATGCTTTTCCAATGTCTGGTCACAATTTTGTAAACCTTTCAGTCCAAACGAGTATACTTCTGTTTGTTTTTGTTAGCTTAGGAGGGGGTCACAGTCACAGAGCCTATCTTTTTGTCTTCCTCTAGGACAGACGTACAGAGTTATACCGCAACAAGCATCTGTAGAGCACACAGAGCTATCGCTCTCCTGTTGGCGGTACAGTAGCAGACGACACAACGCAGCTCCGTAGTCTATCGAGGGCATGGCTAGCCGCGGCCCGTATTGCGACCGTTCAGACTAGGGAAATGGTTTTGAAGAACCGAGAAATGGTATCTTGTGTACAATAATCACATGTCGTTAGTATACTAGTATTCTACTTGCTAAGCCAAATAAATATTTGCAGCTTGTGAGAATATGTTTGCGTGACGATTTACCGTTCACACTCCTGACGGATGTTAGCGAATCCTTCATGTTCGTGGCTCGCAGTCATCGGTACCCCCTCGGAGTGACTTCACCATATATATTTTTTTCTTGCTTGCAGGACATCATAAAAATCACAAACACGCGAGAAAAAAAAAATCTTATGAGTACGCGTGATTTTGAGCTTCGCAGCTCTAAAGATGCCCGGTAAATGTCGTCCAGCTTGGGAAGAAACTAATCCTTTTTGTTGGAGTTTGACTATCGTATGCTGGCAGCTCGTTTCCGGTCTGTTTTGTCTATACTCCGTTTCACCGTAATTTGGCAACCCTTAGTCAGAGCTGCTGTGAGGGAATCACAGTCGCGGAGCAAAGCACGTGACTGCTACTTTTAGGAGCAGTACTATGGCGCCTGCAGCGCGTCTCCGACTGGTGTGTTTAGCGTCTTATGCTGGCCATACATCAAAAGTGGTCCCGAAGTGCAACCAATGACGTCACAGAAGACGGAGTGTCACGCTGTTGCATCTCGCGATCCTGGCAATTCATCGTAGAAATGCTGGCGAAAACCACGAGGGAACACGAGTGTCGCTGTCGTCATGGCGTCCCAACGAAAAGCAATTATACAATTTCGACGTTTTTGTAATTCGGTAATTTAAATTACTGTATACAATTTTGAAGAAAATAAAGACATCATAACCAAATAAGAACTTCCGTGCTAAAACATGCAGTGCGAAGTGAAGACAACTACTATCTTTTTTTTTTTTTTCTTGATGTCCACAAAGAAAAGGCTATGCAGCATCGATCCTACCGTTTTTTTGTTGTTGCTTTTTTCGCACATTATGTGATGTCCTCTAACACGAAAGTACCGACGTAAAAGCGCTGTAGAGACGATATAAAAACAAAAATTTAAGTGAATCGAGCTTTGTAGTGGAACGGAAAAAAATAAATGATTAACGACTTTTTACGGTAAACACTTCACCTCTAAGTAGAACTTCAAAAAAGTGACGGTTACGCGCTTTCATGCCCATTTCAACAAAGTTGGGAGAACGATGTATTGCATCTTGTGAATAGACATGTGGAGCAGCATGTTTATGTTAGAGGCATTGTGTGTAATCGCTGCGCAGTACCTGCCAAAAGAAGATATTATTTGGGCACAGTCTCAACCGTTTCCGTCTGTGTGTGCTACGAATACAGCAACTCTTTTCGTAGAAGAAGTGATGAGGAAATGGCGTGCCCTTGATGATACGATTGTGATTATGAAATAAAATTTTTAATCAGCCAATAATTGCGACCTGTCCGGTCGCCTGGAACCCCGACAACAACTATCGTTCTCTGGAAAGTTCATTCTAATATTTACACGTTTTGTGGAGTTCATCGAGCGAATAAGAATGTTCCAACAATGAGCTAAACCTACACGAGTTCCCGAATCCAACACGGCGCTTTTGAATTTTAGCGCCGTACATAGTTCTGCGAACAGTGTATACTTCTGTGCAAATATTCGTCTAACAGTTTTGCAACGTTGGAAAGCATCGGAATGATTCAGAATCACTGCGGAGTTGATACTCGGGAAGATAAGACGGGCACTTGGGAGAAACGGACCGTGGCATTTGAGACAGGGGCACAACCGGGGGACAAACGTGCTACAATCGCATACCCTTCCAAGGTCATCGCTTGGGCGACCGCGCGCGCGCCCAAGAAACCTTTCTTTTCTTCTTTTTAGGGGTGGTGGGGGGCGGGGGGGGGGGGGGGGGGAGGGGTGTAGGCGCTGATTGTCTTCCTCCTTTGTGGCTTTTGACAGACGCACAACGAGACTGGCAGAACAAGCGCATGATTCATTTCTTTCGATGGAGGCGTTCTGTCTGTGTATGCGAACATGATTTTTTTCCTCTTTTAGTAGTTAGTTGTTCTTGCCTTGACTCGGGTCCCAGTGGGCGCGTTGTCGTTGTATGCCCACTATTTTTTTTTTTTTTTTTAGTGTATGGTAGTTTTGCGTTGATGGGGTATCAAGGTAGACAAAAAGAAAAAAAAATGAAATAGCGCCTCGACAAAAAAAAAAAAGTTGTTGCGATCAGGAACGTTTTCAAATCGATTTTAGGAGCCTGCAGTGTTACCACAGGTGCAGGATTGAGAGCGTAACCCACGCACTTGAAGAGAAGGGGAAGCTCTCGTCTTGTTGGAACTCTCTTTTATGGGTTTCCACGTCGCGATTGTCCTTCAAAATCAACTGTCATATATTTCTCGCTCTTGGCTTCCAAGTACTGGAAGCCACGACTCGAGCCACAATAGTTTTGCGAAATCAAGGTTTCGCTGAAATGGATAACTCTCACGTACAGTTCGACGCGCAATACCTTTGCCGTATTAACTCGCGAGAGATGCTCCCAACACGGCTGAGTATGGCGGTGCTCCATACCTAACATCTAAATTTTGTTGCCTTACCTGTTACTATTTCGCGCCCATTTTGAGCCATATCAAAATGAAAGCGCATGATGAAATAAAAATGACACTCGTTTTCCGCTCGATGGAAATTTCACGCCAGCTCGCTGTCTTTGCTGGTACCTTGAGCGTTTCCCAGCGATGCGGAGAGTTAAAAAGAAAAAAGAAAACACGTACGATGGCGTCCTGTGCACACTCATTACTTCTATAACACTGAGCCACCTCGTATCCTTTTGTTTTTCTTTCATGGTACTAATTTCTTTCTGCGCATTACGGCTGTTACGACGCTAAGTCTGTCTGCCCTTCGAATTTGAACTTAGGCTCAGATCAGGGACGAACCAGTTTAAATCAGGAAAATATAATTAACACTGTAGCAAAGTAAATCTATCATATCGATCGGAAATAAGATTTGGTACATTCCATCTGAACACATATTGTGCACAGCGAATGCAATAGCGAGTCAGCGTGCAAAACGCCGCCACACTGAGCTACCATAACATCTCAGCGATTTTTGCATAGCACCGAGCACGGAAAAGAGAAAACAGTTATTCATTCACATAAACGAAGCAAATTTATTTAAAGCCCGGACACTCCGTACGACCAATCTAGCTAAGGTTATCAATAGACTCGACCATGTCATTTGTCGAAACAGATAAAAGACGTTGGCAAAAATGATTAGACTGAATAAGTGAATCTAACGCACGTATTTTACCAACCGACGGTCACGCGCCTTCAATACCCTTTCCAATTGTCATTGCGCACCTTGGACACACTTTGGGGAGCAATGCATATTTACATCGCCGCCCGAGGTCTCCATTGAACGTGTAGTGCTGACCCAAATAAAATGCTAACCTGACTCTCAATCGCTCACCGCAAAGGACGATTTCGAACAGGCGGTACTGTAGGTCACTTGAGATAAAAAAAAAAAACAAAAAAAAACAAGCTATAGAAACGAGCGTCGTAAAAAAGGGGACCGGCATTTTTATTCCTACCTCCGAACAGAAACGAGCGCCACCCACTGCATCACACAGCGCAGAGGCCGGACTCGGCCACCGCGCGTACATACCAAGCGCGCGCGAGGGAGGGAGAAACTTCCTCCGCGGACCGCCGGGAGAACACGGCACATTTCGGGATCTATTTCACGCAGCGGATAACGCGGGCCTTTTCACACCTCGATACTGGCGCCATCTAGAAGTTGCGCGTTCAACCACGTTTCGAACCGCGCGCCATCTGGTGGCTGAAACGGACGAATAAATAGAGGTACCGCGCCCTCTTAACGCAGTGAGTCACGTGACGTCACGGGGTCACGTGATGTGACATTACTTGACAGCATGTCTTGACATCATGACGTCACGTGAGGATGTGACACATGGCTAGTCATAGTGCCAATAAGAAAGCGCCGCAAAAAACCAGGATTTATTATACATTGCAATTCTGTATATGACGATTTGATCAATACGCAGAGGAATACACGTGCCACTTTTTTATTCCCAAATAATAAATTTGTAATACTAACAAAAAAAAATACCGTGAACCGTTTTGAACCGGTTACCGTTATATTTTTTTCCGGTTCAGTTCCGGTTCAGTTCCGGTTCAGTTCCAAGATGGCGGCGAAGATTTCGGTTCGGTTCAGTTCCGGTTCGGCTAAAAATAACGGTTCTGTTCCGGTTTTCGGTTCGGTTCGGTTCCGGTTCGACACCCTGGCCTCCACAGATTGCCGCCGCGAAGCAGTGTGAACGCAGCGCGGGGGGGGGGGGGGGGGGGGGGGCGAGCTCTTTGGTACGTTGCTACAACGTCGATTCGCTCAAATGACTCCTCTTTTCTCAAACGTCACTCGCTCATTTGACATGGGCTTATAATCACATGACGTTGAGAGCGTTGAGGCATGCTAACACTACTCACTTTCTTAGGGTGATGAAAACGCGGGAAAAATTTATCCTTCATAGTTGCCTTTAATACCAGTACGCACCCGCAATACCTTGAACTTGGATGCACGCATGGAGTGCGCAAAATAAAATGAAAAATTGGGCAATGTTTGAGGACACACATGCTAAGAAAGCACCCCTATAGCCGAGGTGAACAAGCACAACGGCACGAGCGTTTCTTCTGTCTTGAGGCTGCCGCCATGACATCGCCGCACGAGTAGATGGATCTTCTCTTCAAGGACGTGCTAGATTGTCATCGGGACGCACGACGAGAATTCACAATCAAGGATAGCGCTCTACGCGGAACGACGAGCTTCCACCACGTCGACCACGTCGACGATCTCCAGCGACGCCATGTTCTTCAGCAGATAGGAGGAACAGCGACCGGCATGCAACGCGCGCAGCCGAGCTTTTCTCGACCTGTGATTGGTCTGTCGGTGCGTTCGGTCCGTTCGGTACCAAACATGCCGATGACGTTCAGCCCGGCTCAACTCCTTGAGTAGCGACCGAACACGAACAAAACGGCCGTTTGTCGCTTCGTTGACATGGCAACTCGACGTTCCAACCGGTTGCATACGTTCGTAAGCATATTAGTAGCTCTGAAGAGAAATGTGTGAACGGGCCTTAACGGTATTTAGTTTAATTCAGTAACGTGTCCATGTCTGCATCGAAGCGTTCCTGTATCGAAATGACTTTTCGACTACAATGCGAGAAGAAGTTAAAGGGACAACTGTAGCACGTTAGCGAAACTCAGGATCTTCGCGTCGTCGTGTAAGCGCCTCTGCTTCGCACTGTCACATCTCTGGATCTTCGCGACATCTCCGTGTGCGCGTGGCACGGGCGGCCTCTCGTTGGTGGTCAGTGTGGGTGCGAAGCCGGTCACGAACCGCAGTAACCAGTCCTTCTCTCGGCGCTCGCTCCAGGGACGAAGTACGGCAGGGGACACATGAGGGATGAAAATGGGCGCCGCGCGGCAGTATACACCTTACCAAATAACGCTCCTAGGCCGACGCCATGTTGCTGATGCTGATGCGGCTGGTGCGACTCGCGTGCCCTTTATCAGCTAGAAATTTTCTGCCACTCTCTTGGACTGTGAAATCCCGCTCAGCGCGATTCTCTAACTATGTTTTGGCGGCTTTGCATTCAACGTTTTCTGGCCCCGCTTGAAACTTTCCACTTAATTTTTCTGTTGCATGCTGCGTACACGGAAAAAAAAGTTCCCGGACAAAATGTCCCCGAAAAAAAAAAAAAAAGGCCCCAGGTGGGAAGTAGGAAAAAATGTCGCCAAGGGATTTTCTATCTCTGGGTTTCCCTGATCCTCATGGCCTTCGGGCGGTCCGGTCATATGTTATTGGGAAAAAATGCACCGTGCCGCAAGTAGAAAAAAAATGGGCCCAACAATAAAGGAATTATGCAATTCCGCGAGGTACAGATCGCGACACTGTTAGCGCGAACACGACATCGGCGTATTTTCAAACGAAATTTTATCGTTTGCATTGTATCCCCAAATAAGCACTCTCAGTACCTATAAAAACTTTGATGATAATTAACCTTCTGTTTGTATAAATAAAAAAAACTTAAAAAAAACTAGCGATCTCTTGTTCGTGCTAACAGCGTCGCGCTTTTTACCTATTTGGAAATGGTTCGCAAGTACCTCTCAAATTTCCCGAAACACAATATCTTGGTTTTTGAAGTGTTATAAATGTCTAATACATAATGAAAAACAAACAAAAACAGTTGAGATACAATGTTACAAAATCAGGAATGAAATGACACACTCTAGATTCATACACAAAAGTCAAAAGTGAACCGTACAGCAGCAGAAAAAAAATGTCCCTTTGTGGACATTTTTTCCTACTTTCCACTTCGGACCTTTTTTTTCCGGGTACATATTTTTCGGGGACATTTTTTCCGGGGGACATTTTTCCAAAAGACGTGCTTTCCGGGGATATTTTTTTCCAGAACCCGTTCTCCCCTCTCCCAGAGATGATCCGCGCAGAGTCCTTCTCTGTCAGAGCAAGAAACAGTTGTTCCGGTTGGAGTCAGTCGCGCCCGTTCTTTTGCTTCGGTGCTGCTGTGAAAAAAGGAAGCTCTCCCCAAAGCGTGCCGCAAAACGAAGTGATCTTGGTTCCGTCCGATCGTCAAGATGTGGCTGTCGTCCAATGTTACTGTGTTATTTGAGATCTTTCTGAAATAAATTCTTCGTAGATAACGCTGGATCGTGTGGTACGTACAATATATTGTTCGAATGTTAACACTTGCTAAATTGTATGTCCGTGTCCTGTGCATCGGTAAACACGCTATTTTTGAGCGTGAAAAATGCATGCCTTTTTTCACGCTCAAACCACAAAGCGTGTCAAACGCTTTGTCGTCTGACACGCGGTTAATCGGGTGGTGCCGTCAAAACATATCCTAAAAAAAAACAAAAAAAAAAAAAAAACGAACATTCCAGTCGCATTTGTTCTGCCGCGCAACAACCCAACAAAAATAGTTTAGATTTTCGTGTTTATTTTTCTTTTTTCTTTTTTGAAATGTGGTACAATGCTTTCTCAATGTCCTCGGGAAGGTGCATACACCATGAAACGGCAAAAGACAAGAATTTTGCCGCCGGCAGTATTTGAGACTGCGCCTACGCAGGTTGCGCCTATCGAAATCACAGTTCACTCAGTTAGGGTTAACAGGGACGCCGGTGAGAGCCTAGCCTAAAACCCAGTGACTGGGCTTGAAAACGGTTTGTTGCGCCTGGGGTCGAGTGTTTCTTGGAAAGGTGTATATATCATAGCGACCGCGATGTCGGCAGTCGCCTCGGTGGCTCCGAGGCAAGAGCGCCGGTGTAGGACGCCGATCTCACTACCCCTCCGCTTCGACTACGGTAGTGGTTATGGCGTACGCCAAAATCAGTACCGTAGTCGTTTCGGCGTACGCCATAGTCAATACCATAGTCTTTTTCGCATACCCCAAACACACTATCCTTACGCCAAATTCAATACCTTGAATGACGTCGGTTCAGCAGGGGTTGAGCCAATCCGTATTTCGCTAAAACTGGCGGAAGTAACTTTCTGCAGCAAAATACCCTGATTGTTTGTTGTTGTTTGTATGAGCAGCGGAACGCGCGCGGAAGGCGTTGTTAATTTTGATTACCGTTGATACGGCTGACGGCGCACAGAGCTGAAGGGCACAAGCAAGGAAGCTTGGAGTGATTCTGTGTCAATGTGATTTGACGTCGCTTCTTTCTGTTTCTTCAATCATGGTGCAAACGCAGGTGCCCGACTCCCGAACGATTCGAAGGCAAGAGTGGTAGCCCGCCTATCCGCTGGTCTTTCAATCGCATGCCCTGTCGTCATTTTGGGCACAGCGGAAGAAAATAAGACGCTCACTATTTTAAATAGCGTGCGATCGGCCTGTCTAGGTTTTGGCGACACCGTTTCAGGCTGTAGATGAGAAGATTTAGCCACTACAGTACGACTGCTAGCCTGGGGTCTGTGCCTCACAACAGATCGAATCGGGTGGTGGTGTGGATCCCTGGCAGTGGGACCTTTCGCGGTACGAGTTGCGGAGCACTAACACGCTCGACCTCCGATACCCCCTTGGGTCGCAGCGCTTGCTGAAAGAAGTTTTGGATCGTTTTACGCAGATTTTGCAGTGCGTACGAGACGCACAACAGCTACGTACTACGTCCTAGATGCCCAAACTGAGGATCGCTACTTGTGCGCGGCTCTCGTGATCTGGGGAACAGCCATGAAAATGTTGCATTAAGAAGTACGAAAAAGTAATATTATAAAAATAGAGTATTTAAAACTGGCTTGCATTGTCACTGAACATATGAAAATAAAACTGATTAGGAATGCCAATCAGATCGGGTGGGAATGTGATATAGATCTTTAAATAGGCTCGGATGGTATCGGATTATGTGCGAAGTTGCGTCGGAACAGGTGGGCAGGGTTGCTAGATTCTCCATCCCCCACATAATTCAAACTCGTTGCCCCCCATCCCTGTTCCTATATTCTTCCAATGTGGCAGGTCTTTTTTTTTGTGTGTGTGTGTGTGTGTGTGTGTTTAGAGCTTTCAGTTTTCTATACTTCATCTCCCCTTAGCATGGACTGTTAGCCAGATTCTACAAGTGTGAGCTAATTGCTTTACCATGGCGGTTGCACGAGTGCTCATTCACTGCAAGCGCTGTGAAGGCAGTCGAGGCCATACCATCTTGTGCTTGCGCAGCCTTTGCGGTTTGAGGTCCTTTGTTCTTTATTTTTGTGTCTGGGTTTCATGTTCTTTTTGTTTCTTGTTTCGTGTGCTGAATATGGTTGGAAGTTATGTTTCGCCTAGTAGTAGGATCTTTTGTAAAAACATCGGTTTGAGAGTAAATGGTTCTAGTACCTTCTTTCTTTTCCTTCTGGCCGAGCAATGAACCTTTTGTAGAAACATTGGTTTGAGAGTAAACGGTTCTAGTACCTTCTTTCTTTTCCTGCTGGCCGAGCAGAGAGGGAAAATGGTTTCTTCGTGCTCGTGCCGACTTCGGGACAGAAGATAACCCACGATGGGGACAAAGGCAAGTTTGGGGAAACCGTATCTAGGTCACAGCGGCTCAATGGGCAAACAGGATGTGTCTCACGTTTTGCGTGTGGAACAGGTTGCGTGTGGAACAGGCGCACCAGGCAACATCCTGTTTGCCTGGTGCGCGCATTGTTTTCTAGCCATTTATTCTCTATCCCAGTCGCGTGTCTAGGTGGCAGCACGTATTCGCCAAAGGGTGGATTGTGAAGGAGGTTTGGACGTGTATATAAGGCGGTGTTTGTTGAATAAACTTCAACCTGTGTCCGAGACTTCAATGTTCATTTCATTTTTATTTTTATTTTCCTAAGTCTCGGGTTTACTATGTTTGTCATTCACCAGCTCGCCTGTGTTTTCTCCCTTTCTTCACTGAATAATGTACTGGTCAAGAATTATCTGGTCTTACCCAAAGTCGAAGGGAGACCAATGAAGTTTGAGGTAGACACAGTAGCTTACCACCTTGACCAGGGCAAGACCCTATAGATGACGCGTTGCTGACACATGAGGAAGTTCTTGACCCAGGGATGAGCAGGCACAAAGAACCCTCGGTGAACCTGGATCTGAAAAAAGATGAAGCACTGCGCTTTTTGAAGGCCAGCCCTGTTCCTTTTGCAATGTGTACCGCAGTGGAGGCAGAACTCCGGATGCTCCAAAGCTAAGGCATAATCGAGCCAACACAACACTGAACGCGGTTGAAAAACTGGCGGTAAATCTGATGCGGGCTGTAACAGATTTTGTGGTGAGCGTGTCTGGAGGCACCACTTTTTCAACACTGGACCCCACTAATAATAATAATAACAATAATAATTTTTATTTGCACGAGAAAGTTTGCCCACTCAGCGGCGTGCGAGGCTAGACAGAAAGGTTAGTACCCTTACGCATGTGCGCCTGCTAGCCCGCCACTGAGTAGGTAAAAACATAAACAAACTGTAGTCGTAAGTACAAGATAACACATATACACGTATGGAAACAATGAATAATCATAACCCAGAGGGGAAGATAAGAAAACTCGCTGTGCCCCAACCCACCGCCACGCAGACCACGGCAGAGGCCCCAGCCACAAGGCATTCCACTAGCTGTGTGTGACAGTGGAGACAGCAGATATGCTCACCATGAACACCATCAAAGGACGACACAGAGTGAAAAGGATGCTCTTGAAAATTTCGGCTGCCGCGGCAATTTTCAAGCTCTGCAAGGAGACAGTCCTAGCAGGAAAACTTATCATGAAATTTTACCTGGGTAATGTTGTTGTGACGATCTGGATCGGTCATCAAGATAAATGGGCACCGTGCTCAAGAAAGACATGTCAACGTCATCAGCTACCATGCCAAAACTACTACTTTTATTTCGATCATGAGCGCTCGCACGAGCCGCTTCAGAGCGATGTCTCTTTTGCAGCTCGTCACGTGCCAAGGGTTTTAAGTGTCGACCTGATATCACGCTGCCACGCAACAAACACTGAACAAACATTAAACAAATACTGCGTCGAGCAATATGCACATGATTAAATAATGATATACATACGACGTGATAAATGAGAAAAAAAACATAAAGTTTACAAAGTTCAGTCCCCAGGTAGAGGCTGCACAAATTTGACGACCGGCTTCAGTTTCTCCACATGCACTACATCGCGGCCAGTACCGTCCACGAGTTCAAGCTCGTAGTTCACGGGAGAGAGCCGGCTCACAATTTGGCGAGGGCCAGTAAATCATACACTGTTAGCGAAAATGTAATATTTCGCCTGTTTACACCCCATTTTCACTCGTTAGCATATTTTTACACGCTCTGCTAGTGATAAATCGTCAAAAAATTACTTGGGGTAGTAAAAATTGGTGTTTCGGTTTCGGTTTACACGACTAGGCGTGTAAGCAACACTGAAAACACCCCAGCCCAACACCCCAAAACGTCGAGCGCCATGTTGCTTCTGCCTTGAAGCGGTACGGCGGACGTAGCAGCCGAAGGTGAGTGTTTGATTTTTTTTATCAAGTTTGTATAGAATGTAGCACGTCTCACATTTTTATTACATGACATTCAAGAACGTTAGATTTGCTTTGAGCAAGCCGGCTCAGGCGTTAAGCCCGATTCACATAACCGGCGTTTAGCCACCCCGTCGATTGGAAACGACTCGACTGCTCGCCGGTTCTTTTGCGCGAGCTTTCGCTCGGGCGCTGTGAACCCTATGAACTGTGGTGCTCAAAGCTAGCACAATTAGGCACGGCTAGCGTCCCGGTGGAAGCTGCAGAGAGCGGAAACCGAAGACACCGTCGCATAAGAGTGGCGAAGCCGCGATCCTGCGCTGATCGTTGTCCCGCCGCTCTCTCCGGCAATATCGACACTTCGCTGCTGGGTGTCTCGTATTTCGACGTTTTAGAGAAACTTGGCATTGGCAAGCGCGAGGAGTCTCTATATCGTTTTCTCCGTCGCCTGCATGGAGGAAACACGGTGGCGATAGAAACATATGCTCATGCAGTCAGTCAACTTGGAGAATCCCCCTGTTCCCTCAATCCTATCGCATTCTTTGACTGCGTTTGTGACAACAACGTTTCCCCAGTGTGAAAGCTTTCAGTCACAACGGGCTGCAAACTGGGTTGTGCATTGCATGTAGCCCTGAGGGAATTCTTCGCCGGAGACACCAGCACATTAGTTTCATTGGTAAGGTGACCGGCCACTAACGTGTTTGGCAAATGAAGCGATCACGGGTAAGTAGAAATGCAAACAATGTTGAATGAATATTAAGGTGGTTGTAGCCAGAGCCTGCCAGTTGAAATCAACCTTTAACAATATAGTCTGCGGTAACTTCTTTTTGCACTTAGGATTGCAATTTTAAACACAAAGCCACTCCACATAGCTGTCGAAAATCGTGTAAACAACAGAAGTCATCGTCCCCGGTTCGGATGAGCGAAGCCTTAGCTTGATGAAAAGAATGGCGGTCTATACTTCTTGGTTGTTTCAATCACAACCTCGCACAGCTGAACAGACAAACAAATCAAGGAAATATATCCCGCGCTGCCTTGCAAATCACAGCACACAAGCAGGGTACATAGCAGAGCACAAAACACTGGCAATGAGCACACGGAGGCATGCAGCTTCCTTTCTTTTTCCCTCGGCGAATGATTGGTTTGCTGCAGCATTCTGTAAGCACGTCGACATTCAAAAGTTGAGCCTGATCTGTCTTGCAGTGCCTTGCGGAACGGCAAGTATCGCCCACCATTCCACAAGGCACTGCAGGACTCGCAAATGTGTGAACAGTGCTTTGCAATAAAGGCCATGATCGGGCAGCAGGTGCCCATCTAAAGACATTTAATATTGATTGGCATTGAACTAACCTTTGGGCTTCATCACGTAGCAAGCATGGGTGAGGTATAATTCAAGAACATTTAATGTTCGACGAGTTTAATACGTTGTGGTGCTTTCCCATCTGTTTCGGTGTCACGGAGTGGGGTTCAAATTAATAAAAATAATTCAATGATCCACTCTGAGAATAAACGAGAAATTACCGGAAAAGAACAAGAGAGCTAAGTTCGACCATTGACTAGCGCTAGGTCCACGCCTGGTGTATAATCAGTAGAGAAAGATGATGACACAGGGAGGATAAGCAAACAAAAGATTAGATTTAATAAAGTGAAAAACTAAGCTGTACACGGCAATAGAGCACTCAACACAAACCACACTCCAGCTCAAAGCTATGGAGCCATGCGAGCCAGAAACTAATACTAAACAGACTCGACGCTCATAAAACCGGAATAAGCCAACGAAACAGTGACGAAAACCCGACACTAACAACGAGAGCAAACCGAGATGGAGCTCGAACGTTACCGCTACACACATGGGATAATCCCCCAAAACAGTCGCGACAGAAAGTAGCACTGTGTAAAAATCTTCCCAACATTCAACAATTCGTACTTCAGAGCCAGAGAATGCAGTAGACAAGTCCTAGAAAACCAGGCTTAGCTTTCCGGTAGGTGCCGAGTCCAGAGCAGTCCGTAGTCTGGAGTTGTCGGCCGAAGAACGGCGTCTCGAAGTCCAGCGGTCCAATTAGAGGCTTGATGAGGTCGACACCGCGCACCACGCAGCCACACACGCTTCAGCACAACAAACTCAAACACTTGTCCGACATGCAGGGCAGAAGCCAAAAATTACACGTTCCAAGACTCATCTGCAGGGAGTAACCGCGTTGAGTAGCGACCCGGCCAGCTCTGGGGTTGGACTACCTTCTTTGTTCCCGAACCCCCTTTTATAGGCTCGTCTACCGACCAACCTCCCGTTTCCCCGCCTTTCGGGTCAGTCAACTTTCAAGAAAAACAAAGCTACACAGCAACGACCCGAATGGCAAAACCTATTACATTTTTCAGACAACCAAACATATGTGCCCATTTATTCCCCCATACGAGTCCAAAAACATCAATTATCGCCGATACATAGAACACGACAGGCGGCAGACTGAGCAAAGCCGCCGCCTTCAAAAAGCGCGCTAGCCAGCGTAAACATCTTTGTATCCCGGCGGCGCCCCTGCATGTCAAATCGGCACCATACGCGAGCCAGCATACGCACCCCTCCGTCCGCGAGGTCAAAGCCACAAACTGTGACCTGGGATGATCTACGTCGCCCGTTAACAAAAACCCATTCCGCAAACGAGCAAATTCGTTGGGGACTTAGAAAGGAACTACGACGGGACGAACTGAGATTAAAAGTGGCACCACACTCCCCCTTTTTGACCGTACCAACACTTAAAGTGGTCCAAAAAAAAGATCATCAAAGTATTTAAAAAAATGAAGAGAAGCCTGAATTTGTGACACCCGGTTTCTCCATCCTGTGTTTATTTTTGTGCTTTTTCTATTACGAAGCGAGACATTATTCCAGCCGTAGGCACCAGATGTAATTCCCGTCTGCGATCAAAGATTATAGGATCGTAACTGCCGGCAGCTAAGTGTCAATTACATCCGGCTTGTGCATACAGTGCAACATCTTTTGCTATTCAGCCGATCATCACTTTACAGCCTGGGTATCTGTTCTTGTAAACGACAGTAGTGCTACATGTTAAACGGCTCTAAAGCGATAGAGCAAACTCGCATCTCATTATCTTTTAGCTGAATAAACTGTTTGTTTGGTTATGCTTGTTATCCAATTTTTGTTTTAAATTTAATTTTCTCATATAAACACCTTACATTATAGAAAAAAAATCTTTTTATAGTACGGAGGTGTCCATATTAAGAAGACATGACTGCATCATCTTTGAAACTAGTTTGCCACAGCCAGTGTTATAATATGTATTGATTTTTTATGCAGTGCCTGCCTTTCCTTGCCCCTTGTGAGGACGACTGAGAAAGCGACTTTGCGCCACAACAACGGATGGCAAGTGTCCCGAGTGTCGTCACCTATAGTGGTCATGTGCTATGTGTTCGCAGCATTGTAAGCCAACCGTGGAGCACTTTCAAAAGGGAACTTTCGCCATGTGCACAGTATGGCCGTGTACAATACGGGGCACATACAGTCAGAAGAATTATGAGAGGGAACATGCGGGCGCGTGTCACTTGGTACAGGCAGAGCAGCCTAGCAAGTGTCATGCTTGTGCACTGAGGGGCCCTGGTTTGAAGAGCCGAGGCAGAAGTTTCAGCGGCGGTGTCACCGCCCTGGCGGCTTGTCGCCGAAGCAGAAACGGGGTTAGCTAGCTTTGCTCGTGGCTGGCTTTGTGTAGTGTGTGTAGACCGGGAACGTAGGCTTATGAACTTCGGCAACAAGAATACTACACGGCTTTGGTGTTTTGGTATGAGCAACAAACGTGACACTATCTGCTACGACTAGCTACGACCACCCACCGCAGCGGTGAAGACATCCAAGAAGCAGAACCTGTGTATTACGCCGTTGCCGTAACCCAACAGTGCTCATTTGTCATGGAGGGCTTTCCGCCCAGAGACCTTGCTCGTCACTGAGTGTTATTTCCCGTGTTTCTCTTTGTGTGCGCAGTGGCTGGACGGGCCTCATACAGCAGTTCTTCAGTCTCAAAGGTGACTAAAAGTTGAGGGTGGATGGACTTGCAGCAATCCCCTCGGTTGGTGCGTGTGACAGAACCTTTGTACGGCATCATCGGGAGGATGCTGTTGTGAGTTAGCAAGTTGTCCAATTGTATGTTCATTATGCTAATATTTGAAAAAGCTTGTTTAAAAGGATGCTGGACCAAAATTTGGATTTCATAAAATAAGGCCGCGGAAGCTTTGAATGGGAGCTCTACAAACTCCGAAACATCACTCATACATTAATATTTCAAACGGATGGCCGTATTCTTGGAAAGGAAAGGGCACAATCAAACAGGAAATGTGACATCATACTTCTCCTGGTACACTTTAGAATGAGGGGAAGCGGCCTCGCTTCTCTCATTCCCGCTTCGGTTCACCTGCTTAAGGGGATGAAGCCTAGAGGAGAGGGAATGAGAATCGCGACATCACATGTCTCGTCGGCCTTGTTGAATCCCACACGTTTCCAAAAATACGGCCATCCGTTAGAAATAATGCTCTATGTGTGATGTTTTGGGGGTTTTGCAGCGTCCCGCCTACCGCCCCAGTGTTGTTTTGCAAGCTTCGAATTTCGGTTAAGCATACCTTTTAATATGAATAATTGTGTCATCAGAATGTTAGAACATGTCAGTTCTACACAGCTACTCTCAAACACTTTCGAGTGGTCTCGCCTGCCAGATTCAAAGGGGGGGGGGGGGGGCAACATGTACATGTTTTTATGTCTACAGCACAAATAGTTCCTATCATGCACTCTAAATAGCTGTCAATCGACAGACTGGGTAAAAGAGTGAGCACAAACAAGTCCAACTACCAACAATGCTGTCCATGGCGAATCTTGGACACCATGTCTTACGTTATGTGGCCTCAGCGGTCTTTCTATAGTTCTTTTCATTGTTGCCGGTAGAGCAGCTACCGATAGGGGGGGTTGCGAGGACGTCAACTTTGAAATGCAGTTTCTTCACATAATGTTTGCACTTTGGGAAGTTTCTACACATATACCTTGAAGTCGCTATTGTACGGATGAAACAACTTTGTAAGAGTGTCTATGAAAACTTGGGCAGGGTTCTCTTTAACGTGCCTGACTTACAACAAGGCTGCCCAACTTGAGAAATTTCACTGGTGGGAAGCTTATTTTCATATAAGAATGGTGTACTTCTTCACAGCGCTGTATGTATCCAACAGAAACTCCAGATGTGTTCAATAAAAGTAGCATTTGCTAATATTGTGTTTTCTGTGTATCTGATGCACTAGGTTGTATTTGTTTTGAACGCTTGCTACGTTTAGGCTATAAAAAATAGTCTAAATTTTATGCCGACAAGCTTATTGAAAAAGAAGTGTTCGGTCTGAATAAAAGATTCCAGAAATTACACTAAATTAAATTGCTACTTGGGGTAGCAAAAATGGTGTTTTACAGTCGACTCTCATTATTTCAAACTCCAGGGCCCGTTTGCTCGAAGCGCTAACCGCGGCTGAAGTTAGCCGCAGTACCTAGGAGAGGGATTTTCAAATCACGTGACTGGCTCGGTAGGGATGCGGAAAAGCGTGGCGGTGCCCCGGTGAGTGAGCGCCGCACGCTTTGGAACTAATATGTCGTTGTAGCTGCAATACCGGGCGCGTTAGTCAGCAACGAATGGTGCAGGAGGCTTTCGCTTTGCCTTACCTCACTTCATCACAAAGCATGAGCAAGGCTCTTGCCGCATTTTTTAGATAGTCTTTCGACTCTGGCCATTCCTAAGCCTAAATGAATGTGGTAATTGTCGGCTTAGCAACATCTTTGGAAAGCGGATTGTCTTCACTCTATCGGTCGGGTATTGATTGCACACAAAAGCAAACAGCATCCCTATAGACCTTTTTCTAAATTACCCAAGCATCGAGAAGAACGCTGGAAGTATAATTCTGCGGTCCGCGCGCACTGGCCTTCCTCTTATAAAAGATTCGAAGTAAATAATCATAATAAATATTTGACCAACGCACGTGCAAGACAAAATTTGTTTTAGACTTTTTGCTTTAGAACAGTTACTACTTCAGACGCCAGCACGTGCAACGCGTGTAACTACACTTGTAGCATGCACCTCGGTGCTTGGGAAATTTAGAGAAAGGTCTAATATGGTCTATTGGGACGCTGTCTGCTTTTGTGTGCTATTAATACCCGGCCGATTGAGTCAAGGTAATCCACTTTCCAAAGACATTGCCATGCTAACATTTATCGCGTTCATTTAGGCTTAGGAATGGCCAGAATCGAAAGACTATCTAAAAAATGCGGCGAGGTCATATGCTCATGCTTTGCGATTTAAATGAGGTAAGGCAAAGCGAAAGCCTCTGGCATCATTCATTGCTGACTAATGCGCCCAATATTGCAGCTACAAGGACATATTAGTTTCAAAGCGAGCTGCGCTCACTCACCGGGGCACCGCCATGTTTCCCTGCATTCCTGCCGAGCCAGTCACGTGATTTCAAAATCCCTCTCCTAGGTACTGCGGTTAACTTTAGCCGCGGTTAGCGCTTGAGCAAACGGGCCCTGGAAGCCACACACTTTAGTTTGAAATATCAGAAGATTGAATTATCAAAATTCATCTAAATATTGTCACGAATAAAAACATACTTCTTTATTAAACTTAAAATCAGTGTAATGCGCCGAACTTGTGCTGAGAAACATAAATTAACAAAGACTTTTGATGGTGTCGAAAGGACAACTGCCTCAAGCAGCCAAGCGAAGGTACTTTTGTAAGCGCGTGGGTATCTAGAAGTTTCTGAGCTCGAACAAAAAAAATTTAGAGTCGTCTCATCATTCCAGTTACGCAAACAAAAGAAAGAAGGACATGCGCTGGCGGGGTCAGCGGCATGTGAGTCGATCACGCTGCTGACTCGGCTATTTGCACGTGGCATTACTCCCCTCTTGTGAAAGACTCGTCTTTATGCAACACAAAATTAAATTAACAGCTTAAACAAGACTAGGTCAAAATACAGAGTCTCGTAAATAGCAGATTTTCACAGTCCTACCGAGCATACCTAGTTCAGTTGAGTCGGAAGACGTGAATCGCCTACGGGTCGCAGAGGGCAGCGTGACAATGTTGATGTGCCATTGGCCAACGACTTACAACTTGCGTCTCATGTAGCGAATAACCTTGAGGTCGAAGCACCACTTTAACAGTTCCTTGCTGCGACGATGAATTGGTGTTTAGATTCACAGTGGGTAGCCAGGCTGAAACTGGGCGTTGTGGTGACAAAGATTGTAGCAGTCATCGTCAGGAAGTTATGGCTTGCATCAAAATGCGACCAAGCTGGCAAACTTCCTCCGTTCGTTGAGTGACATACCAGGCGTCGTCGTCCTGTTCGTCTTCGTGACAGATACCACACTTGCCGTAGGTATTGTCATCGGGTTCATCATCAAGGTCGCCGTCAAGTTTGTAGTCGTGGTTGTCGTTAAAGGGGTACTCCGCCGATTTTTGAGCTACCTCAACTAACTATATTTTCTGACTCCCAGGCCTTTACCCGTTCTGGAATGCTATTTAATATCGTGAAATTCATAATAGTTATTGCGAAATCGGCAAATGAAAATGATGCAAAAACAGACATTCAAATATACCCGCCCTTTTCAGGGCCGTGACGTCAGTGGAAGTTCAGCTTGCCAGTCGGGCGAGCAGTCTAAAAAATAGAATATGCCAATTATTTGTTCCGTGCTGGAGCGCGGGGACTGGAGCGAGCTTCCAAGGCATTCATTTGACACCATGAAACTGCTTCGAATCAGTTGGGAACAAATTCTACAGTCCAAAGAGTGAACCCCTGCACTTCCAATGACGTCACTTTTTCATTGTTGCCAGTAGCGACTTTCAGTTTGAAAAACACGGTGAGGACCAAAATTGTAAATTCAATAACTTCGTGAAAAAAAATTATTTTGAGCTAATATTTGGGATACTATTTTGGCGATGTTGTTTGGCGAGTTTAGCAAAATTTCAAGCAAATCGGGGACCATGAAGAAATCGGCGGAGTACCCCTTTAATTAAAGGGCAACTCCGGACCATACTTTCAATTTTGGGATTATGACTGTTTTTAGTGCAGTCAGCGTCCCTGAATTGCAAGGTGTAATTTTTTCCTCGTTATTGTGCGTAGTTTTAAAGATATGGACGCCTCAAAGTTTTGTTTGGGGCACGGCCAACAAAACCGAAACTAGCCGCTCGAGGCCCTGGCAGCACTAGAAATCAGCCGCTATGTGAACGTGACGTCAGGATCGTTCTCGTTCAACGAGTACGCAGGTTGATCAGCAGCTACTTCTGTTGCGCTAGCCGTCTAAAGGTAGGAGGTAAGCTGATTTTATTTTAATTCTGTATATGTGGTAGTTATCCAGCACATGTAGGAAGAGTTAGTGCGTATACCCAAAAGCTAGTGACTGGAAAACCCGTAAACTCGTACAGTGCCGTACTCGGCCGCTGCCGCCGTGCGTGTGCCATGCCGTACTTGTCGCTAGTATACCCAAAAGGTAGCGACTTGAAAACGAGTGAACTCGTTCAGTACCGTACTCAGCGGCTGTCGCCGTGTGTGCAGTCTTCCGTACTCTGTCGCTAGGCCTAAATTGTCATCGGGGCTCCGTGGATGGAGCGGCGTTGCTCTACGACGCGCTGCCAGTGAAGTACAGTACTGGGGGCCCTCTCGCTTTCGCGCTGCGGGTCAGTAACAGACGCGAAGCTTTGAGGCTTTCCGGCACGGGCTGCTGCGTTAGGGCTGTACATGTCTGTTTTTGCATTCTTTTTTCCTTGGGCGCGTAAAAGCCAAAGTCCACTCGTCGAACAGCGTTTACCCACACCTTCTTCAATTTCTGGTACGTTGGAAACTTGTGAAAAAGCACCTCCGGGTTGTGCAGCGGGTTGTTTGAGCAGCCCACAGCACTACAAGTTCTACTCGGCATCCTTCGAGGAACAGCTGGGCAGTCTTGGGCGCTACGAGTTGCTCGCTAAAACCAGTCTTTGAGTCCTCACAAGCAAATAAACAAAAGGCTATACCGAAGCTACACGGGCTACAGATAAAAGCAATGGCTAAACATGACAATCACAAGTCCAAGTAGCGGTGGTAGCGGTTCAAAGAAGTGCACTCCGCGTAACGCTTGGAGGAAAAAAAGAACGATACTGACGTCACGGCCCAATGTTGCTTTAGTGATCGGCAACCCGCTAGCCGACCGCTAAGGTGCAGCGGCTCGCGGCGGGTCACATTTTTATTATCGGCATTAGTTGAGAATGCGGCATCCCACGGACGTAATATTTTGGCTGGGGTCGTATTTTGTGTCACTACAGCGATACCAGTAATTTCTTTAATTTCGAGTTTTGGCCGGAGTTGCCCTTTAAAGTCATCGTCCGGATTGTCCTTGGATAACTGTCAAAGCCGTAGTCTGGATCGTCTTCCATGAAATTGTTTGAGTCTTCGCCTGGGTCATCATCAGTGTCGTCATCAGTCTCGTCACCACGGTTGAAGACTGTTTGTCATCGAGGCCGTTGTCAGGTTGGTTGTTGACATTGTAGCTGGGTTTGGTCTTTGGAGTTGTCGTCCGTTTCATCATCAGCGTAGAAGTCGTCGTGATGTTTTCGTCTAAGTGTGGTAGCCAGGTGCTTTGTCAAGTTCATTGTCCGGGTCGCTTCCGAGGCCATAGTTGAGGTCGTCGTTGGTGTCAGAGTTGGAGTCGTCCTCGGATGATTTCAAGGACGTCGCCTTCACGATCGTCGTCTTCAGAGTTATCGTGTTCACAGATGGTACGCTTTATGGGCATAGACTGCGTTACCCTGCACATCCACCAATATGTCATGAACAAAAACAAACTTGATTAATAAAACTTCAGATCAATGTTAAATGCAGCGAACTTGTGCCGAGAAACATAAAGTAACAAAGACCGCACATACTTTGACAGCGACAAAAGGACGACTGACTCGAGCAGCCATGCGAAGCTCTTTTTGTAAGCCCGTAGGTATCTAGAAGGTTCCGAGCTCGAACAAACAAGATTCTCAAGTCATCTCAAACATTCTAGGCGTGCAAACAAACAAAAGATTCCCCATTCCACCCAACTCCATTGCAGAGAATTGGAATTTTCTAATACTAATTCCATTCCTTTGAACTCCTGGAAAGGAAAAACTGGGCCCATTCCCACTCCTGGAATGGCTGAACTGCTGCATTCCATTCCTCTCAATCCCTCCCAATTGTGAAAATGGCACTTGACAGCTAGTACTAAGTTACTGGAAAATAACGTCGGCGTAAAGCTGGCGTTGTGAAATACGTAGACAACTGCAAAATTCAAAACCCTACCCGCAATCATTGATTTTACTAAGTTGAGCTTTGGTCGCACATAGCACTAGTGGCAATTGGTATGGGGGCACTGTAGATATTGATTGCACCACCTGGTGTGAAAGCCTCGTAACAGAGAGGAAAACTAAGTCGCCCATCTTTTCCACAAAAGAACCGTATATGTCCTCCACTTTTACGAGATACATAATAAGTGAGGAGTCGCGTGTATTAATGAAGTGCGGGCGGTGTGACATTGTCCCTGCCTGGTGGCCTGCAACTGGTGCTGTAATCACACATGGTCCCAACAGCCCTATGGTTGCATCTCGCAGCACCAGGAACGACACTTTGGCTGTGATCCAAATCTTACCCAAATAGATCCGAGTTACTCCGGTGGGTCGTGTCACGTGACAACACAGATTGAAAAGTGCTGGGTACGGGTAGTTTTTGGAACGCTGAGGTACAAAACCCTTACCCTGGATTAAGATCGAGTAAATTGCCCTTGTCAGCCTACAACTCTACAGTTTGGGTTGCTTCACTGGGGTTGCCACTTTCATCCTCGAAGGAACATAAGCAGTCAGATAACCAAACCGTCAGTTACCTAAGTGCAATAATGCCGTTTCGAAAGCCCCTTTGACGGCATCTAGGCAGCTCGCATTAGAACAAAGCCTATTCCATTCCTACTCTATTCTGGGCAAAATGTAACTACTAATTTCATTCCCATTCCATTCCAGTGCTGCCACCATTTTATTTGCATTCGATCCCAGGGTTGTGGAAGTGCGGAATCGTTCCAACTCTGGAGTGGCAACTCCTCAACACTGGTGATAGTCACCAAGGCACCCAGTTCAGTGTGAATGCTGTCCTCACAGCCCATCCAAAGCTGTTATTACTGTAACAAACTCCAGTACGACGAAGTAGTTGAATTCGGAAGCCTATTGTGCAGGTTTGTACCTTGCATTGTTTCCGGTATTTTTTATTTCTTTTGTATTTTATAATGGACAACAACCGTTGTAATCTCGGTATTGTTGCCAAACCTGAAGGTTTTATCATCGGTGCACTTTTAAATAAATACATATATGCCACAGCCGCAGCTCAGTGATGAGCACTTACACTGCGACTTAGGTGTTTCGTAAGTATTCATTTTGATTGCGCGATAATGATGTTTGTCTTCTGTTAGAATTAAAAAAACCAAAACAATATTCAACATGATGGATAATTTTGGACACCCGCGGCATGTGTGATCTGAGCATTTGTTCTTTTCATCTGAAGTGTGTCTCTTGCTTACTACCTATAGAGTATACAATGTTGTGGACGGAAAAGATGCTGCGACCGACTCCGAGCAATAAAAACATTCTGTTTATTCTCATGTCGTTGAGCTCGTGGTGACGAGTATGAGTAGCACTGTCATCTTTGGCGATGCCAAGGCTGAACCGATAGACTGCCGCAGAGCTATCGCCCTCAGCTCTGCACTGTGAGGAATGGCACGATTTTGTTGAAGTGATTGCGGCTCCAGAGAGGTGTCGCTGCTGTTGACATGTACCGCAAGCAGGATGACATACTAGAGAGCAGGAAAGAGAGCGTTTGGAAGCCGTGCATGCTAGTTGACGCCGAGGTCAGGAAATGAGGCAGCAGACGGGGGAAATCGACCCTGTCGTGCTTTCAGTCCGGCTCGATCAGTTTGGAGTGTACAGCCTCGGACTGAAAGGGGGATGCCGGCCGATTGCGGGGCCGATGCAACATCCCCTAAGATGAGGAACCGAACTGAGAGCGAATGCCTGACATGGCAACGATGAGGAGACCCTGGTCGGCTAGCAACATGCCTTGTGAACAGTGTGAAGATGTCGATGAACATTCACTTGCCAAGCCGGTGGGCAAGCAAGGTGGTCGCAGCCCATTGCTGGGAGATGCCGGTGCTAGATGCGACAGAGCAGAGGTGGTTGCGGAGGCGCTGCAGATGTGGAGGCTGAGAAAGTTGAATATGTGCCTACTGCATTTTCGTCCGAAAATGCAGAGCCATTGCCGTGCCCTTGGCCACGAAGAACATTCCCCTGGATAGCAGGTGCTCGGAGTCAATCATCATGTCCAGGTCACCAATCTGTAGCACTTTCGATCTTGGGGACGGAAGAGACAGTGCAACAGACTCTGAGTTTAACTGTGAAAACATTCTCTTTATTCTCGTACCGTCAAGCTCGTTCCGACGAGTAGCTTGCTTTTATACACTGCAGTCATTAGCATTATAGTTGATCTAAGTATTTTGCAACACTATTAATACGGCAGAATGGGCGAGTTGGTACGGCATAATTACGAACCAGCGCACAGGTAGACCAGTTACTCAAAATCCAAATACACAAAAATATACACTCGCACAGCGCTGATGTGAGTTTTTTGTGTTTGGATTTTTGGTAACTGTCTACCTGTGCGCTGGTTCGTAATATTGCAACACTGCCGTCTTTAGGCGGTGTGGAGGCTGAACTGATGGACCGCCAGAGGCCCATATCTGTATCTGTTTCATATACTGAATGCCTTTTTGCACGGCTCTGTGTTTACTTTTGTCTTCCAGATTTTTAGTGCTCACTTGTTTTTTTAATTTTATTTAGAGGATACTACTGGCCATTGAAGGCCCAAGTAGGAGTGGGGTACAACATATGCATTCACACACCTACAACAACAAACAAATAACACGACATTAAGAGGTTTACAACAACTAACCAGCAAATATACAGGATATATATATTTAAAAGGGGGGGGGGGGGGCGGCACAGCATGCATCAAGCAGCATGTAATTCAATCATTTCTAATAATAGATGTGAAATTTAAAACTCATATTTAAGATTGAACATTATCAAACAAATGTGAATTTAATTAAGCTATAAATTTTATATAGACTGTTACTTTTTATACAATTTTGTCTAGATTTGTCAGGATACAATCTGCAAGTACGCATAAAGTAACTGGAAAGTTGAAAGAAGCAAATTAGAGATTGCAAAACCTACTTCTCAATACATATTTTTTTCCCAAAGTATTTACTTGATTGTGCAGCTGAAATAAGGCTCCTTTTTCAGTTTTTTTTATTTGAAACACCTTAAAAATACATTGTTTTCTAAGATTTTTTTTTTATTATTATGCTTGGAAAATTAAGTTACCGATTGTGTTCAGTTTATTCTAAACTATTTATATGAAATTCCAGAGTGCTTTTGTGCATAACAGTGGCTAGATAAGGTTTTTTATAATTTCTGATAAAACAAACTGACTAGTTTCTCTTTAGTGACCGTTTCGCCAAGGTGACAGCAGAACAAGTAACGGATCCCGACGTCAAACTGCAGGAATTTAAGATATATGTTTTCTTAGCGAATGCACGCCGCTGTTGCGACATATTTGAATATCCTTATCGCTTGCTTGGGCTCAGCGGGTAATGCAGGTCGGCACTAGCGTGAGTATAAAGGCTGAACTGCATAAAGCGATTTAGCGAGGGACGGCGACAGCGACGAGTCAGCGACGTATTACGAAGATTTCTTACTATCGCTCGTCGCGTCACTCGGTTTTTGGATTTCTAGAAAACATCGTTCCGCTTTCATGCGGCTTGAGTCGTCGCGCGAGTGACCGAGCGTCAGCGAAGCGGGTCGCCGTCGCTGTTCTCGTCGCTCGCAAAATCGTTTACATTCGGTTTATACTTCACGCTGTCAATAATATCGACTCGAGCGCGCGTAATTTCATTTCCACGGGAGCGCGTGTAAATCAAACCCTAAACCAAGACGGGGGCTGCAGCCAGCAGCTTTGATAGCGTCATACAATGGATTATAGTTTGACAGAAGCAAGCACACACTTCGCTAGCGCATTCCAGCCTTGAGCGCTCGAACTTCCGAAAACGAAACCAGATTTTGCTACATTTTGGCTAGCTCGAAACATTTTTTTTTAAATATAGGGTGTCTTTTAGCTATAATCTAGACTAAGAGAAATGTGTACCTTCCCAAATTATATTTATGTCGCCGTACTATATGAGTAATAATTGTGTAATATCGTTACGTTCATATAAAATACGGGAGGTGTCACCGGACCTTCGTCTGAAACAAAAAGTCTGCTATATATACCGAGCGGGTTTCTGTTGCAATTGAGTAGGGGTGTCGGGTTGTTAGTGCCTCTGTTCGTTGTTTGTGTATGTAGATGCTTGTATGTTGATTTGTGGTATGTGATGTGATGTATGTGTTGGTATGCTGCCGTCCGTGTTCGAGCGTGTTACTTCCACAAATGTCAAAATGCCCTTCATTTTTGTAGTTTTGCGCATACTCACTAGGTGGCGCAAGCAGCCGCCCAATTTTATTTTAGCTTTGTTTGTACGTAGTCCATTTATGTGTAAGGAACCACACCACATAGCTACAGTCTAGTAGAAAAGTAACCGCGTGTTTAAATGGCGCATAGCGCCGGCGTTCAGTTCGTCTTCGTTCGCTGGCCGTTTCGGTAGCCGATTCATACCCGGAAAGCCGCAAAATTTGCGTACACACGAGATATGAGTGGATACGTCGAAACGTCGCGTACAACTTTGCTCGCGGTAAGGAGGTGAGCGGGACGTCGGTAACGCCGGTCGGGTAGGGTCGGGTCGGGTCGGTGTCGGAGCTATTCGTCGTCGCTCGCGGCAAACGGGCTTTTTTAATAAAGTTCATGTCTGTGGTCGCGAAAAGATAACTGCTGTGCAAATTACCCGGCGTCGGTGACAATGCAACCGGCTTGAGGCCTCGGCGATCGGCTGAATCGCCACGCGAACGAGACCTGCTCGATGGGGAAGCACGCTGCTAGATGCAGTCGATGGTCGCTCCCACTGTCGCGTAATCGCCGTAATGGATACGGCGTCGGCGCTTGGGGGTGAATGCTTGCGGTAGTTCAGCACGTATGGACGATTACGAACGAACACGTGCAAACTACGCTTTCGCTGCGGCGAAAAGCCGTGTAAAGCGCTGGGCCTCGCTCGTCGAACCCGTCTTGCGTCAAACGGCCGCCATTGTAAAAAAACACCCCTAGACGTGTGATCGCAGAACGAAGTACACGTTCAAAGATGTTCATTTTACACGAGACCTCGGGTGCAAACGAAACACACTGAGCCTCGCGTGTAAAACGAACACCATTTGGGGAGTCCGCCCTGGGACAACGGTTTACACGTCCTGGGGTGTATTTTTTCGCTGTGTGTGTAGTGTTGCCTTGACTCTGATGAGTGGGCTCTCCTACAACACGAGCTAGTCCTCAAAAAGAACATACATGTGCCACTGTCAAAGTCGCTTTCTTGCTTTTTTTGAGCATGCTTGATTTGTCTCGAGGTCAACTTCCGAGCTGCGTACCGCTGTCAAATGTGACACCAACGTTGGTGCTGAGGGTTGACAACTTTCCAAGGTTCTGAGACAGAAGTCCCCTGGCAAAAAAAGGCTTGATCAATGGAAGAAGGGGTCAGTGTCCGCATTGCTGAGCTTAATTGTCTCGATGCCCACTGCAGCACCAGAGGTGATGTAACACTACTGATGACACCTTCCAGGCGGTAGGGGCATCAGGTTTTCACTTTTCTCCGTCAACAATGCAACAGACTCAAAGTGCCGTTGCCATTCTAGAAATTCTTCGGTCAGCTCTTGCCGGCATCACGTGACAAAGTGGCCGCTTCTCTTACAAATGAGACGTAGCGGACGAACTTCAGGGTATTGGGACGAAGAACATTGAAAGTCCCGCAAAGTTCTTGACACATGCTGAAGCGACGCATGCTGCTTCTTTTACTTCTCTGTTGCAGAAGGGTGCTGGTGACGATTGCTGTCGTCAGCGTTCCGATGAGGCGGTGGCCGGCCCTGCTTCGAGAGCAGGAAGGAGCGCGCTTTCTTTGTCCCTGCGCAGCTTGCACTCGCTCTGCAGCGAGAGCCAAAACCGGTGTCTTTGGTTGGCTGAAGACAACCTGGTCAAAGCAAACTAAAGAGTCCAGCAACTCATTCAACGAAGCGAAGCGCCTGTCGAAGCATGCTTTCGTGCTTTGTGGAAGAGTGTGGCCAGGATAACCTTGCATTTCTCCGCCTTCTTCTCTGGGTAGCTGCACTCGTGGATGAGCTCCAGTAAACAGAAGGCGGAGTTGGTGCAGGACTCTCCCGAGTGCTGACTTGTGCTGAACCTCTTTTGTTTTGCCTCAGCTTCGTTGTCCAGGTTGTAACGACGACGGAAAGCTTTCTTCATTTGCTCCTACATTGTTAGCTTGGCTGTCTTGAGGTGGTACGTAATCCACTTAAAGTCCTTAGATGGTGGCTTGGATACAATCAATGGGATGGCCTCACCTGGTGCAACTTTAAACGTCTGGAACCTGAAATCTATCTGGTGAAACCAGGCGATAATGTCCGTGCGCAGTTGAGAAACCGAGCTGACAGTCACGTTGGTCAGCGACTGCAGTGTCTGGGGCTGAATCAGCTTGAGCAGGAACATTCTTCCTAGGTGCCTTGGACCTTTTTATCTTTGCGGACTCTTGGAGCAGTGTACGTCAGAGTCCACGCTGCACGAAAACTCCGAGGACGAGGTTTTCGGCATCCTTGCCTCGAGCTGATCAAGACGATCCATGATGCTGACAGGTGCCAGCAGGCAAATTCAGTGTTGCCTTTAGCTGTGCGTTGAAGAATCTGAACGCAGACATTTTGAGCAGACTGCCTTTCCTGCGGGCAAGGATGAGCCCAACCCTCCCACAGTTCTGCTCATGTTGCAAGCGTTGACAAGGGCGCTATAGTCTGTTGCAGGTCAAGAATAGCATGAGAGTGGAGGAGAGGAAACCACGTCTACTTGTCATGATAGGTGGTTTGCTTCTCTCCAGTGTTCGCTCCGCCAATGTCGAGAGAGAGGGACAGAGACTTCTCCTGCTATTCTTGACCTGCAGGAGACTCTAATTATGTTCCAGAAGCTGGCAGAAAAGACCACATAGAATTTTACCCTTTCGCACATGTCCGAAGCAGTTCAGGGTAGAAATGTCGGAGGCCGCAGAGAGGATATTTTTGACCTATTCAAGAGTTTTGTTACACTGCTGCTGCCGCTATTCATTCTGAGAACTGCAGCCCCTGCACGCGTGATAACACCGCTGTGGGCCTGTGCGTGCAGTACACGAAACGACACCACCTGTCTTGTGGACGGCCGTCTGTCCCCTGTGAGCAGTTATGGCATCACCAAGCATGTGCACAATAGCTGGTGAGATCAGTGCGTTGGTGACATGATGTTGTTTAATGCAGGGATCATGTGTTGTGATACCAATGGATCCACGGTTTGGGTCGCTGACAATTTGGTGCACTCCGTATACCGCAGAATCATCGCCATGGAAGCCTCTGCCAGAAGCTATATGTCCGATGGCCAGGAATTGGGGAACATAGAATAAATGGGTGTAGGACAATATGGTCCCGGACAATATGGTCCCGGACAATATGGTCCCGGACAATATGGTCCCAGACAAAATCGTCCTGGGCAAAATGGTTCCAGACAATATGGTCCGAGACAAAATGGTCCCGGGCAAAATGGTCCTGGACAATATCATCCCGGACAATATGATCCCGAACAATATGGTCCCAAGCGCAAACCTGGACAAAATGGTCCCAAGTAAAATTTCCGACAAATTTGACGCACTGTCTAAAATGTCACTGATATCCGCAGCGATTACTTTTAACGGTCTATTCGTCACATGTCGATTCGTCATAGGGGGAATAAAGGCAATCTACCGTGCAGATACCGCATGTTTTGGTGCAATGTTAGAAAATAAGAATGGAAAATAATAAACATGATTTTGAACACATGACATGTTTTATTACGTTCCCACAAAAGGTCTGCCCTTCTTTGATGCTGTTTGGCCTCAGCAGCCCTTGCGCCATAAAAACCCAATCCAGTCCAAAAGGTCTACGATCTTGAAATGGCACTTGGCCCACGCCTTTCAGAGGGTCGATCATCGATACGGCTCAATTGTTTGTACTGTGTGCAGATTGTTTGAAGTTGCTGTTGCATTTCTCGGTAGGCTGGTTGAAACTCAAGTTGAACACACGAAAAGTAGAACAAATGGCGAAAATTATGCGTGAAAAATATAAACTTTAGATTGACGAACAGCTCGCAATATAAGTATTTTGCGAATCACATTTAATAACATAAACCTGTGAAGACCAAGCAATTAAAAAGTAACTTTAAAATAATCAATGGCTCATGTCACAAATGTTTACCAAAAATAAATAGATGCAATCTACAAACCTGTGAAAAGCAAGAAAAAAAAAAAAGAAAAATGCAGCGAAAACAACATGGGACCATTTTGTCCAGCTAGCTGGCACTCGGGACCATTTTGTCCGGGACCATATTGTCCGGGACCATATTGTCTGGGATCATAATCAAGACCATTATGTATGGATCCCATATACTCAATGCCAAACAACCAGAAAGCCAAGCTAAAAGCACTGACAGTGAGAATGGCCAACATCTTGGAATGAAATTCACATAGGCTTTGCTGGTTCAGTGATGAAAAGCATTTCAGGTTGTTATACACCAAATGGCTGGAGGTGTGAGTGGATAGCAGCATGTCGTCGAGCGTAGTAATCAAGGATTTATGGTCTTTATTAGACACAATTGAAGTGTTAATGAAGGTTTGTTTGGGCAACGGAGCTGCTTTAAGTTGCCATGATTTATTGCATGAATATCATATCTGAGTCACCAGCGCGATCATCACCGGCAACTCACAGGCTGAGCAGATGGTACAGGAGCTCAAGCAATTGCAAGGGCAACTACAGTAGATAAAGAAATTTCAGGTTTATGATTGGTTAAGCGTCATGTAGGTACAACAGGCTCAAAACAAAGAGGACTAAGGAAAGGAACAAACACCACAGGACGAGTGCTGCACTAGTCCTGTGGAGCTAGTCCTCGTTGTTTTGCGCTGTTTTATGTTTAGCCTTCAATAAAATGACCAGATGTCTCCATTTAGGCGGGGACAGATAACGCTTTTCCGGCCAAGGTCGCTGTCCCGCCAGCGGGCTTGTGGGACAGCGCGTTTTCTTTTTTTTTTTTTTTTTTTTTTAAGGGGCGAAGCTCCTTAGGGGCTAGCCATGTCCGTATGTCCATCCGATGTCTGGCGTCGGGTGCTCGTGCTCACGAGCACGTGAGCACATGCTCCCGTGCTCGTGTAGGGCAAAAAACAACCGCATATCTCCCCGTGGTGAATGATGTTGATGGGGCGAAGCTCTGGTGGAGCTGGTACGTCTGCGTAGACGCTGAGCCGCGCAGCATGCCGAGCCTTTCGTTCGTTTTCATCCATGTCAGAAAGAGAATGTGTGGTATATGGAACGTGGTTATATCAGCATTTGAGCATTTGACCGCAGCGTGACATGGATGAAAACGAACGAAAGGCTCGGCATGCTGCGGCTCAGCGTCTACGCAGACAAGCACCACCAGAGCTTCGCCCCAATCAACATCATTCACCGATGCGGTTGTTTTCGCTTCGGCTGCCCCGAACCCAGAATAGATGAAAGACACAGTTAAACGAAACTATCGCACCAGTGAGAGGTTACTTTCCCTGATGAAGGGACAAAATATGCTTGGCAAAGAAGATGCTGGTGCTGTTAATTCATATGACATCCCGGGCCAGTTGATCGATTCCCATTAGATTCCAATTGGAATTTAAAATTGGCACCAGTTGGGTTTTCAGACAACCAATTTATCCCTGCCAAATGGCAGCCGAATTCGCTAAAGGGAAGCTCATCGCCATCTTCTCTAAACTGGGTTCTCAAGGGATTCGATAAACCGGGGTCGGTAAAACGGCGTTCGCTAAAACGAGCTTCTCTAAACCGGATGCCTCTGAATTATTAAATTCCAATTGGTGAGACCCATTGGCCAATGTGCTGATTGGAACCCACTAAAACCAATCGATTCCGGTTAAAACCAGTTAAAATTCCAATTGGATCTAATGGGAATTTTAGCTGGGGATCTACTATACTAAGAAATATTCTAACCAAATGTATTAGATGTGTATACCAAACAGTATGCAAATGGTAAGGAAATGTTTTCACAGTGTATACGGAATAATAAAAAGGAGTGATTTGTTACCGAAATTCAAACTTTTCAAGTCTCGAACACAATAATTCCCCCTCCCCCCACCCCTCCCCCCTGCAACACTACAATTTACTCATGTATACACCGTGGCACGTATCGAGGAGAGAGACCCATGGCGCCCGGGCTCCCCCCGAAATCTTCCATTTTGCTGGGACCTCCTCTCCACCCTCCCCCTTATACAGAATTTAGTCATGGGCGGGCGCTCCCCGAAACAAAATCCTGGCTATGTGCCTGCACCGTGCCATGGCTTAAATGTCGGCTAAATATTGCTTTGCGGCGCTTTTGGAATATGTGCCTAATAACATGCCTACCCTAACCGATCTGTACCCACGCACAATAATCTCCATAATACCTCACCCCCTTCCTCCTCATGCCTTCCACATCTGTCAGTTGGAAGAGCTGGACCGCCCCACCCCGGGAAGCACAACTGACATGGCCCCAATTAGTGTCACACATTCTCAACGTCGCAGGGACCATGCTGCCGCCCTCACTACCAGCATCTTTTTGACCACTAATGATCGAGATGCAGATAACGCGGACGAAGCATCATTGTAAATAAAATTTGTCTCCCTCTCCCTCCTAGCTGTTAGCCAAACGTCTCCAATTAGATACAAGTAGTTGGTTTTTCGGCTAAATGGATACAGGCTCCAGCATGTTAGATTTCCTCACACCTGGACTAACCATAAGGGCTGCATGTGACCCCCCCCCGCCCCCCCCCCCCCGAGGTCATGTGACCCCTCCTCCTCCGAGGTCATGTGACTCCCCCTCCCCCAGGGTCACGTGACCCCCACCTCCCCGAGGTCACGTGACCCCCCCACCCCCGAGACCCCCCTTGAGGTCACATGACCCCCCCCCCCCCCAAGGTCACGTAACCCTCCCCTGGAGGAGATTCAAGAATGAGGGGAGGAGAAGGATAAGGAGGGAGGAGGGGTATCGCTTCCGCTCACTACTTCCCTCCTCCTCCTCAAGAGCTGCGCTCTAATTCGGCGTTACACGGCTTTCATTTTTTAACTCGAGATTAAAGAAAAAATATTTTATATGCAAGACTTGTAAACTCACTCAATTAGGTATGATTGGCTGTCTCTATGGGATTCATTTTATATCAGATCCGTCGTTTACTTGCCATCCCATGACATCAGACCTTCTGAGGTCACAGTTCATAAATATTTTATAGTTAAACATACCTTAATATAAATGAACAAGTAGAACAACCTTCACGATTTTAGCAGGGTTTTCGTCTAAGCATATAATGCTGTGAAAGGTGTGGGAAAACTTTTCAATATTCAAATTGAAAGTATTTGGCGAAAACTTTTCGCTTCAAACTCAAAATCCACTTTTGCATATGACTATAACTTAGAATCAACTGTTTTTCAAAATTGTCCTCGGCCTACATCAGTTAATGTTTTTGTTTATTTTTGACCTTGAAACGACTGAGGACACGGATGATCGCATAATTACCTCACGGGATATACTCGGAAGCAGGCCTGAACGTAGCGGGTCAAACAGTTTCAAAAGGATATACAGGAAAGGCTACAAAGTGAGGCCTTCTGGTGCTCAACGAGAATATACGACGACCACTGCGGCGTCTCTGTCGAAAAAGCCATCTGTGGTTCCACAACAAAGTGTCCAACCATTGGGGTGTTTCTTGAGGCTATCAACGAAAAAAGATATTTCATTTGAACCTGCCTTTGTGTTTACTCGAGCGGCTCTGAAGAGAACAAATAAGTGAAACAAGCGCCGGCTTTCTGCACACTGTGGGGACGGCTTCCTTGAAAACTAATAGGAAAGAGGAGACGGTGACCCGCTGGGTGTAAAAATGACAGCACGGACATATCCTACAAAGGCGAAGGGAGAGGGGGGTGCAGGTACAGCCCAGACGGAACACTCAGAGACATATTGCACGAGCACCAACACCCGCAGATGGTCCCCACATGAGAAGAGTGAGACAAAGTCGGTGAAACGGACATTGTTCGCCGCCCCTACCACCGCGGGTGCTGCTTCCTTTATCTCCCGGTTTCGTGCTGACTCGATTCTCAGTCGTGTGCTAAACCAGACAATTTTTTGTTTGTTTAATACGTGGAGTTACAGTTACAGTTACCCAATACAAAAGAAACAGTCTTACAGTTACAAGTTACCAGCAGTAAAGAGTAACTCGTTACCAAAAAGTAACTCTAGTTACCAGTAACGCATTACTAGTAACTAGTTACTGCCCAAGACTGCTTGTCATGCACGGTCTGGATACGAGTGCTTTGCTCTTACCAGCGCTTTGGTCGTATAAAAAGCGGCCTTTGAAGCGTCATCTTCGATGTCGCTCATCAAAAGCATTGGCTTATCAATTATTGCAAATAAATTGTGCACATCAAAATGCTGAAATGGCAAATCACGCAAAAAAAAGAAACACCCTTTGGGTTTAAATTTTTCTAATTTCTCAGTTTACCTTTCTTCTTACTGTATAGTGTAACAAATAAAATAATATTCTTTTGGTTTGTGATTTCTTAAGTCCAACTTTTGTACTGTGACAAGAAAGTAACGGCGTTACTCTTTTTGCAGTAACTGTAACATTTTAGTTTTTGAAGCCGGTGACTGTCACCATAACAGTGTTACTTTTCCCCCCTAGGTAACTGTAACTGTAACACTGTTCCTTTTTGCTGTTAACGTGCCCACGACTGATGACTAGGTTCAATTTCTTTTTTATGCTCTGGTAGTAAACACCGGGCTATGGGGACAAGTTCAAATAAAGTACCCCTTATAGTTTGATCTCCTGCCCATCGTATTATCGGGCACCGAAAACAATGGTTAATTCTGAGCACTGCGACACTTTGCGCACCATGCTGCTCGACATTTAGAGTCTTTACCCAAAAGGAGACTTTGCTATCTTTGACGACTTAAATTTTCCAAACATTGACTGGGTTCATCTTACCACGAGCAGCTCGATTGCTGCACGAGAGTTTTTCAATAACTGTTTGAATTTTAACCTCACCCCAGTTGTTGAACAACCCACCCGTGGCGACAATATTCTTGACCGTACCCCTACAAGCACACCAGAAATAATAAAAACTGTCAACTGTGTTGCTGGCTTAAGTGACCACGGCATCTTGATCATCGAGTTATCTATCCCTGTGCCGACGCTGAGCCCAACTGTTCAAACAATTCGTGAGCTATAACAAAGGTGATTACTACGTCACCATAAATTGGAACGTGTAATCGTTCTATCAGTCGTATGTCGAAAACCTTCGTTCAAGATCGGTGGAAGAAAACTGGTCACTATTTAAAAACGAACTTAATATTTTAACTGAACAATTTGTTCCGAATGTTATTGTACACAGCGACGGGCATAACCCCTGGTACAATATAAAACTTTGCAATCATTATAAATAACAAAAAAAAAGCGCATGTATAGGAGAGCTAAAAAAGCAAATAATACCAAAGTCCGTGACAAATATTTTTCATGTCTCAAATCTTGTACAGAGCGTAAGGTTGACGAAAAAAAAGTTATTTTCTTTGGGCCTGCCAAGACTTCTGCGAAGTAACCCCCAGAAGTTCTGGAAGGTATTTTCACCCAGAGATAACACTGACTCTATCCGACTAAAGAATGAAAATGTAGATGCCGTGTCTGAGCCACATTGCGCTACAGCTTTAACCAAATATTTCTCTTTCATACTATCAAACGAAAGCGTTGATCATATACCTATATAGTTTGCCTTGCTCTGGTTTTGAGCCCATGGCCCCCATTGACACTAACATTTCTGCTTCCAGAATACTTTGACCTATAGGTTTAAAACTCTCATTATCTTGTGGTCCAGACAATATTAGCCCCAAAATTCTTAGCAACACCAAAGTAATATCTAGTGAATTCCTCGCATTCATATTTTCTTAGTCATTACAGCAGTATTGCCTATACTCTGTTTCACCTCCAGTCCGAGCACAGCGGACGCTAGGAGCTATCCCAGCCAATTTAGCGTTGAGAGAGTGTCATGTACGTGACCTTGAGCTCCCTGCGTCGCTCTGGCCAACTGAAAGGTCACACGACTTTCTCCCGATGCTGGATCGGCTCGGATAGCTCGTGGCATCCAGTGTGCTCGGACTGAAGGTGGAACGGCGTATACCATTGGACTGGAAGCTGGGGAAGGTCATTCCGGTCTTTAAAAGCGGTGATCGTGTGCTGGCCTCAAACTATCATTCCATATCATATTTAGAAGTCAATCATATTTTTTACAATCATCAACATGAATTTCGTAGGGGTTTTTCATGCGAGACGCAACTGTTTGAACTCAAACACAAGTTAGTCACTAACCTTGACTCGCAGGGCCAAACCGGTGCTGTATTCCTCGACTTCTCGAAGGCATTCGACAGAGTTCCCCATCGTCATCTAATTTCAAAACTTTCTATCCTGGGTATTGACCCTTTGGTCCTTTCGTGGATTCGTGACTTTCTCTTTTCTCGCACTCTGGCTAACAACCACATGTCAAATTTTACTAACGTTATATGTGGGATTCCACAGGGGGCATTACTAGGTTCACTACTGTTTCTTATTTTTATTAAAGACTTATCAATTGTAGGCTTTGTCTCTTTGCTTACGATTGTGTCCTATATCGCAAAATTATTTTGTCTGATGACCATTTGAATCTTCCGAGTGACCTTGACCTGATTCATGCCTGGTATTTCAAATGACTTATGTCATTAAGCATGCCAAAATGTAAAGTACTTCGCTTTACTTGGAAACATGTAACACCATATTTTTCGTATTCCATTGGCTCTGGACTAATCATATCTGCCTGCCTCCATCTATAAATATCTTGGTGCAACACATTGAAACAGACTCAGCAGAGGCTTCACACACTCTCGGGTATATCAAAAGAAATCTGAAGGTGCCACCATCTCATTTCCAGAAAATGCCATATGAGACTTACGTTGGACCAAAGTTCGAGTATGCAGCAGCAATTCAGAATGCTCATCAAATTTATCCCATTAACCATCTTGAGTCAGTTCAAAATCGCACAGCTAGGTTGATTCTTAATGATCATTACCGAAGAACTAATGTCTCTGCACTGAAATTCCAGCTGTATAAGTCGCGCCATAAGATATCATGCTTAACCCCCATTTCATAAAATTTTCTATTATAATCCAATGCTTCATAACTCACTCCTACTTCCTCCTAGAAGAGCATCGTCACGACTAAACCCCCCCCCCCCCCCATATCACATATATCTCGGATCACAAACTACTTCAACCAATCAGAGAGGGAGAGAGAATAAACTTTTATTCTGAGCATTTCAACACGGTGGTCTGTGCCGGATGGAAGGGCTTCCCCCTGCACGAGATCCTATATGCTGCCTTGTCTGCCTGGCCCCTGTTGACCAATTGAAGCTGATTCTCCAGGGCAGGGCTGGACAGCAAGTTCATCACTCTACAGGGGGAAGGGTGGGGGTAGTGGGTGGTCTTGATTGAATCTACACTCGCCTATTTTGTGACGGAGGGTTCCTATCTCTTGGCACACTGGGCAGTTCCCACTGTATTGAGTGGGGAACATATGCGACTGAGTAAAAGGGGGTGGGGGAAGGACCCTGACTGACTTTGCCTATACGCTACCTGTTCCTCCAGCGTTAACTTAGGATGCGGGGCTGGCAGTCTTCGCCTTTCCTTGCAGTAGAGTGCAACTACTATTTCCTTTTAGGTCACCATGGGTTGGTCCTGCACCTCTTCCATGGCTGTGGCCCGGTAAGTCAGCGCGCAGGCCTGCTGGTGAGCAAGTTTGTTGCCCTCTACCACGGAGTGGGCAGGTACCCATTCAAATTCTATGGGCTCCTTCGGGGGTCTATTGTTTTTGAGCACCTGAAGCGCTTTTCAGGACACCGAGCCCGACTGGAAGCTCCGGAATGCTTGGTGTGTCGGTGATTACCCTGGTTCAGCCCGGCAATAGGCGACCCTGTCTTGTTCCGCAATGCTTCGATTACTCTTTTAGCTAGTGTATTTATGTACCAGTTTTATTTCAGACACACTTGTTCTCACTGTTTATATTACTCACCAGCCCTGTCGGTGTAAGCCACCTGTCTGTTTATATGTTGATGTTTTGTTTTTTTCATGTACTTCTTCCCCCCCCCCCCCCCGCTCCTTATGTAATGCCCCTGTTGGGACCTTTGAAGTTACAATAATAATAATAATAATAATAATTAAAAAAAAACTGCCAGCAACATTGGAAGAGTTTAGGAGCAGGGGTGGGGCCAACAAGTTTGAATTCCTGTGCCGACGCAACTTCACACATAACTTGAGCACAATATATTACATTTCCACTCGATCTGATCGGCATTCCTAATCAGTTTTATTTTCATATGTTCAGTGACAATGCAAGCCAGTTTAAAATACTCTTCTTTTATAATATTACTTTTTCGTACTTCTCACTGCAACATTTTCATAGCGAGCATACTGTTCCCCAGATCACGAGAGCCGCGCACAAGTAGCGAGCCTCAGTTTGGGCATCTAGGACATAGTACGTAGCTATTGTGCGTCTCGTACGCACTGCAAAATCTGCGTAAAACGATCCAAACTTCTTTCAGCAAGCGCTGTGACCCAAGGGGGTATCGGAGGTCGAGCGTGTTAGCGCACCGCAGCTCGTACAGCGAAAGGTCCCGCTGCCAGGGATCCCCACCCCCACCCGTTTCGATCTGTTGTGAGGCACAGACCCCAGGCTAGCAGTCGTACTGTAGTGGCTAAATCTTCTCATCTACAGCCTGAAACGGTGTCGCCAAAACCTAGACAGGCCGATCGCACGCTATTTAAAATAGTGAGCGTCTTATTTTCTTCCGCTGTGCCCAAAATGACGACAGGGCATGCGATTGAAAGACCAGCGGATAGGCGGGCTACCACTCTTGCCTTCGAATCGTTCGGGAGTCGGGCACCTGCGTTTGCACCATGATTGAAGAAACAGAAAGAAGCGACGTCAAATCACATTGACACAGAATCACTCCAAGCTTCCTTGCTTGTGCCCTTCAGCTCTGTGCGCCGTCAGCCGTATCAACGGTAATCAAAATTAACAACGCCTGCCGCGCGCGTTCCGCTGCTCATACAAACAACAACAAACAATCAGGGTATTTTGCTGCAGAAAGTTACTTCCGCCAGTTTTAGCGAAATACGGATTGGCTCAACCCCTGCTGAACCGACGTTATTCAAGGTATTGAATTTGGCGTAAGGGTAGTGTGTTTGGGGTATGCGAAAAAGACTACGGTATTGACTATGGCGTACGCCGAAATGACTACGGTATTGATTTTGGCGTACGCCATAACCACTACCGTAGTCGGGGAGTTCGCTTCCGGCTTTCGACGAGAGCGGACGGACGATGATTCGCTCCGATAACGGCGCGTTATCGGCCCACGCGGGCCGAGGAAGCATCGACGCTGCAGCCAGCAGTAGCGATGAGTATCGTGTGGTGTTGCCCCGTTTCCCAGATGGAAAAATGTGTCTGAATTCCGTGTTTTTGCACGCGGACCTGATGGGAAGACCGTACCGTGCTGTGGATTTTCGAGACGGACTGAAGGACATCGTGGACATGACGGACGTGGTTTCAATTGGACAGTTCCAAATGAGCCACATATGGATGATCACTCTCGCAAGCATGGCTGCCACAGAAAAGATGAAAAGGATTGGACAACTCACGGTCAAGGGGCGGAAGTGTCTGGTGCTGGACCCCAACGCAAAGGACATTAGGGTAAGGCTACTTTGGCTCCCAACGTATCTGGAAGACAGACGTGTGGTGGAAGCTCTCGAGCCTTACGGTAAAGTTCGTAACATCGTTAGGGAGAAATGGCGAGTCCCGGGAATGGAACACTTGGAAACCATGAACAGAGAAGTCAGCATGACGCTGCATGACGCCGTCAGCTCTTCCGACCTGCCCCATATGATCAAGGTATATGGGGTGCAATCCCTTGTCATTGTGCCTGGAAGACCACCGCTTTGCCTACGATGCAAAAAAGTAGGCCATATCCGGAAACAGTGCCGTGCACCAAAATGTACCAAGTGCAACAAATTTGGTCACGAAGACAACGAGTGCTACGCGACCTACGCCACGGTGCTGAGGCGCGGGGACGAGGATGCCGAATCGAATCTCGACCAGTTCATGGACGTGTCCGAAGTAGTGGGAGCCAACGGCGAAGTGGGGGCGTCCACGGGCGGCCCTGCAAACAGTCTTCCCTCCGTACCAGGCGAGACCGGCGCCATCAACGACCACCAGCCACAAGACCCAGGAGTCATACCTGTGTCCTCGCAGACTGGGGATGATTCTTCCATGGAGCAAGGCAGTAACTGCGGCAGTGCTGCTACACCTTCGGAGCTGGACGACCGAGACCAAGGTGAAACCAAGCAAGCAGGTCCCTTTACCGAGGGTCAAGGGAACGGAGTGGACACAAACTCTGCTCTGGGAACTGGTGTCAGTGACGTCAAGCGAAAGAAATTGGAACCGGGGGCCACATACGCAAGTAAGCGCATAAACGTGTCGAAGCCGCTTGCGCGGCAAGCCCAGGAAAAGCCACCCCCTTAAGCAGCGATGGGCGGTTTCCGCTTCGCCAGCTTAAATGTACGCGGTTTTCATTCGAGGAAAAAGCAGAATCAGCTACACCGTCTACTCGAAGAAAAGGAGATTGACTTTTTAGCAGTACAAGAGACAAAGCTAGAGAATGAGGAAGAGGTTGACCGCGCTTTACCACTTTTTTTTAGAAAATACGAGGTATGTGTCAGCCATGCTGCCGGTCTTTCGGGAGGGTGTTTCTTGTTTATAAAAAAGTCAGTTCAGTTAAGCGAACTAGCTCTGACGGTTGACTTGCAGGGCCGCTTTGTTATGTGTGATTTCCGGGTGCAGGAATGCAAGTGGCGGGTGATTTGTGTGTATGCACCAAACGATGTGAATTCTCGAGTTCAGTTTTTCAATCACTTGCGCTCATACTTGGTGTGTGATAGACTAGTTGTACTCCTTGGAGACTTCAATTGTGTTTGCGACTTAAATGACCGAACGCCGACCAGGCCCCATCTTGATAGAAGTGAACAACTATTGCTCGAAGTAGTCGAAGAGGGAGGCTTGTTAGACGTAGCCAACTTTCAAACAGGAACCAAACTCATACAGTTCACGCACTTTCAACGGGCGTCGCATGCCCGACTAGACAGGTTGTATTGTTCTATTGAACTAATACAACTTTTAAATGCTTATACTGTGGAACCTGTGTTATTCACAGATCACTGCATGGTTGCGATAACGATTGGACAAAAACGGAGGAAGCATAAGCGCATCAATTGGAAACTTTGGAAGCTAAATTCTCAGCTACTTAAAGATGAGTTTTTCGTGTCCGAAACGCGAAAATTACTTAGACAAGCAGGTCAAAACGGGGAAAACATTTTTGCGAGGTGGGAAACCTTTAAGCAAGACGCAAAACAATTGGCAATCGAAAGAGCAAGCACGCTTAATTATTACAAGCACGAAAAAGAAAAGCAACTCCAGCGTGACTTGCATCTTTTATACGAGCTGGAATGCAAAAATCCTGGCTGCGGAACAAAAGACATAGAGTACATAAAAGCTCAGCTTGACAGTCTTTATCAGGAACGGTACGCGGGCGCGGTCGTGCGGTCGAGGGCAGAAAAGTTTCTCTTGGGAGAGCAACCCACAAAGAAGGCGTTGGAAGACGAAAAGAGGCACGCACTGAGTAAGGAAATACTAGAGATAGAGCACAGAAACAGAATCGTCACTGATAAGGAGGAGATCGAACGCGTCTTTCTTGATCACTATCGAGCACTGCTGAGCTGTCCCGCATTCGCAGACGATACCAAGGGTCTTGCAAAATTGATAACGTCACTACCGCGACTGAGTGAAGACTTTGCTGAAACCCTTGAAGAACCGATAAGTGTGCAAGAAATTGTAAATGCTGTGGACGCTCTCCCACAGGGAAAAACACCGGGACCCGACGGGATAATCGCTGAGTTTTATAAAGTGCACAAGAACGAGATTTGTCTCGTGCTGCATGAAGTTTTTCAAGAGGCCTACAAGCAGGGTGTCGAACCGGAACCGAAACCGAACCGAAAACCGGAACAGAACCGTTATTTTTTGCCGAACCGGAACTGAACCGAACCGAAATCTTCGCCGCCATCTTGGAACTGAACCGGAACTGAACCGGAAAAAAATATAACGGTAACCGGTTCAAAACGGTTCACGGTATTTTTTTTTGTTGTTAGTATTACAAATTTATTATTTGGGAATAAAAAATTGGCACGTGTATTCCCCTACGTATTGATCAAATCGTCGTATACAGTATTGCAATGTATAATAAATCCTGGTTTTTTGCGGCGCTTTCTTATTGGCACTATGATTAGCCATGTGTCACATCGTCACGTGACGTCATGATGTCAAGGCATGCTGTCAAGTAATGTCACATCACGTGACCCCGTGACGTCACGTGACTCACCGCGTTAAGTCGATTCAAATTGAGGACGTCGCTAGATCTATTAACGTTGTTGATACCGTGACGTCACGTGACATCACAACTTCGCACTGAGAGTAACGTGACACCATGGTGTACCCTATTGTCATGATCCCGAGTTGAATGCTCTGGTTCATGACAACCAGCATCGCCAAACATTCGGGTAACGGCTCGTGTTCAACTGAAAGATTATGATGGGCCCGAGTCCCACTAGAGCTAGAAACAGAAACAAACAACAGCGATAAGCCTCAGACACATGCAGCATGTTCGCGATGGTACCTCTATACGGCTTTGAGTTGTTCGGTGCTCGCGAACTTAGCACGAGCGTTTAAAGCCTGCAAATGGTACCATCGTGTGCATGATACTCGTGTTTGAGAATAGCCTTCATTATTCTACAAAGCCTGTCAAATCGCGAAATACTCTGGTTTAAGGCTAGCCGCTGTCATTTGTTTCTGTTTGTCGCTTTAGTGGGGCTCGGGCATTATAGCCCTACTAAAACTATATCTGAAGATCAGCCCATGCTCTCTGCTTTGCCAACCCTGCGTACGACTATGATAAACACTGACGGTGTATATATTAGGATCAGATCACGTGGCTGATAGTTCTAATTGCGGGTTGAGGAGGGGAAAGCTGTTTCATTTCCTCCTTTCGACTGTCTGCCATTTCGCCGAGGGGCAAACTAATGGATGCTTTTGCAAAATATCAACGTCAGGGATTACATCTTAGCGGTATTTTTTGAACTTAAGGTAAAAAAAAATGCTGCACGACCCATTTTACATGTATGCACACCATTGAGGCTCCCAAACATGTTTTCGTTATTGCTGAACTGCATCAGAAAGTTGTCCCGAGAATAGAAGTGTTAAAGGGTCTAAATGTGACGTATTAGTCCGACGTTACATGGAACTATTAGTGTGTACGGGAGGGATACTTGGGAAGAAAGGTCCTAGTGGCCTCACGGGGATAGCCGAACGTTGGCAGCCGCTCTAAGTCTCACAGGAGTGTCGTTCCCAAGTTCTCCAAGTTTCGACCGCCCTGTATTTTGTTTAAACTTCACAGTATGGTGCAAAGTAAAAGCAAGGAAGAATTACTGTTAACAAGTGACACAAATATAATTGTCGAGTGAACACCACTCAATACGGAGCAGGCAATCCCTGAGGAATAATAAGTATCTTGAGGAGCAACTAAAGAAAAGGGGAGTGGGGAGGGAGGTAGTTTTAAAGCATTCTGTGTCGTAAAGATTCCTCTGGCCCGTATTTTCGGCGCAGACTAGAAAGCGTGGCCTGGAAACGATAGTGACAGATGGGTAGTTGGTAACACTTTTATTTGTAAAAACACTCTTGCCAGAAAGCACGTTTTTGTCGTGCCAGATACTCGCGCCGTGCCTAACGACGATGCACCAACAAGAAAAATGTGTGCCTCTCAAATACATAGCTTGCACTGAGCGCGAAACTTTTGCAGCGTCCATTTTGCCCCACCGGATTTGATTTTCTCAGCAAGAACAACTCGCAATGACAACCAGAGTGTGACTACGTCACGTGCAAACCATGTTAAATACTTCAGCTTTCTGATGAAGTGCGACGTTCGCAACACCAGCAGTAGACGTCCAAGGTGTAAAGTTGTGTAGTATTTATAGCAGTCTCGCCATGATATACGGCAGCCTAATGAAATGTTGGAGCACATGACTGATAAAGAACAGAGTCGTGAGGTAAGGTCCCAAAACAAGTGCACGTAAAACCTAAGATAACATTAGCCTCCCGAGGTAGTATCTCGCGACGTTTCGAGCTGAGGCAAGCTGATGGCCAAAAGTGATTTATATTACGGTTCTAAAGATCTTCGTTTGCCCTGCGCGGAATCTATGTTTAATTAGGAATATCATTTTCTGCATTTCTAGCATCTCTTTTTGCAGTAAAGCGTTGTGTAAGGGATTATTTAGAAAAAAATTGCGTGTCATCTCCTTACTTCTGCCCCTTTCGTGTATTTGCCTTCCGATATATCATGTGACCACAGTGTTTTTTCGCATACCCTGCAACCCAGTATTTTACACCGCAAAACAGCTAACAAAAGCACGTTGCCGAAGACTCAACAGCTGGCGTATTTTCGAGTATCGTCCTTCCGTGTCCGTCTCAGACGGTTATGGGAACTTCATAAAGTCAAATTTATCGATGATAATAAAAATATACTTAATTCCTGTCTGAAGAATTGGCAGCATAAATAGAAGATCCTCACCTCAAAGATATATAAGTGCATTTTTAGGTTATCTGAAAGATGTTCTGCAAATTTTTTTCGGCGCTTTTATCCTCTATGGACACTTTATAGGTGATCTGGAAAAGCTTTCAATATTTTTTTTTTTATTTTGAAGCTAATTTAAATAACTATGTGCTCCTCACGCATAAATAACTTCTCAAATATATAGAAGTTTATTATCGCGTTTTGTATGTGTTTTTATTATCGCGTTTTTTCACTGGAACGAATGGTGGAACTATGACGATTGCACACTTAAACTCTCAGAAAGTGTCCGATTAAGTAGCTTCCGAATTGAGTAGAGCATGAAATCCCACTTTGTTCTATTTAACAAAAATCATCAATTAGCGAGGGTGATGCTTATTTGCAAATTAAATGGACCGGCATTTTGTCAAGAGCAAACCTCAACATCCAGGCTATGCCAGTTTATCCAATATAAGAAAATGTTCACATGGGTAAGCACTGTTTTAGGTGAGATTCGATCTCAGTACGAAGGTGCTCATAGATTAGAGTGAACCATTTCAGCCATTTCTTTTCGCATGATTCGTCGCCCGCATCATGCTGCTGAGAGCAAACAATGCTAGTTAGAAAAACAAGCATTGCGATTGTCGCTTAGTGTTTCTATAAAATATAGACTGGAAGGACTTGTCCCGTGACTTTCTTGACATTTTGAAAATTATATTGCCTTAAGGGCACAGGGTAAGTCCTATACTCCCCATGCATCTGAGGCCATGTTGAGGAACATTTTTCTCGGTGACTATTAGGAGTATTCCTGTCATGTAAATATCATTTTGTTCGAAATATTGTGTTTTATCCACTGAACTAGAATTATTTGAACCAATCTAAAATAAGTTTTTTTTTATATATTTTTATTCTAGTACTGAAATTTTAGTCGTTTTCATCTATTCAAAACTTCGTAACTCAAAAACTGCTAGGTGCACGTTTTTAATTTTAGTTCAGTATTTTTGAACACCCATGTATGTGGTAGGAATAAAAAATCAACCCTCTATAATGTCAGGTTAAGGAAAAAATGGTACCTATGTACTAAAAAACACTGTTTTGAGATAATTGAGTTTAAAGTAAAAAAACTGGTGAATAACGAATTTCTATTGGCACCAACAGCCTCAGAGTCATTTTTTCAATAGCCGTCAGCTTGAAAGGCATTGCTAATGTCATGTCTTCGCCTTTAGGCTTATCGCCTTGCTTGCCGGGCCTCTTTTGTGACCTGCCATGTCGCTTGGTCCGTAAAGTATATTAGAGTGACGTCAACTTCCCTCAGCCACTTGATGGCTTTCCAAACAGGGTTCCATCCACAAAACTTCAAAACATTGGCTTGTGCAATGCTGCCACCATTGAATAAAGGAACAGCATTCAATGGCGCCATTTTGTCGTTACGAAAACACAAACGCTTGAATGTACACACGGTACACACCTGGGAAAAACGTGCACAGCGTCTCGTCATTGTCTTGGTTGAAAAAAAGCTATGCAATAGTTGCGAAATAATTTTTTGAGATTATCTGTTACTGGACAAGCTTTTAGGTCTTGTGTTGATTTTGTTTTGTTGGAGAATTCATCGATAAACAGGGAGTGTATCCCAAAAGGAGGCGTGGTCACCTGCTACTTGCTTTCGGAAGAAGTGATTTTCAGCCCGAAATATAGCTTTCTAAAAACACTGGGACAATGGAAAATGTGCAGAAAGAACTAAACTTTTCAAATTGCGAAAAAAACTAAAATCAAATTTTTTTCTAATTTTACCTTACCCTGTGCCCTTAAGGTCAGTCGTCTCGTCATCATATATATATTGTGAAACGTATTCCGTAAAACACATTTTATGGTATATATGACACCGAGGTGCCCATTTCATGATTTTATTCACTGTAATTAATTCCTTAGTTCAAGAGAAAAACCACGATTCAACATCTAATACTGCAATACAAAGTTGTACCAATCACGGGTATTTTAGGCAACCTACTTCATTTAGCGAAAACATTTCGATTCAGGTACAATGTATGTGACTCTGGTAAACGAAGGGATGTTGAGTCGTATAAACACGACGTTTTGTATGTTAATCTAGATTTTCTTTTCTTGTTGTGTAGGAATAAATAACAGAATTTTATAGTTTTGGTACCTGAAAATAAAACTGGATTGAACAAACGATAAAGAAAAGAAAACTATATACTGTAGACGACTTATTTTTTCGTGGGCTCGATATTTCGCGATTTAGGTCAAAGCTGAAGTTTTGGAATAATTCGCGGGTTGTAATTTTTTCGAAGCGGTGAATCTCAATATAAATTTTAATGTGTTTACATTTTACCGAAACTGTTCGCGGGACCCATTTTTCGCGAATTGTAGGCGATTAGTGAAATTCTCAAAAATAGATCCTCGCAAAAATCAGGTCGTTTACAGCAGTTAGTTTCACGCCTTAAATAGTGCCTATTGACAGAACGCGGAAAATATATTCCCCAATTTAGCGGTTCAAACCGGTTCGAACCGGTTCGAACCGGTTTGAACCGTTATTTTTTGCGCTCCGGAACTGAACCGGAACTGAACCGAAAGCCGTGAACCCGAACCCGAACCGAACCGATAAAAATATCGGTTCGACACTCTGCCTACAAGGCAAACGCGCTCCCGCCTTCGTTTCTACGGGCACACACGGTGTTTATTCCAAAAGAAATGGACAACAACCAACGACGCTGCGTGAAAGGGTACCGCCCGATAACATTGTGTAATGTGGACTACAAGATATTCGCAAAAGTACTGGCAAACAGAATGCAATCTATTATTTGTGAAGTAGTCGGGGAACATCAAACATGTGGGATAAGGGGTAGAGCAATCCAGAGCAATATTCACGTGGCCTGAAGTGTGTTAGATTGTGTGTCTGGAAGAGGCGACCAAGTTGCAATGTGGCAAATTGATTTAGAGAAAGCGTTTGACCGCGTTCAGCATGATGTCCTTTTCAAAATACTGGCGCATGTAGGCGTTGGGAAGATAATATTACAAGGCGTTAAGATGTCGTACACCAACTGCTATACGAGTTTGGTGCTTAACAATAACGTGACGGAAAGTATACCAGTCCATTCTTCTGTGAGGCAAGGGTGCCCGCTGTCCCCCTTACTTTTTTCTTTGTACCTCGAACCACTGTGTCAGAGCATAATCCAAAGTTCAAATGTCCGAGGATATATCCTGCACAGCGTTGAAACCAAAGTCTTGGCTTATGCGGATGACGTTGCGTTTTTCTGCACCGATAAAACGAGTGTAAGCCACGCCCTGCGGTTGACGCACACTTTCTGCAAAGCCACGGGTGCCTCGGTGAACCTGCAAAAGTGCAGGGGCTTCTGGCACGGAACGTGGGCGAGCACGCCCGAAGTTTTCGAGGACATCCATTGGAGCTGCACTCCATGCAACTACCTCGGTGTGCCACTGGAGAGCCACAGAAACAGCACGACCTATTGGTCAACTGTAGCAGCAGATATCGACAAGCGCTCCAAGCGCTGGATCCACCGAGATCTGTCGATTTTTACGAGAGCAACTATATGCAACGTTTTTTTGATTGCCAAGCTTTGGTATGTGCTACAAGTTCTACACTGTGCAAGGAGCAATATACAAAAGTTACACCGTGTCTTTGCGGTTTTCATATGGACTTCAACTTGGGAGCCTATGCGACGGGAAAACCTTTTCCGTAGTGTAGCAGACGGGGGTGTGGGCCTGCCCCACTTATTCGTTAGACAGTTGGTATCACGATTTCTTTTTTTAAGAGACCAGGAAGTCCCTTTTATTCGCGAAGTCATCCAAAACCAGCTGGCATCCTTTATCCCCACTTTTGTTGTGTCAACCGTTGAATATCACCCGCCAAGACTGGTGGGATACCTGAAAGAGGTTGTTGACGCCTTTAATTTTCTAGCAGTCCGTTTTTCTCGGGAGTACCTCGCAACTGTCTCGAGGAAAAAACTAACACGGGATCTTGTTGATATTCTCTTCCCAACGCCAATATACCGAGTCTTGTACAAAAATCACCCTGGGCAGGATGTGCTGTGTCGTGTAAAAAAGATGGGAATTCCTCCAAGGATCAAAACATTCTTTTTCAAATTACATTGTTCTATTTTACCCACCAAGGTATGGTTGCAGGAGAAGGGTATCTTTGTTCCATGGACTGTAAACTGCTTATTGTGTAAGGAGCCCGAAACTGTTGAGCACATTTTTATCAACTGCTGGGACGCAATTTTTTTTTGGGACGTGTTGCAGCGAACTTTGCGCAAAAGCCTAGATATTACACCGCATTCCATTCGTTTTCTGCCCGTAACGCCAGGGGACACCGTTCCGTATGACCTCATTATGCTCCTTAGTTTATACAGCATGTGGAATTCCCGAATGGACGTGCGAAATGCCGTTCAGACCCCGAAGTCTGTGCATTGTTATTTCATTCAACTGGTAGCACAAGTCACCAGTGTGTACGAAGGTCGCGACACAAAGCCCGATTGGGTACCATTGTTTAACAAATTGTTACAGATGAAAGAACTGTAGTGATAAATGAGGGACCTATTTTTGTAGTGCGATATTTTTGTGTGCTCTGACTCTCCGTTTTTGTTTCCCATGAAATAAAAAAAAAAAAACAAAAAAAAACCACTACCGTAGTCGAAGCGGAGGGGTAGTGAGATCGGCGTCCTACACCGGCCTACGGATCTCCAGGTGGCGGGTTCGAATCCCGACCGAGGTGCCCGCAATATTACGGAGGCTTATTGCGGAGAAGGAGCCGTGTAACCGAGCTTTCGGTTGCACGTCAAAAGATCCCCAGGTGGTCGAAATTAATCCTCAGTCCTCCGCTGAGGCGTGCCAGATGCCCCTCTTAGGTTTGGCACGTAAAACCCCCAAATTTGACTTTTTTTGGCGATGTCGGCGTCCCTACGTCACTTCCGCTCGGCGCAGCGTCGCTCGGATCTGGTCGATACTGAGAAAGCCGCGCGGTGCGCCTGTGGCGATCCTAGCGGCGAGCGCAGCGCGGCCCCCGCTTTCACCGCTCATGTGTTTCATGCTTGAGACCTTGGCGCGGCGGCACCATCAGGGAACTTTAGAATAACGTACGCCATTTTAGCGCACACTAGCGCTAACTTTAGCGGTTGCGTTGGTGCACGCTACGCAAGGAAGTTTTAGAATAGAGTGTCTCCACCGCGACGCAAAAGCCCAAGCTTCGCGCGCTTACAACGCACCAAGATACCGTCAAAATTTTTATTTCAAGCGCGAAATGCTGTAACTTGAGAAAAAACAAGATTTTGGTCTAGAGTAACATTTTAGATTTGTTTAAATATCAGAATACGACGCGAGCGGTCGACCGGTCGTGTCCGCTTGCGTCGCCTCGGCAAGAGAGGTACCTTCGCCGTGTAGTTTTGCCCAGAGAGAGAGAGAAAAAGCTTTTATTGGCGGAATATAAAAATTCCTTAGAGTGCGGTCCTCGTTGTGGCCTGGTGTCGGCGACCTCCTTAGCCCTTTCCACCAAGACGCTTTGCAGCTCAGGGTCGGAGCTTCGGAGCGAGGTCTCCCACTTATCATGGGATGGGATTGGGGGAAAAGGGTCTTGTGGGCAAGCCCATATTATGCTGGGCAGAGTGGCTTTGTCTCCACAAAGGGTGCATTCCGATGAAGGGTACATTAAGGTGAAGATGTGGGTGAGGGTAGCGGGGTTAGGAAAAGTGCCCGTGTGTAGTTGGCGTCAACTATGGGCCTGCTGGGCAGACTTGTACGTAGTTAAACTATTTTACTCAAGTTACTGTAGTTTAACTACCTTTCTGAGTAGTTTGGTATCTTTCAATTACATTTTTATTTCGGTAATTAGTAGTTTACTTTAATTACTTTTTTGAGTAACTTCTGCTCAAATTACAAATCACTTTCGAATTTTAGCGGTTGTTTTGTCTATCAACAAACATTCCCAAACAAAAGATTTAAGATGTTGGAAGATTAGCTGATATTTGCAAAGAGCTTGAGCCGCAGGAAGGGGGTGGGGGGGGGGGGGCAAGAAAAAAATGGTTTGGAGAGTCCGAAACCCCCCCAAATTTTCACGAACCGCCCAAACTGCAAGAAACTGCTACGAGGCGCGGGGAGCGAACAGATACGACGCAAGAGAGGCCGAGTAACTGCGGGATTAGCGCCAAAGACTGGTGTTTTTTTGTGTCCCGAAGCTCAAGGAGACTTGACCCACTGGAAGAAAGGGCTGGTCCCCGCTTCTTCCCAACGTAGAAACTCTCGCCCACCACAGGAGGTGCACACACTGCATCCTTGCTCAAAGGAGGCAACGAAGTGCAGCGCCTGCTCCGAAGCTCATCTGATGATCCCGTAGTTTGTGCTCTGCTCAAAGAATCACGTGCTAAAGGGCAACGCAAAGGAGACCTTTTTGCGTTGCCTTTCCTCCCGAAACTCAGAATATGCAGATCTTCAAAGATTCAAAGATCGTTCGAGAAACCTTATAATTCCCCCGACATTTTTATATAAAAATAACTAACAAGCAGTGTTGGGAAGTACGCCAAGTACGTGGTACATAAAGTACTACTGTTTAGAAAACTTGTACTTTACTTGAAGTACATTCTCTGAGCAAGTACTTGTTCTTTCCGAGAAAAGTAAAACTCCCGACTTCAATGCACATTCCCCGAATTCGAAGACAAAAAATGACATATCGTCGTGTGAAAACGCGCTCTTTCGAGACGTCATCTGGTCATTTCTCTGAGTGAATTAATGGCGGCAATGAGACCGATACGAATATGTGCCTTATAAGTTGATTGTGTCAAATAGCTCGTCAGCGCGAGTAAAACCACTACACTGTGGCGACTTGAGTTTATACAATATTTGCTGCCATTTCCGTAAAACATTTATGCCCCTCCGATTACCCCAGGAGGCTGGAGCAATGCATACCAGTTAAACAAAGACTGTATAGAGTATGAAAGGGCATCATGAAAGATTGTGTTAAAATTACTTTTACTTTACCTTGAAATATATTGTATTTATAGTACGTTACTTCAAGTGTATTGCACCGAGTGCACTTACTACTTTACTTGAAGTACATAACTTCTCATTTACTTTGTACGTTACTTCAAGTACCTTTTAGTTGTACTTTACGCAACACTGTAAACAAGCAAACACTGTCTAAAAAATCAAGCCCAGGCAGTGTTAAAGCTCAAAGTAGAAATAACACAGTTGCAGTACATCATTGACTAAACAAACAAATACAAAAAAATTAGGCACGCAGAAGCAGAACGAGCTATTAAAGCATTTCTGTGACAAAACAAGTCAATTCATATTTGGCTACCACAATTTCGCAAACGGAACCAAACCTATGTAGTTTCTTTTTACCGGAAAGAAACATATAAAAGTAACTTCTAACGTAATTTCTAAAGTAATTCGCTACTTTTTAAGGTAATTAGTAATTTTCTCAATTACTTTTCATTTGAGTAATTTCTACTCTACTCAAAGTACTTTTGAGGTCAGTACTCAGTAACTTAACCTAATTACTTTTATTGAGTAACTTGTACATGTCTGCTGCTGGGTAAGGAACTTGTCGGCTGGGGAAGAGGCCTGACTGGAGAGGGGGTAGTGAGTGGTAATTTCTTGGAAGCTGGATGAACTATCCCTGGCGGATCTCGCCCCGTGGTAGGGATGGAGGCTAGTCTTTGCCCGGATGGTGTGTCCTCGGGCTTGTTCATGGGCCGCCTCGTTTCCCTCGAGACCAGCGTGCGCGGGTGTCTCCAGACCAGTCTGAGGGGGGTCTGGGGCGGGTTTCTGTCAAGAATTTTGAGCACTAGCTCGGAAATGCGGCCAGCTGCGAAATTTCGAAGGGCGGTTTTAGAATCTGTGATGATCACTGTGGGGTGATCATCGTTTATAATAAAAAAGGGTTGTCAACAGTATGTTCGTCTGGCTCCGACTTTTCTCTGCTCTCGTAGAATCTGGAGATCTCAGTGACTTCCGTTGGATTGACTAAGCTTTTGTTTAGGTTCACAGTTATTAATGCATTACTCATCTCAAGCTATTACTAGGGCTAGGCAATTAATCGATTAACCTACCAATTAATCGATTAATGCTGTGATCGCGATTAATTTTTCAACCGGTTAATCCGCAGTAATAATGCGCTGCCTGCGGAGTCCCGCGTGCGGCCAGCGCACGCGGGACTCTGCGGAAACGAGTTGGCCCATTCCACAGCCCGAGGATACACCGTCCGGGCGGGATGGACCCAGTCTCGAGACCGCGGGGCTCGTTCAGCGCGCGAACGTCTAGTCGCCTTCTATGACGTTACCTCACATTACCTTCTCTGCCGCCGCCTTTACCCTCCTGCGACCCAAGCCCACTCCCGGGAAGAGAGCGTTATGTGGCGCCAGCTGCAGACACACTCCTTCCCCAGCCCTCTCATCCTCTCCCGCATCTACCCATCCCTCTACAATCCCACCTGCATTCTCTGCAGCGCCAGAGCTACTCTCTCCCATTTATTATGGGAGTGTCCTCCTTTCCTTCCCTCTCCCTTCCCCTCGGAGGAGCGGTGGGACGCTGCGCTACGCAGCTCAGACCCGACCACCCAATTACAGGTGGTCCGTCGGGCTGCCGAGGTCGCCGAGGCCCATGGGCTCTCGGCGACCAGGGCCGGTTTTCTCGAAGCGATGGTAAACCCATTTTGGTAAACCACGGTGCCTAGGAAGGGGAAAGTACCTAGGTACTGTAATAAAAGGCTGGATATAGAACAACAATAATTATTTTTGATTGGGCAATAAGATGCGCCATCTATCGGTGAAACAAGCCAGTCATTTTGTTTATCCTCTTTTTCCGCTGGTTGTCATCGATCTAGTATGGTATTTTAAGTCAAAATATAGTAATGTTGTACTTGAAGACCAATTTATTTGCTTCCGATGGTACGAAGAAATTTTGGCTACTATGCTAGAGTTTGTCGAGGAATATTCGAAAATGTAAGAAACATTTCCTTCTATATGTTTCGCCATAAACAACGCATAACTTTCTCGTGTTTCTTCCAGTCTGGCAACGCCGGTGCTGTAGTCTCGTTTTTGTTCCTTGCGACGCACGTTTCTGCGATTCCTGCTGATCTCAACTGTTTGCCCTTTCTTCCGTTTGCCCAACCGATTCACCGGTCACGAGAAGCTAAGCTTCTCGTCACCGTTGAATTGCTGGCCACCGGGGATATGTAGAAACCTCAATGCTGTCAGCATACTGTCGGCGCACTGTGAACAAAAAAAACAATACAATGTCTCAGCTGTTCACCCGGAACGAAGACTTTATTGAGGATAACCCCCTTTCTCCGCAAAGTAATCGCTGCTCACGAGTTGGCGTGCATAGTGTAACAAATTAAACGTCTTAGTATGAATATATGTACCAACACTCGTTCGCAAAACATTTTTTTTACTCGCCATAAAAACACTTGCAAGGCTTATGTACCGTCATATGTCTTGGATCCCGGACTGCTGAAGAGTGATGCGTTCGCGGAATGCTGCCGTCGGTTAGTTTAGTAGTCCCTCTGAACTATCGCTTTGCTTGACGTGCGAATAGGTAGATGGTGAGTCATTAATATAACAGCCAGATCGAAATGAATGTTCAGCAGAACCAAGCAGAACTATTAGCCCTCATTAAGCGACGCCGCGGCCATTTTGCTTCTAGGTACTGCTCCTCCCTCGGCGCCCCTGCTTTCCCAGTCACGTGACCTGGAATTCCCCCTTCTAGGGACAATAGTTAACTTTAAACCACGGTTCGCGTTCGAGAAAACGGGCCCAGGTGGGGTGACTCTCGAAGGACCGCGGGGATAACCGCCTCCACCTCTATAAATAAATAAAGTTATTTCCATCCGTCCAAGCGGTTAATCTGTACAATTTTGACGAATCAAAAGAAAGTAAAAACTAAATGCTTTCACCTCGCAGAGGTGGGCGAGTAAACCTGTATGAAGGGCAAACTTTAGGGAAAAGTTTAACCTGATGTAAACTTTAGGGGTGATATTTTCAACTCAAGACAAATGCAGAAGGTTTCAAGCGTCTCGGCCACTTCAATGCCGTGCGAGTGTCCGTTTAGTGCGCCATAGACTATTGTAAATAATCAAAGGAAATCGCACTATTACCAGACAGTATAAATGAACTTCTTGGCCTCATCTGCGAATGCAAGTGTCCTTCAAGTGCTCTCAACTACACACCAAGTTTGATTTAGAATTGAATTCTATATTGCACCGTTTATCACAAATATAGCAGCATAAAAAAAATTGGCTTTTAAGAACATTGTGCATGAAAGTGAACGAGACCGAATAATCAATTAAAAGGCGGCGATTAATCGGGTGAAAATTTTAATCGATGTCCAGCCCTAGTTATAACTTTCTTTAGAAACTGGGTTGTTGTTGGTTTAAATCTAGTCCTGTGCCACTTTAGCACGAAAAGCATTCTGCTCTTGTGACACAAAATGGGGTGAGGAAGAAACATCACTATAAAATAACATCCCTCTATGGGTACCGCCTGGGAGGGCACAACCGATGGCATATTTTATAATAAACAATGAAAACCCTGTAACACCGAATTAGAGCGCAGCTCTTTATGAGGAGGAGGAAAGGGTACTGAGGGTCACGTGTTCTCGGGGGGGGGGGGGGGGTCACGTGACCCCTCGAGGTCACTTGACCTTGGTGGTGTCACGTGACCCCCCTCGTGACCTCGAGGAAGGTGTCACGTGACGGGGGGATCACATGACCCCCCAGAGAACTTTTCCCGCTAGATTTAGCGGGTAAATTTTTCATCTAGATTTAGCGGAGAAATTTTTTCCGCTAGCTTTAGCGGGGAAATTTTTTCGCTAAATGTAGCGGGTAAATTTTTCCGCTAGATTTAGCGGAGAAATATTTCCGCTAGATTTAGCGGGGAAATATTTCCGCTGGATTTAGCGGGTAAAGTTTTCCGCTAGGTTTAGCGGGGAAATTTTTCTGCTAGATTTAACGGGGAAATTTGTCCGCTAAATTTAGAGGGAAAATTTACCAATAATGCACCGCGCGGTTAAGCCGACGGCGACGCCGCTCAAGCAGGATACGGGCGCCTAAGAGATGCGCCCTAAAAATAGGGTGGCCGTCCACCAATCCTGTCACAGAAACCGCACAATCAATTTTTTTCATCACACGTTTTATGCTTACATACTCCATCATAACTTCTGAAAGTTGTCTGCGGAATTGCCAGGTCTCATAATTCTCTTAGTGTCATTCGGTAGTTATGGTTGATAGCAGCTCACACGCACTTTAGATTGCCAGATATTCTGGCTATGAAGGGCCTTCCGGAGCATGCATCGCTCTCAACGGCATGCCGACCATCTCCGGAGTGCTCAATGAATTGTACCTGAAAGTGTACGGTGATGAATATTGCCGCACGCGCAGCGGGCCAAGTAGGCAGCGCGGCCGTGGCTGCTTCCCACGCGCGATTCCTGGGGGTGACGCGTCTTTCATTTATTCTTGCAATTTAATGTTCTGGTACATTCGACAACTCTATTGCTTCTTCGATGTACGAATGGTCTAGTCGCCGAAATTTCTAGGTCGATTGTTCCAGATATCAATCGCGTGTACCTAAGGGGCTCCGCGTGGCGATCCGAAGTCAGTTTCGCGTCAGCGTTCGATCCTGCTGCTTCGCCGCCTTCGACGGTCGCGACGCTCTGTTTTTATCTCTTTTCCTTTTTTAATTTTAGGCACAAGTTCGCCCAATTAAACATTTCAGCTTCCCCAGTTATTCTTTGTTCCATTACCTCTTTATTCGTGACAATATTGAAGTATAAAGATATGCAATTTCTGATCAGCTCGCTAACTCTTCACCTCATTCAATAGCATCTTGCAGCCGACTGAACGGGCGAAAAGTAAAGTGATTGGTCACGCATGGGCAGAAGGGTCCTGTCTAACTGTTGGCCAATTGAGATTGGAGCTGCGCCCCGGGTTAGCAAGATAATAAAAAATCTCTGAATAGTTTGGGAACTAACTTTATAAGTTGTAGTTTTAGGTGCCTGGGCACTATCTGCCTGGATATAAGCAAATAGTGGAAAGATGAAAAGCTGCTGATGTTGAGCATTTTGTTTAGTGCACTTCATTACAATACAGAGATGCTTTGTGGGGAAACTAATGTCATTACTATCTCTACATTATAGACTATCATTTTTGATAACATAAGGGGCACTAACCGTCTGGTTAGTGCCCCTTATTCGCTGTAGATAAATAAGGATAACTAACTCCTCATTTTGCAAGGAAAGCAAGAAAATGCTGTTCAAAATTTTCTTTTTCTGACTTTGCTGAGCGTACTCCATACAGGGGTGCTGTGTGAAGAAACTAACGGCATGGCTGCACCTTGATTGTAACTGTAGTTTAAGGTGACATAAAGTGTAGTCCTGCTTTTTCCGAATGTCAATTGAGGCTAGAAAAGCTATAAATTATCTATTTTTATGAGAACAAAAATTATAAGTTTTGTATTAGTGCTTTGGCCCCAATTTTTTCCTAAGGTTATTAAAATATTCCTGCTAGTGGCACAATATACATGACATCAGTTCAAACTCAAACAAAAAAAAAAAATCACTGATCGGGATGACAGTAAAAATGGAAGATTTTTAAAGCATAATACTAGGCCAGGGGTGGCCAAACTGCGCCTCGCAACCGCATGCGGCTGTCTCAGGTTCCAAGTGTTGCTCATAACTTCCTGGTAAGCATGCTCAGGTAAGAAAAATTACAGGTATGAAATAAAACAGGTTGCGTTTTGGTAGACTTGTGCCAACATTCCTATACTGCCGTGAGGCACTCTTTTCAACAATGGAGAAGGTAAAATTACAATAACATGCGACCCTGACGTACAAAAACATAACTGAGCTACTCAGAGCCCCAACAACATATATCTAAACTTCATGGTGCTTTTTCGCGAATGGGGATGCACAATGAAGTTACTTAATGAGCAGTCGCTTTATGAGTGCAATTCGTTATGGCCGCCAACTGAGCTGAAAGAAAAGAAAGAAATAACACTAGCCTGATCATGCTTATAACGACTGCGGAGCACAGAATCCCTGTTCTCAATAAGCTGGGCACAAGCTAGGTGTGTGTGAGATGTCACATGGTATCATAAGGTCACATGAATGGGACGTCAGATGACGTCAAGATGGGATGCAGCGTCACGGAGTCACATGACCTCATGACATTACGCGGTGTCAGTCCTTCGTGACAGTTCCTCGTGACGATTCCTCATGATGGTCTCCTCATAAAATATGCCTAATAAAACGAATTTTGCGTTAAAGAACTCACACGTCCCCTTTTCACTGTGGCTCTTTAATTAAATGGTTCTCTTTTTATTGCTCTTTGTTTATGTCTGTCTGGCCACCCCGAAATTAGACCAATCTATTGTAAAGAGAGTACGCACATTTTGAACCCAAAAAATTCTAGGCATGTAAGCCTGTTCTTGCATGGCTATTAGATGTATCTTTTTTTTTCCTAGCTGGAATCTACAAACATGACCCTAAAAAATCCTTAGCTTTCACTTGCAGTGACAAGGTCGATTTTTTGAAAAAGTATATTAAGTTCACCTTTTTTATGAAGAAAATATTAGGGCAATTGAATATGAGACTTTGACTTGCATATCTTGGCACATAAAAGTTGTTTCTTTGTGAGGGCATGTGCAGCCTCATTTTATATCAGGAAGGTCATGGCTGTCAACGGGTGAAACACTTAGTAAGTGTTAAAATGAGTAATGCAATATTGTGAGGCGTGAGTGCTGTTGAAGTTCGGTGATTTTGATTCTCGGAGACTGTCCCTTTGCAGCTAAAGTGGAGAGTGGTTCTACCTTTTTACAGCCAAATGACCTCATAACTTCTTATTCAGCACCTTTATTTCTTACCAAATGCAAGTGCAATGTTGTGAAAAATAGTAGTGATAATAAAAAATATCCCTCATTTCACACCTCGCTGCTCACACTTTTCAGTGTGAGCAGCGAGGTGTGAAATGCTTTTGGTGTGTCGTCTCAACACACCAAAATAAGAAGTAAATAGTCTGAAATGTATTACTTGTAAAATATATAATCACAAACACAGTGGAATAATATACTTATAAACAAAAAAAAAGGGCCAAAGGTTCAGTACTTTTAATTTTAACAGTAAGAAGGGCCGTCGGTACACTCGATAGCTGGTTTTCAAGCTCACCTTAATGCTCGAAATGCCACTTCATGATAATTTCCACATTTATTGCTTAAATACGAACAATTTTAAAAGTTCGCAATAAATGAAATGTTCCATCTGTGACCAAATAATGTTTTGCCGAACAATATATTTTTTTTTTGTAAAGTGGAAACATGTTTGGTATTGTACAAGAACTCAGTTCTGCATCTTTGCTTCTTGTCACCTCATTGAAGATTTGGCTTTGCCGAGTATGTTTAATGCGACAGTTACAGTCAGGCATATGTTTAACCATGTGACAGTGTTTAATAGGTAATGCAGTGAGGAACAAGACAAAGTTATTGACTTTTAGTTGACATTTACATACTGAGTGTAATTATTGCTGTGGCCTCAAATTTTGTTTCATTCTGCTATATATATTGTCACAAATGACAATTGATGAGGCGATGATAACTGAAGAAACTAAAAGCTTAATGGGGCGAACTTGTGCCCAAAACAAAAAGTAAAGGGAAGAAAACAGCAGAGCGTCGCGGGCGTCGATGTGGGCGAAATCGCAGGATCGAGCGCTGGGGCGAGACTGACTCGACAAGGTCGCGGGCGGCCTCTTATCTAGAGTGAGTCACTATCTCGAAGATTCGGCGGAGAAGGTTCGAGCGTAGCGCTCTGGGGGCGAGAATGAACACGCGCTTTCTTGAACAACAGCAGCAGGGATAAACGATAGAAGTTATGTCCAGAGCGAGAATAAACGAGAACCCTCAACAAGTCCGTGGCCATGCGCGCGGCAATATTATAATATTTTTCTTACCTTGTATACAACGTTATTAGAATCAACTATCGAAACATGCAAAACTTATAAATAGTAGCCAAGTAATGATTTTCGTCGATCATACCTTTCTCTGATAAAAGTAGCACTTGCGACATGAGGCTAGTGCACCCTCTTTCTGCATTGCTGGAACCTATCTGCCAATAATAGTATAATAACAATAACAGGACAGCTAGAGTGATCAATAAAATATGTTTACAATTGATATATTTGAGATGTGTTCCAATGCTGGAAAACAATAAATTCTTTTACAGTCACTAACTGAGCTACACCACTCTTAAAGGGGGCCTGCAAGGACTTTTTACTGTTTTTTAATTTGCACTGAACCTGAGCGCACTGAACGTAGTACCTTAGTGAAACTTTTCTTTTCGCGAAATTCGCTTTATTTTAAAAGTTATAGGCAATTTAGAATTACAAAAACAAGTAAAAAATAACCTCCTTCATGACGTCGTAGGTCCTGGCTTGAGTGGCCGTGAACTAGAGGAGGAATAGTGAGCTCATCGAGCGCTCACGGCCACCGCACTCCGTGTCGACGGCGCATGAGGGCGCCACTAAAGCATGTTCTGGATAGGCTGTATGCAGCGGGCAGCCAAAGCGGCTTTCATTGCGTTTGCTGCGCGATTAAACACTCATTCGGCATGACACTTCATTGGCCACAAACGACAGCAAACACGGGGTAAAGATCAGTTCAGAATGGGAGCCACTTCGCGCTGCCATACCGCGAAACGGCCAAACCGCAAGACAAAGCCTCTCGCCGAAGGCCTTCGGAACGCTCGGAGCTGGTCGGATCCTCCTGTCCAGACGACTGCAGCACCACCGCGTACATCCGGGATTTTTCCGTGTCGGCGCCTTATCCCACTACTCCTTTCTAGTATGCGCCACCTTTTCCACCGCTTGGCGGCGGGTATGTTGACGGGTCATTCCTTGTTTCAGTACTTTATAAACTGCATTTCTTTCTCTTTTTTTTTCATCTATAATAGTGAACAAAAACTACTTTCATAAATAATTGAAACGGTTCGCGCCACTTATATTTTGTATTTCGACCAAAAAGAAGTTTTCAGTAGCTCTGACCAGTAGTAAGCCGAGGACCAAAGACGTCACATTTTGCGCGCTTTCGGTACCGCGGGTCGCCCTCGTCGGTAGACGAGGTTTCCGTGTCGTCCGGTTAAAATATGGCGCACTGATATTTAGCTACTCTTTCCGTGCCCGCTGCCTTGCCCGAACCCCAAGAGACGTGGAAACCGCATAAAAGGTAGACGCTTAAATATGATTGCAGGGCCCCTTGAAGATTGCCAATGGCGAGGAGTCTCTAAATATTTGTCTTCTATTGGGATTAATAACGAAATTTACTCTGAGCCGGGTTTCTATTATGACGCCCCACCGGTGTGGCAATGACATTGTTTGTAAACCCCACTACAATATTTCAAGAATAATATCTGATGCCTATGCATTTCCACTTATAGGCAGGATTTGAGCCATTGCTAAAAAAGTGTTTTTGCGATATCTATGCAATGAATCGGCCAACTGGGCTCTGACAGAAGCACAAATAGCTGAGCAGGCAATGTCAGGATGAAAAAATGGCTATACTCCCATTAACCTCACAGCCCCACATTCTATGCTCCAAGTATGTTAGAGCCTCAGGGTCATGACCCACTTCATTGACAATTGCTATGCTCAATTTGTTCGTAACACAATACCTTATGTCACTAATGAACATACTGAATGCTTTTACGAACTGACTGTTTTGGATTTGCAAGTAACAAGCCACTAAATCCTAGCTATTGCTAATTTTATTGCATGTTGGTTGCTGTGATGATCCCACAGCGATTATATAACAGGTGAACAACAGCAATTAACAGATTTTGAGTTTTACTGCATTAAGAAGTATACAGGGAGAAACTGAGAGAGGAGGAGGAGATGAGAGCAAGCGGGGATACCAGAACACCAAGCTCTGGTTGGAATGACTGGTGGATAGACGCAGAGCAAGTTGCGTTCGTCTCTACTCCTGTTTGAAAGCGAGCGCAGAACACAAGATGCCGGTGTTTCGCATTCGGATGTATGCAAACAATAAGTACAGTTTTGCATCTACCAACTAATCATTCCAACCAGAGCTCAGGGTTCTGACGTACCCACGTGCTCTTGTCTCCTTCCCTTCTTAAGCTTCTACCATTACAGAACAAACTTTAATAAGCAGTGTTAATTACTGATTGAATTTTTCCCATTATTTTCGTAGTAGTTTCAGTGTGAGGATCTCTTGATCTCACTGGAGAGTAAGCACACCAATTTCTAATATTTGTCTTTCCATGCCTAGCATTGGTCTCTCCTCAACTGCCTTTGTCCTCAACTGCATCAGCGGAGCTCCTTTTCACGAACCTATTGGGTCCCTGTCGAGGCTGTGTCTCCCTGCAGGGCACCGCTCCAGAGGGCATTGGATTGCTTCCAGAAGGAACTGGAGTCATTGGCGTCTGATCTTGCTGGTCACTGGCCTGAAATCATGGATGCTTTTTCACAATGGTACTGCAATAAAATATTCTATCGAACGCCCCAGGTTAAGGGATGGTGGCAACTGAAGGATTATAAAATAGAAAAAGTATTGCTGAGGCAAAGCGAGCAAAATAATTTTATTCTATTTATATGCAGTAGCGAACAGGCCATCATGCCGCCACCGTGTTTCTCCTTATATGAGCAGGTACACACAACTGCAAGAATGTCAGATTTATCTTCACGTGCATAGACGCTGCACGTGCTTGCACACTTGGGGCACCAGCCATGATGCAATGTGCTTAAAATACTGCATAAACTGGCAAGTGCCAAAATTATCATTCGTATTATAAAAACAGTGGTATTTGGCCACTTCGAAATAATAGATATTGGTGAAATCTGGTGCTGTCGAGAATTGATAGGCCAGGCCGAAGAAAGCCAGGCTTGTTATTTAAGTGAAAGATGGGGAATAAGCATTAGGAGAGCACCTATTTTCACGACTTGGTGTTTCACTTCCAGGTCTCTAATATGTGCTGCAGTTGCAGACACACAGCTGTTTTAAAAAATTTTGGCTTGAATTAATTGGTTATAATAATTTAGTTACAATTGTCTATTTGCACAGTGATATACGTTACATATGAGGGTGTTGAACTTTGCGCAAACGTAATGCTGATAATAAACCAAGCAAACAGTTATAAAATCCATCGATTACCAAGGAAAAGGCTTTCTAAGGCAATTTTCAGCAGTATAACACTCAGTAAAACCAAACAAATATAACTTATTCTACACAATCATTATGTAACAAAAAATATAGAAGGTGATCATTATGTCTTGAAGACAGAAAGTTATAAAGGTAACGCAGGAAAAAATCCTACAGGAGGTAAATAAAAGAAGAGGACATATAATGACAGGCGCGTTTTTATTTAAATTACTTCCTAATACTGAGTTATGCACAATATACATAGCGTTAATTTAAACCATATGGTTACCTTGACAGAAATAGAGCCAGGGACAAATATTTATTTGGGCTCTTCAATGATAGGGCCCTCTTGAAGATCTCTACTATATAATGTTTCAGCATGTTTGAAAAATATCAAAATTCATAATAAAGAAAAAGAAAAAAAAAGCAGCACACATAGAGGTTATGACAAAGAATATCAGTGATAAAGAAAACACAATACACAAGCACGGTGTGCTTTTGTCCCTGCTACGTTTGCCCAGATTTACCCATATGTCTTAATTAATTCTGTGTATAGCCACATATTAAGCCATTGTATAAAGTTAAATTTTACTTAGAAAATGTGAGCCTAGGATATCATCCTATGAAGTTGCTCTAGCTTACTTTCTAAACTCCACAGCCATGCCATTGAGCTTGGTAAAGTAATTCTAATTATTAGAACAAAATAAATTAGAAGGGGTGGGGGGGGAATACATGTGTAATTTCAGTCTTAATGCTTTAGGAAAAAAAATGCAGCTTCGTTGTCGTGTGTTCTCAAGTATATGTTTACTTGTGAACTGGGGTGCGAGACTTCGAACCCAGGGTCCCACGGTAGGTAATACTGTTCTGTTGTGATGCCCTTTGTGTCTTCCTGCGCTGGACAGAAAATAATAGAAACAAAACTATTAGATACGTGCCAGCGGAGGGCCTTACGAGCTAGAAATGACCAAGGTAGAATTGCCTTCAGAGGGCGCAGCGTCAGAGTCGAAGCGGTTCGGTAGAGGATCCAGCAGCGATCCGATGAAGGCTGTCGACCTTTCTGTTGTTCTGCTACGAGACTTTGGGCAGAGTCCCCCACTAGTGGCACTCCCGGCCAGCCAGTTAGCGGTCAAGTCTTTCGGGGCCTTCATCTCTATATTTTCGTAAAAATGTTTCAGTTGATGGACCTCTCGTCTAGCACCCATGACCGGATTAAATTTGAGCGCAATTCGGTCCCATACCCAGTTTGGTTTTCGTAGTAATCTGATCGGTTGCTCTGCTCTCGACAATGTTCTTAAATTCTTCCATTAGGTCTAATAATGGATCCTTCTCGCGTTCAGTGAAATTTGGAGTCCGGTTACGCGTCGTTCCTTCATTTCGAGTTGGGGAACAGAAGTGAATAACGTTGTCCTAGGTGATTACGATATCATTTCTTTAAGTGAAACTTGGTTAAATAGCCCATTTGCATCCCTGGACTATTTCCCTCCCGATTACACAGTGTTTCGTCGGGATCGCGATAACGAAAAACTTTCCGTTAAATTCGGTGGTGGAGTGCTAATAGCAGTTAAGAAACATTTACCGGCTATTCGTCGGTTCGATCTCGAGTTCGATTGCGAGTCCGTTTGGATTGAAATACGTGTTCGTGATAACAATAGCTTACTTATAGGCACTTTTTATTTTCCTCCTAATGTAGACGGATCTAAGTTTTCGGACCAATTAGATATGATAGGGGATAAATTGGATGTGGATCAACCTCGTATACTCATACTTGGCGATTTCAATATTCCTGAAATAAACTGGAATTTGGTACATCCTGCACTTTCTGCTCATAGTGCATCCTTTAAAGCGAATGCCCTTTTTTGATTTGTTATCCTTCTCGGATTTACCCAAATGAACGGTCTTCATAACTCAGCAGGACATGTGCTCGATCTGGCCTTAGCCAACTTTCCTATCGACAGCCTGACGACTGTTTCCAATCCGCTTGTTTTGCCGGATGTTTGGCACGTTCCTTTTTCTGTTTCCTTTATGATTTCTGTGGGGAAAGTAAAGCACAAAAACCGTGAGTCGCTTGCTTTCTCAAGAGGCGATTGCTTTAGCCTTTATCAACATTTAGATAATGCAGATTCGGCTTCCATATATAGGATGACAGATGTAAATCGTGCCGTTGAAGTGTTCACAAACTATATCGTAGATGCACTTGAAAGGTTCGTTCCCGAAAAGCGTCGTTACACAAGTCGTTATCGGCACTGGTACTCCAAGGAGTTTACATCAGTTCTAAGAAAAAAATGGCATTACCATAGGAAATATAAGGTTGCGAATTCCGCTCTTTAAAACCTAAAAGTTTCTGAGTCGCGTGCGCTAGCTAAGACATTGTTGAAGCGCGATAAAATATTACACCATGAGTCAGTAGAGCGCAGCTTAAATCGTGACCCAATGCTTTTCTGGCGATATGTAAACAATCGCAAAACTACAACTTCGTCATCAATAAACATAGCTGACTCGTTAGGTGATATGCTGTCTGAGCCCGAAGATGTGTCAAATGCATTCGCGAGTTATTTTTCTTCGGTTTATTCTTGCGGCCAAACTGGACTGCCTGTGCATGGCGTCAGCGATAATGCCAGTGATCACCTGTCAATTCTATCTTTTGAAATTACTTATATTGAACTTGCTATCAGGAAACTGAAGCCAAAGTTATCAGTTGCATTTGACGACATTCCAAGCTTCATTGTGAAAGGATGCTCCTCTATTTTTGCTCCCGTCTTAACGCATAGTTTTAACTTGTCGTTGCAGAGCCTTACATTTCCTTCCCTGTGGAAGTACTCTGTTACTGTAGCAGTACATAAGAATGGCAAAACGGATGACGTAAAAAATGACAGACCTGTGTCGTTACTATCTCCTTTTGCTAAGATCTATGAATTTTTTTTATTTGAGCGCATTTCAAACTTTTTTAAGCATAAGATAAGCCCTTCACAACACGGCTTCATGCGTGGAAGGTCTGTTCAGACATATCTGGTGCCTTTTTTTTTAATTTTGTTTCGCTTACTGTGTGTCAACGTGGACAGGTAGACGTTGTATATTTTGATCTGTCTAAGGCTTTTGACCTAGTAGACCATTCGCTCCTTGTACACAAACTAGAATCCTACGGCGTGAGTACCTCCCTTTGTTCCCTGTTCCTAGATTATTTGTCTAATAGACACAATTTTGTTCGTGTTCTTGGACATCACTCCCGGCCTTAAGTTTCTTCTTCGGGTGTGCTGCAAGGCTCCATACTTGGGCCGATCTTTTTCAATGTTTTTATTGATGATTTCAGCTCGATTGTTCGCAATTCGGTCGTCTTGCAATATGCAGGTGATGTCAAGTTAATTAGGCAGATCATATCCTTGCAAGACTGTGAAAAACGTATAGAGGATGTTAGGCGTGTGTGAAATTGGTGTCGTCCGAACATGCTAACCCTCAATCCTTCTAAAACCGTTATTATGTCTTTGTCTAGAAAGGTAGAAAAAATTAAATTTTGTTACCATATTGGCATTGATCCTCTGCGAAGAGTCGAGTGCACGCGTGATCTTGGTGTACATATAGACTCTTCGTTATACTTTACTGTGCATGTTAACAACCTTATAAATGGCTCTTTGCGTAAGGTGGGGGAGTAATTTCTAGAATCACGCGTGAGTTCTCCACATCAACCTGTATTCTTCAGTTATATTTCTCGTTAATCCGGACCAAGTTGGAGTTTTCCTCTGTAGTCTGGAATTGTATTAGTTCTACGAGCGAAGAGATGATTGAAAATGTTCAAAAGCGTTTTTTTTTTCGAATTGTTTACGATCGTTACATTGGTCGTACTGTTTATTATTCTTATGCAAGACGCTTAGAACGATGCAAATGCCCCACTATTAGTTCCAGATGGCGTGAGCACGATCTTGTTTTCCTGTATAAATGTATTCATGGATTAATTGATAGCCCAGATCTCACATCTGCTATTAAGATTCACGTTTCACGTTCAATCCAGCGTTTAGCTACGGGCGCGTATGTAAACCCGAGTTAAGGTTTCAACCGGAATGTAAACCCGTGCTTATCCAAGCTCAGTTTAGGGCGCTAAGCCGACTTAGGAAAGAGCCGCTCTGGGTTAAGGTAAGTGACGTTAGTGCAGCCGGCCTTTAATGACTCAAAAACTTATTTGATGATTTCGCAACGAAAAATTCTTTTAGCAAGAACAAAAATCTGCAGTTTTTTTTTACTCGAAGCTGTTGAGATTGTTATACAATGAATTCCCCCTGTGCTTGATTTTCACCACGATCGTCATATGGGATCATTTTTTTCTGCCTTTCACATAAGACCAATTGTTCCAGGACCATTTTCTTCTACACCCGCTTTCAATGCTGCAGAACAAAGTGCTGCGATGTATGCTTATTAGCCATGAAGCCACTTCCGGCACTCGAACCAGACGGACGGGTTTCATGAGCTCCGTCGGAGCGGTGAAAACGGCCGCGTTAGGCCTTGGTACGTCTGTTTCTGGAACCGCTGTCGACTGTCAGATAATACGGCCCAACTGCCAACCGGATACATTATTACGAATGCTGTGTTCAGGCACTGAAACGTAAAAGGACGACCCCAACGAATGCGAGACTTTCGTCAGGAGCTCGAGAGGCTGGATGTGATGAAGGACCTGGCAAGCGCCGGTCCCCAAGAGATGAACCACGTCTGGATTATCCGGTTGCACTCGCTCGCGGCGAAGCAAAGGTTCGTCGACGCCAAGGAGCTGACCATCAAAGGGGGGTGTTGCCTCGTTATCAACCCGGCGAACACAGCCGTGAAACTGAAGCTTCAGTGGGTCCAGTACGACGTGCCCAACAGCCAGGTGAAGAAGGAACTGGGACTCGACGGCAAGGCCTCCATGATCACCAGGGACCTCTTCCGGGAGAAATGATTTGAGGCTGTCGAATCCAACACCCGCAGTGTACGCCTGACCCTCAAGGACGTCTACACCGTCACCTGCCTCCCGCACCTGATCCGCCTGGACGGGTGCAAGGTACGTGTCGTGGTCCCCGGACGTGCACCGCTCTGCCTTCGCTGTCGCCGTACGGGACACATTCGCCGGGATTGTACCGCCCCACCGTTGCTCTGAATACCACCCAGGGATGGGCAAAATACATGCAAAAATGTATCGAAATACAAATACAAAATACTTCGTCAAAAATGTATTTATTACAAGTCTAATTACATTTCCAAAAAAGTATTTAAGTACAAGATACAAATACAAGCAAATGTATTTGGTCTCCTCCAAATACTTTTTCAGATACATTCTTAAAAATTTGCGTCTGCGACTTCAGGGTACCTGGAACGGGATTCTGGGTACCTCATTGTAATTATGCATCGCACACTCGGGGGTAATAATCTAGTAACGTAATAGAAATATAATCGCAAAAAAAATGTAATCTGCTTGGACGTAATAGGCGAAAAAAGTACAGAGCTTCAAGCTGGTTTTTTTGTCGATTACATTTTGGTATAGACCAACAAAGAACCTAGTCGACCAAGACGCGCAGCACTAGCTAGAGAATGTTCTGTTGTTGCAACTCGCACCAGTTACGAAAATGTGGACGACCCGCCATTTAGAATGTTCCAGGCAAAAATATGGATGGAAATTAGGCTGAAAAGCATCACAAGTTGTCACCGGCACTTCTTTAGCCAGTCTGCCTGTGAACGTCGATTTCGTCCCTATTCTTTCCCTAGACTAGCACCGTAATCACAAAGTCACTAAACACTTGTGCTTGATTGAGAGACGCTGCACTCGATGCAGAACATAGTTTTCTTCCTGCTCTGGACAGTGACAATGAATTTGAGGGAGGTATTTTCGCCCACAAAATTGTATTTAATTACAATTGTATTTGAAATACCCCCGTTTTAGTATTTAAATACACACGTCAAATACATTACCCAATTTGTAATTAAATACAAATGCAAAATACACAAAGTATTTGAAATACGTATTTTAAGTACTTGTATTTGAAATACTGCCCATCCCTGATACCACCCTTATTGGCATGAGGCAGAGGACAGCGTCAAGACGTATGCCTCGATGGCCCTTGACCGCAAGACGGATGAACAAACCGACTACATGATGGACGACGCCGAAGCGGAGGAGGCGGTCGCTGCTAGCGCCCTGGTCGCACTACCGCTGTTCGCGATAAGGTATTGATGAATTTTGCCCCCGGCACGCGCGATCTTCACGACGTTCCCATTCGATTCGCGACATTAAATGTCGCGAATCGAATGGGGACGGGCACAGCGACGCGCCGAAAGCGTATCACAGGCCACGTCTAGAGAGCGGGATTGGCTAGGAGAGCTCGTAGTGTCCTCGTCGTCCGAACGTAGGGTTAAACAGTATATACGGACCGCGGGCCAGTGCGCGCCACAAAGTTGCGACGAGTGCTGCGTGAGCGTTGGGTCGGGACTTGTGTCCAATCCGTGAGAACGGGACTCCAAGCCAAACGCTGACGCGAAGGTCGCGAGTGATTTGTGCCCCGCAAGGGACGACCCTAGGTGATGTGAGAAATTTATGTGTAGCGCAAGTTCGTCCGCTTCTTGCACAGGGTTCGCGATGATGTAAGAACGCCAAGCTCTTATTGGCTGATCGAAACAAAATAGTGGGTAAACCTCGAGGTTTCTAGCATTGGCGCCTACCCAGTATCCCTCCAGTCAAAGTCAATCAAAGCTCGGCGTCGTTCTGAAGTTACCGCAACCCCTGAGCAACAAGCAGACGACTTGCTCTCCGCATCGGTACGGCCTTTTGTTTAGGTGATGCTGCACAATGGGGAGGACGAAGGACGGTTCGGAAAAAACTCTTGTCAAAAGTCGCCGCCATTGTCTGCCCGCCGTTGCTTGATCACGTACCCTGAGCATCTATTGGACACGAGGGCAGCGTCAGAGTTCGGCGTAAACTCGGATTGAATCCGCGCTTCGTGCCCAAGAGGTGGCGAACATCGATGTTGGTCAATGGACTTTTGAAAAGAAAAGCTTTTTAAAAGTTCAACAACAGATATCAAACGACCACTTAAAGGGTGCAGCGATTGACAGCGGGAGCTGTCGCGTTGGCGTTTAGTCGACGTGGTTTAAGATATTTATTTTAGCAGCGTTTCCGCTTAGTATAACAGTATAATAGCTGTAAGAGATATGCTTTAGGAGATGTGTGAAAGGAGCTTGCGCAGAAAAAGGTAAATGCAGTGGGATTACAACGCGTATAGATTATCCCAGAGCAAGTAGGGGATAAATCAGACGTATGGGCCGCATCACGCGGCTTCCCACTCTTCTGATATCGCCGGTTACAGAAATAACTGCTGGAACGCAGCCAGTGGATCGCGCGAGATAAAGGTGGGCTGCAGTGAGCGTCAGTCCTATCTCAACGTCCTGGCTTTGCGGATCTCATGATCGCAGGTATGTACTCCACGTACGTAGTTCGAAGTATTTTATGTCTTCTAAAAAAATGTTGGCATGAAACTGCGGTATTCTTCGGCCTATTAGTTGCTCCGTTCCATAAGCCGCACCTCCCTATAAAGGGCTGTTAAAAAAATATTTATATATCTTTGTAAACAGACTGCTCTTTGTAGGGTCGGCAGAGTCCCAGCAGCCTATGCCACCATGCTTCAGGCCGCCTTCGGACAGCCAAAAGCAAATTGCAGGGCGCAGACGGGAGTTTTGCCGTCCGTATTTTGTTGTAAGTAATCATGCAGCCTATATGTAGCAGAAATAAGTTTTGTAATACAAAGAATAAATGCACGCCGGATATGATACACCAACAAAGACTTCGTCAATAAAAACGGCAATGAAGTTAAGGTTTACTTGCGCGAACGATGCAAATGAGGGGTAGTTGCCGATCACTACATCCGTTGTGCCTTAAGGAACGATGCGATACACAATGCTAGTGAATTTTGCTTTCAACCAAGAACTAAACTTGCTTTATTAGAACTTGACACATTGCGGCAAACATAAATAACCGCAAACGTGTTGCAGCCTGGCGGACAGCCACACCGACTTGCTTTCCTATAGTCAGACAACATTCTGCCTAACTGCCTGGCGAACACGCAAACACTCTCCTAGTCTAGCTTTGTTGTTCCTTTCGTGTTTAGGAAGCCTTCACTGGTAAGTGATTCTGCCATATTTTTGTGTCTTCGACAGTCTGAATGACTACAGGTTGAGAGCCGCTAGGGACAGTGACTGAAAGAATAGACACTATCGAAACGTTCATCAGGCAACATTGGCGGTCGCTATTCCTTAGACACGAATCTCGCGATGGGATCCAACCCTGTCGCAGTCCATGTGCCCAATGCATGCTGGGAGCCTATGTGATCAAGCAATGGCGGAAAGGTGTTGGCGTGGACTTTTGAAAATAGTGTATTCTCCCAATAATTGTTTTCAACTTAATATTTTATCAGGCTGCTCTTCGCTTGTTGACAGAAGGGATATACACATAACAATAAAAGATTAGTCCGCTACTGTTTGTATAGCCTCTGCGCGGAATTGGTTCTCTCGTGTTTGAATTTTGAATCACCTATAAGATTTGAATAAGATATTCGTTCTTGCTAAAACTTTGGCATCTGGTTTGGACCTCTAGTACTACCTTTGGTCAGAAATTGAGAGTTCGGCCATGCGTAGATTATTTTTGCTAGGAGAAAAAACCCTGTAATTTTTTTTTTGTGGAACACCCTGTACTACCAACAGACTTCACCGTACAGTGGTGATCACCTCCGTTAACAGTATGCTATTTCGAATTTGCAACCCTGGAGGCTCAACATACACCATATTAGTTTTATGTCTTGAAACAGCTTCAGATGCCTGAAGTCGTGTGTACATTTCAATTATTAAAACTAACTTTTCACTTTCCTTTTCTAACCCATAAAGTTCACTATTTTTTATAAAGTAACAAGTGTGTCATTTTATTTAAAAGAATAAAGAAGAATATTGGGCCATCAAAACCTGCAAATCTCACTTGAACGACACTGTGGCCACTTAATCCTCGTTATATGTGAAACTTGTAGATAACTTGAACGCAACTTTCCTACATCATTTCCCACTATTCAGGGTTGGCTTGCTCGAACCGAAATCAATCGACATTGTCTATGCATCTCAAGGAAACAGATTTCTAAGGTATTTGCGAGCGAGAGTCTAAACCTATCTTCCCTTCACCCTTAAGCAGAGACTATAAAGCTCCGCCTTCAGCGCGAGCTTTCTGCCCTTGCTGACACAAGTGTGAACGCGCAGCCACGCGCAACCAAAGCACTGCGGAAGCCAGCGAGCTCGCGCTAAAGGCGGAGTTTCAAGTATCAGTTTAAGGGTGAATGAAGAATGTCTTAACAATGTTTTATCTAGATACTATTTTAGAGTCAGCTAACTCAATTTCCCCGGACCAAGTGAACCTAGGCATTACACAGATGGCTGTCAAGGGTTTCTACAATCTAGTGTCTTAAAAAATTTAGATCGAATAGGCATCAGTCAGCTTTAAAAAAAAAGAAGAATAACAGAAACGACCTATCATTAGTTTTAAAATAGTATCCGTAATAGTTGTCTCTTTTGCCTTACAATTTGATGCTAAAAATAAACACATAACGATCTCTTTGTACGTAAGAGTGTCATTATACGAAAAGCGTTATTGTGCCTCAAAATTGTTTATTTTTCATTTTTTTTTAGAACTTGGATATTCCGTGCGTGTTTTAATTGGGACGAGTATCGTACAGGAGCGCTTTCGTGTATCACTTCAGCGGGATGCACGTTAAACACTTCAGATTGGAGGTCTTACTGCACTGCTTACATTTAGGATGTTAGCGGACAGATCTGACGCCCTTTGGGGCAAGCTTACCTTGCCCGATGTGCGAGTTAATTTTCACTCAACAACTTGCGGCGAAAAAAAGTTGCACGATGGTAGACCCTAAAACTGGGGTAGAACAAAGTTACAGCGCAAAAAAATACAGGAACCAAGTGAGAAAGACAGCGTCAATAACTGGGCTCAAAAATAGGGAAAAAAAAAATTTGGAGGCACAGTGCACATTTGTGAGACCTAACAAAAGAAAATTTATGTTATGCGGCAAAACAACAAAAAAATGGCGTTTCTATAATTGAGTGTCCATACTATTATCCGTTTAAAGGATTACTCAAGGAAGATACGAAAATGAAGGACGTAAATATTCTGAGACACAAAACTAGGAATGGGGATGATAACCCTTATCTTTATTTGTACTATTAAGTGTCTGCTGGGTGCTTAGCTGAACTTCAAAAACTATGTGCATGGTTATGAAAGACATCGTCTTGATCGGGCAAGGAAGGCCTCTTTATGAAGCGGCATGTTACGGTCGTGCCTCTCACAGCAGTGTGCAATGTTCTTGGGTAGCCATGTTGAGTCTACGTCACTATGCAATATGTAAAGCAATGTTAACGACAAAGATGGGCCCGCCTGCGATTTAGATATAGTTCTGGAACCAGATATTTTTGGCCATAAATTATGTTCAAACAGTAATTTCTTTACACTATGCCAAAATATTTTTGTATCAAATACCTATGATATATTCAATATAAAGTTGTGCTGTGTGCAGTTCCAGTCATCACAACATATTGTATTACACCCTTTTCACTCTCTGAGAATACTACCAAGTAGTAGTACTAAAAACGTTTTTTCTTAGGGGGATGGAGGTAGGGGAAGGAGTTCATGGCAGACTCGCAGTATGAGTGTGGGGGGATGTATATGTGCATTTCAAAGCCAGCTTCGTGAATAAAACCTACAAACGTCCGTACAGTTTTGCGTTATTAATCAGGAAGTCTGGGTTAAAGATCCAATCCGCCACGTAAGTCACCCACTCATCATGCACTTCTTCCGTGTTGTCTCAAGGCCCTTGCAGCCCCATTTTAGGTTATCCATACTTACCACATGTTGGGGGTTCATGCACGAGCTGCATGTCGGTGGCGTCCCCACCATTTATCCGCGCTGCTCTTCTGTCCGTTGTGTAGGCAGTATTTATTCTAAGGTCAAGGGCCCTTCATTCTGCAGCTTTCTTCTGGTCGTCGGGCACAATCCTGTGACTGGACACCTTGATCTTTTGAAGATGAAGTCCTTCTTCATATCGGGATTTTTCGACACTTTGGATTGGAGGCCCCTGTACTTCCAAGAGTCCTCCGTTGCGCACATTGTATGCTCCCTGTGTGACGTGGTGTCGAGAAATGTTGTCAGATTGCCCTGTGACCACATACTCTGCTCGGAATGTCACGAGGATTCCCAGAGGCAAGGGAGTACTTGTCCACTGGATGAAGAATCCTTCGCCGACGATAACATTCTTCACCTTGATATCTCGGGAGGGTACATCCTGAGCCATACGGTAAGTAAATCTAAATAAAGAAGCTGCAGAAATTATAGATATGTTGTTGGAGCGTTACAAGCCCTTCAACACTTGAATATTTTTTCTCTTTTTTTTTTTTTTTATAGCCAGGACTCCGCGTTTTTGGAGTTTATTTATCGTGAAATTTGGAGGGTGTTTTTTGAACTTTCTTTATTACCGAATGTTAGGAATTTATCGGAAATTATTTTTGTTGGATTCTCAACTTTCTGAAGTAGGTAGTATATATATGCTATGTTCCTAAATTTTAAAAAATTGAAAATAAAATATATATTAGCCGGCGGGTATAACTCTGCCCTAGATTTATAAGAACGCACGTGTACCACGCGACATTAGCGCCCTTGCCATTAGTAGTACTACTATAAAATCATAAGAAATAGCCCACCCAAAAATTCAGTGAAAATTGGGAGTAGATAAGGAGTGGGCTAACTTTCGGTGTGCAATCAAGAAACGTTTAAGAAATTTCATAATTATATAATATGTTTCCGCCAAACTTGTTATCGCGGCAAGGGGCAATGAGGCAAAGATTACTGTACTTTCCAGTCAGCAATGTAATATTAATATAAATGAACTCCTTGACGCAGTCGTTGGAAAGCTCGTATTCTCTTCATCCTTTTCTACCGCTTCTCCCTGCGGCTGCGGTGGGTGGAGTGGTGAAATAGAAGCCCCAGCTGTCCCTCTTATGGAATCTAAAGGCTCGTTCACGAAGTTGCGTCGAGTGCGTTGCTTTGCGTTGCGCCATGCAGCACAGCGCCTCTCCATTGGCTCGTCGTAAGTGTCGCCGTATCAACAGCTCAACGCCAACAGTCTTAAAAAGACGCAAATGGTGGAGGTCGCACTCCGACGCAACTGTGTGGATGAGCCTTAAGAGTTAAGAAGTTCAATCTGTAAACCAAAACAGTGGTGTCTGTCGTGGCCCAGAAATACAATGTCCATCGCCTCTCCCAGATGACCACTGAACAGGTGCTGTGACTAAACTTTCTCGTAGAAAACTGAACTTTTTTTTTTTTGTTGCTCATCGTTTTCTTGAATTTTTCGAATAAATCTTGTGGACGCTATAGGGGGCGCCACTGTGTAGAAAGCGCGGGGGGCGTTACCCCCCGTGAAAGAACGCATAAGAGCAACAGCGGGGACGCCAACGGAGGAGCGAGAAGCGGGGCCTGGAGCGAAAGGTACACGCTGCGGCGGTGTCAACCAACGACCTTGTTATTACTAACTTCATGTTTACAATTTACTAATAAATGTAGTTTCACGTTTTCCGAAATCCTGACTCCGTGTTGTTTCGCCGGTTTGGGCACGCAGCAAGGCAACTTTCCCACAATCTGAATTAAAGAAACTTTCACCGGCGAGTTTTTTTTTTTGTTTCTGGATTTTTTAGGATTTATTCGAAAACACGCCACCCTTTCTATAGCCCACTCATATTTATTTAAAAAAAATGCATGTATTTAGTTTCTAAAAAATATTTTTACACATATTTTCTTAATCGTTTCAAATAATCAATGTGAACAACTCACATATTTTCGGAGATTTGCCTCCGGTCTCCAACTCGGATATTCGCTTGTTGTGCCGTCTTTTCGTTTTCAGGTTATAATTATATAAGGGCTGAACATTTCTTTCGTTTTTTGTTTTTTTTCCACAGGTAGCCTGCGTCAATGCGCCCAATGGTTGCGACTTCATAGGTCAAGCTTCCACACTTCTGGATCACTACAAGCAGTGCTCGTTTCACGTCGTGCCTTGCCCCAGGTGCAAATCATCAGTGCTAAGGACTGAGCTCGTGGGTCACTGTAAAGACGGCTGCAGTTCTGCGTCCACTACACCCGTGCCCATTCCATATTATATGAACGTGAATTATGACAACTTAGATATTACAAGCAGTGAACGGAAAAGAGAGATGCTCAAGATATCCCAGGATCACTCTCTTTTCTTCAAACCAGCCTCAACCAGTGCCTTCAGGAAGTCCGAGCATTGGAGAAAAACACAAACAAGGAACTGAATGACGCAACACTCAAGATTTCTGACCATCTCTCCGGTCTGCACACTAGTGTGGAAAAGTGCAGAGAAGATGCGAGGGAAGCGGCCAGAAACACCAAAGAGCAGCTGGAAGGTCAATCGTCGAGACTTTCCGAGCAGTTGGTCAGAATCGAAACTCAAGTTCTTGCTGCAGCAAAAGAAGACCTAAAAGTTGTTATTGAAGACACAATGAAGATGTACATTGCTAAGGAGTTACGTGTACAATACGAAGGACTTATGAATGTTACGAAGAGTGTATCGGATTGCGTGCGTGGAATTGGCGCAGACAAGGAATTTCATTGGTACTTTAAAGGCTGGGAAGACTTCAAAAAGAGTGCAGTAGACACAGGGTATAAGGAGGCTGACAGCCCCTTACAGTATGTGTGTGGATATAATGTGCGCATCCGTATCCGGTTGGCAGACATCCAGGGGCATACCATGTTAGATATGTTTATGCATATCGATCCAGGTGTCAACGATTCCAAGCTGGAATGGCCCTTCAGCAAGACTTTCACGCTCGGCGTCATGCATCCCAAAGATGAAGCAAAAAGAAAAATTGATATAGTCGAGGCTAGTAAATATTCGGACTACCGGGGCTTCCAGATGCCAGCAGAAGGCGGTAATTTTGTCTTTGGAACAATCATTTTGAGTACCGTTAACCGGCTCGAACAGGATGGGTTTGTTAATGACGACTCACTTCACTGTTTTCTCCAAGTTGAGCCCTAAGGTTTTTCCCGGTAGGTTAATAATTCATTATCGAAAGAAGCAAAAAATGTTCTGCTGCCTGGAAAAAACCGCGTACCTGATTCAATTAAATATAAAACGGATGGGATGACTCCTTCTTCTCCTTCATAAAAAAAAAAAAACAAAAAAAAACGCGTTCCGAGTATGCGACACACCCCTTTCGGTGTATTTATCGGCAGGAAACAGGAATTTCGTCTGTGTGCACTGTAACCAAAACTGATAATCTCATTGCAGCTACGAGTATACGAGTATAATATGGAAGGTAGGACTTCTCTTCACGACAGGCTGCCACAGTAAGCCGGCATCCAAACGAAGCCGCAGCGTGTATTTTATTGTATATTGTATATTAACATAAAACTCCGCTCAATTGTAGATTTTTTTTTTTAATATGCACTTTCCTAGTGAGGGCGAGGAATGCCGCAACTGCCAGATTAGAATGTAACTCTCTCAAAAATTGGTTTAGACTTGTCAAAAATTTACGGCATGCACCAATTCAACGGATTCTGCTACTTTGGCGGGCAACAAGCCTCGCATCGAACACTGCGCTGCCTACGTCATATATATTACGAGATTCGATGTTTTTTGTTTTATGCTAAGCTCGGTATTTCATTAAAGGGCACATTTGCGAGTGCGCGGGTGGTGGATATCCCCCTCTAGCCGTCTGCAACGTAGATTTCGACGTAGCGCGTGTATCTCTCCTCTCAAGATAACATTGTTCAAGGCAGGGGTCGGCAAACGTTTGCAGTGGCGGGCCGAGGCGTCACGAAATCGACGCGAAGTGAGCTGGAAGGGAAGTCGCAAGAGTGAAAGGGGAAGGGGGAGGCAAACAAGTAAAGAAAAAGACACAAAAAAACACTGGCTCGAATTCGCACTAAGGACTGTCCCGAGAATTCCAATGAATCCGCAGAGCTCGACCCCTTTGAAGGTTGCATTCTTGATTGAGCAGTGACCCCTTGGGTAGTTGTATAACCGCGAGTTCTCGAAACTTTACAGAGCGCGCACGTGCGGTCTCGTTGCGCGCTCCTGTCGCGGCGCTCTAGAATCCCGAGGGCTCCTGTCGGCGCTGTCGTGTTGTGCGCTCTTGAGTTATACCCCATTCACACGATCATAAAGGTACCTTTAGCTAAGGGACCTTTATGGCCAGCGGCGAATCCGTTCGTGATCATCCGCGCGTGGCATGTGCTCGCGATCCACCAGCGCTGGTTGATTCGTCGATTGGAAAGGGACCTGTGTTAAAGGTACCTTTATGCTGGTCATGTGAATAGGGTATAAAACAGCAATGCAAAACATCTGGCAAAAAGGTAAGCATGTATCTGTGAAATAGACAATTGCAAGCACGGCGCCCGACTGGTGTCCATGCGTGCGTGTAGCTGCAGAGTGCGCGTGAACGAAGCTTTTGGCAGGCTTGGAATTGCGCGCACTTGCACGCACGAGCAGAGGCATGGCGGCCTCCAGATGCCCTGTTTTCAATAGTCTATAGAAGCTTTCGAGAAGCTGTGCACGGGCTCCGCCATAACCGACCTTCAGGTTGCTTCCTCTCATTTAATTTACTTCGCTTCATCGTTACCACAGCAGGATAGGTTATTCCCATTTTATATTCCATTCTGTCCTACTGTCCAGCATTGGTCTCTCTGGAGGCGAGCGCAGCGCGGCCCCCGCTTTCACCGCTCATGTGTTCCATGCTTGAGACCTTGGCGCGGCGGCACCATCAGGGAACTTTAGAATAACGTACGCAATTTTAGCGCACACTAGCGCTAAATTTAGCGCTTGCGTTGGTGCACGCTACGCAAGAGAGTTTTAGAATAGCGTGTCTCCGCCGCGACGCAAAAGCCCAAGCATCTCGCGCTTGCAACGCACCAAGATACCGTCACAATTTTTATTTCACGCGCGAAGTGCTGTAACTTGAGGAAAAACAAGATTTTGGTCTAGAGTAACATTTTAGATTTGTTTAAACATGAGAATGCGACGTGAGCGGTCGACAGGTCGTGTCCGCTTGCGTCGCCTCGGCAAGAGAGGTACCTTCGCCGTACTTTTGCCGAGAGAGAGAGAGAAAAAGCTTTTATTGGCGGAATATAAAAATTCCTTAGACTGCGGTCCTCGTTGTGGCGTGGTGGCGGCTACCTCCTTAGCCCCTTCCCCCAAGGCTCTTTGCAGCTCAGGGTCCGAGCTTCGGAGCGAGGTCTCCCACTCATCATGGGATGGGATTGAGGGAAAAGGGTCTTGTGGGCAAGCCCATATTATGTTGGGCAGAGTTGCTTTGTCTCCACAAACGGTGCATTCCGAGGTAGGGTACATTAAGGTGAAGATGTGGGTGACGGTAGCGGGGTTATGAAAAGCGCCCCTCTGTAGTCGGCGTCAACTATGGGCCTGCTGGGTAAGGGACGTGTCGGTTGGGGAATAGACCTGACGGGAGAGGGGGTAGTGCGTGGTGATTTCTTGGAAGCTGGATGAACTATCCCTGGCGGATCTCGCCCCGTGGTAGAGATGGAGGCTAGGCTTTGCCCTTTGAATACATTTATAATATCGCGGACACCCCGGTTACTGTGGAGCGAGAATGTAAATATCTCGGTTTAATTATATCGGACACACTTTCTTGGTCTCCTCATATAAAACATATCTGTACTTCGGCATCCAGGAAGTTGGGTTTCATTAAAAGAAAGTTGAACGACGCTCCGATTCAGGTTAAGCTACATGCGTATTATTCATTAGTCAGATCCAAGTTGGAGTATGCAAATATTGTTTGGGATCCATTCACTCAGAAAGATATCCGGAAGTTGGAGATGGTGCAACGTCGAGCGGTTCGGTTTATTTACGGAAAGTATAGAAGGCTGGATTCACCATCTCAACTTATGCAGGCTAACGGAATACAGACTCTTCAGGCCAGAAGGAAACTAGCGCGGTTGAAATTCTTGTTTCATCTTCAGCAAGGACAGACTCGCATAGACCCATTGCAATATATTTCCCCTTTAGCATCAAGAGCTACGCGGCACAGACATCAGTTTTCACTAACACCCATTTTTGCGCGTACTAATATGTTTAAGTTTAGCTTTTTCCCTCGCACTATTAGCGACTGGAACGGTTTAAATCTCGAACTATTTATCGACACCAACTTTGTAGAAGGTTGGTGTCGAACTAACATGTTTTGCTTTGTACATTGCTGCACCTTCATCTTTTTCGCATGGACATTAGGATTGTATAAACCTTCATACTACATCTGGGTAGGTCATTTTGTATTAGTGCATGATGGAATTACATATTGCTTGATGCTTGCTTCCCCCCTCCCCTTTTTTTAAAATAATATATCCTGCATATTTGCTAGTTAGTTGTAAACCTTTTAATGTCGCGTTATCTGCTTTCGTTGTATGTGTGAATGTATACGTTGTATCCCACACCTACTTGGGCCTTCGATGGCTTGTAGTATCCTCTAAATAAAAATAAAAACTCAAGACAAATGCAGAAGGTTTCAAGCGTCTCGGCCACTTCAATGCCGTGCGAGTGTCCGTTTAGTGCGCCATAGACTATTGTAAATAATCAAAGAAAATCGCTCTATTACCAGACAGTATAAATGAACTTCTTGGCCTCATCTGGGAGAATGAGTGTCCTTCAAGTGTTCTCAACTACACACCAAGTTTGATTTAGAATCGAATTCTATATTGCACCGTTTATCACAAATTGAGCAGCATAAAACGATTGGCTTTTTATAACATTGTGCATGAAAATGAACGAGAACGATTAATCAATTAAAAGGCGGCGATTAATCGGGTTAAAATTTTAATCGATGTCGAGCCCTAGTTATAACTTTCTTTAGAAACTGGGTTGTTGTTGGTTTAAATCTACTCATGTGCCACTTTAGCACGAACAGCATTCTGCTCTTGTGACACAAAATGGGGTGAGGAAAAAACATCAATATAAAATAACATGCCTCTATAGGTACCACCTGGGAAGGCACAACCGATGGCATATTTTGTAATAAAAAATGAAAACCGTTTACAACTCCCTGTAACATCGAATTAGAGCGCAGCTCTTGAGGAGGAGGAGGAAAGGGTACTGAGGGTCACGTGTTCTCGGAAGGGGGGGTCACGTGACCCCTCGAGGTCACTTGACCTTGGTGGGGTCACGTGACCTCGGGGAAAGGGTCACGTGACCTGGGGGTGTCACGTGACCTCGGGGACGGTCACGTGACGTGGGTGGTCACGTGACCCCCCAGTGAAATTTTCCCGCTAGATTTAGCGGGTAACTTTTTCCGCTAGATTTAGCGGGTAAAGTTTTCGGCTAGATTTAGCGGAGAAATTGTTTCCGCTAGCTTTAGCGGGGAAGTTTTTCCGCTAGATTTAGCGGGGAAAATTTTTCGCTAGATTTCGCGGGGAAGTTGTTCCGCTAGATTTAGCGGGGAAATTTTTCCTCTAGATTTAGCGGGTAAGTTTTTCCGCTAGATTTAGCGGAGAAAATTTTCCGCTAGATTTAGCGGGGAAGTTTTTCCGCTAGATTCAGCGGGGAAAATTTTCCGCTAGATTTAGCGGGGAAATTTTCCCGCTAGATTTAGCGGATAAATTTTTCCGCTAGGTTTAGCGAGTAAATTTTTCCGCTAGACTTAGCGGGGAAATTTTTCCGCTAAATTTAGCGGGGAAATTTACCCATAATGCACCGCGCGGTTACGCCGACGGCGACGCCAACTGCGACGGCGACGCCGCTCAAGCAGGAAACGAGCGCCTAAGAGCTGCGCTCTAAAAATAGGGTGACCATCCACCAATCTTGTCAAAGAAACCGCACAATTAATTTTTTTCATCACACGTTTTATGCTTAAATCCTCCATCATAACTTCTGAAAGTTGTCTGCGGAATTGCCAGGTCTCCTAATCCTCTTACGGTCATTCGGTAGTTATGTTTGATTGCAGCTCACACGCGCTTTAGGTAGCCAGGTATTTTGGCTATGAAGGGCCTTCCGGAGCATGCATCGCTCTCAACAGCATGCCGACCATCTCCGGAGTGCTCGATGAATTGTACCTGAAAGTGTACGGTGATGAATATTGCCGCGCGCGCAGCGGGCCAAGTAGGCAGCGCGGCCGTGGCTGCTTCCCCCGCGCGATTCCTGGGGGTGACAGGCCTTTCATTTATTCTTGCAATTTAATGTTCTGGTACATTCGAAAACTCTGTTGCTTCTTCAAGGTACGAATGTTCTAGTCGCCGAAATTTCTAGGTCGATTGTTCCAGATACCAACGCGTGTACATAAGGGGCTCCGTGTGGCGATCCGAAGTTAGTTCGCGTCAGCGTTCGGTCCTGCTGCTTCGCCGCCTTCGACGGCCGCGACGCTCTGTTTTTACATTTTCCTTTTAGAGCGCAGCTCTTAGGCGCCCAATTCCGGCTTGAGCGGCGTCGGCGTCGCCGTCGCCGTCGGCGTAACCAAGATCACCCCAAGGTCACGTGACCTCCAGGACACGTGACCACCAAGGTCACGTGACCCCTCTCAAGGTCCACCCGAGGTCACGTGACCCCCCGAGATCACGTGGCCCCCTCCCCGAGGTCACGTGACCCCCCGAGATCAAGTGGCCCCCCAGGTCACGTGGCCCTTTCCCCGAGGTCATGTGACCCCCCTCCCCCCGAGGTCACGTGACGGCTGTCTCAGGTTCCAAGTGTTGCTCACAACTTCCTGGTAAGCCTGCTCAGGTAAGAAAAATACAGGTATCAAATAAAACCGTTTGCGTTTTGGCACACTTGTGCCAACATGCCTATACTGCCGTGAGGCACTCTTTCAACAATGGAGGAGGTAAGACTACAATAACATGCGCCTGACGTACAAAAACCTAACTGAGCTTCTCAGAACCCCAACAACATAAATCTAAACTTCATGGTGCTTGTTTCGCGAATGGGGATGCACAATGAAGTTACTTAATGAGCAGTCGCTTTATGAGTGCAATTCGTTGTGGCCGCCAACTAAGCTGAAAGGAAAGAAAAAAAAAAACACTAGCCTGATCATGCTTATAATGACTGCGGAGCTCAGAATCCCTGTTCTCAATAAGCTGGGCACATGCCAGGTGTGTGTGAGATGTCACATGGTATCATAAGGTCACATGAATGGGACGTCAGGCGACGTGAAGCAGGGATGCAGCGTCACGGAGTCACATGACCTCATGACATTACGCAATGTCAGTCCGTGACAGTTCCTCATGGTGGTTTGCTCCTAAAATTTGCCTAATAAAACAAATTTTGTGTTAAACAATTCACACGTCCCCTTTTCACTGTGGCTCTTTAATGAACTGGTTTTCTTTTTATGGCTCTTTGTTTATATCTGTCTGACAACCCCGGCACTAGACCAATCTTTTGTAAGGACAGTATGCACACTTTAAACTCAAAAACTTCTAGGCATGTAAGCCTGTTTTTGCATGGTCATTAGATGTACCTTTTTTTCTTAGCTGGAATCTACAAACATGACCCTAAAAATCCTTATTGTCCACTTGCAGTGACAAGGTCGATTTATTGAAAAAGCATGTGAAGTTCGCCATTTTTATGAAGAAAATATTAGGGCAATAGAATATGAGACTTTCTCTTGCATATCTTGGCATGTAAAAGTTGTTTCTGTCCTGTTGTGAGGGCATGTGCAGCCCACATTTTATATCAGGAAGATCGCGGCTTTTAACGGGTTTAACACTTAGGAAGTGTAAAATGACTAATGCACCACTTGTGAGGCGTGAGTGCTGTTGAAGTTCGGTGATTTTGATTCTCGGAGACTGTCCCGCTTGCAGCTACAGTGGAGAGTGGCTCTACCTTTTTATAGGCAAGTGACCTCACAACTTCTTATTTAGCACCTTTCTTTCTTACCAAAATATAAGTGCAATGTTGTGAAAAAATAGTGATAATGAAAAATATCCCTCATTTCACACCTCGCTGGTCACACTTTTCAGTTGTCGTCTCAACATCTCAAAATAAGATGTAAATAGTCTGAAATGTACTACTTGTAAAATATATATTCACAAACGCAGTCGAATAATATACTTATAAACAAAAATAGGACCAGGGGTTCAGTACTTTTAATTTTAACAGTAAAAAGAGCCGTCGGTACACTCAATAGCTGGTTTTCAAGCTCGCCCTAATTGTTTGAAATGCCACTTCATGATAATTTCCACATTTACATCTTAAATACGAATAATTTTTAAAGTTCGCGATAGATGAGATGTTCCAACTGTGACCAAATAATGTTTTGCCGAACAATATATTTTTTTTGTAAAGGGGAAACATGTTTGGTGCTGTACAAGAACTGAGTTCTGCATCTTTGCTTCTTGTCACCTCATAGAAGATTTGGCTTTCCGAGTATGTTGAATGCGACGGTTATAGTCACGCATATCTTTAACCATGTGACAGTGTTTAATAGGTAATGCAGTGATGAACAAGGCAAAGGTATTGACTTTTAGTTGACATTTACATACCGAGTGTAATTATTGCTGTGGCTTCAAATTTTCTTTCAATCTGCTATATATATTATAATATTCTCCTTTTTTTTACCTAGTATACAACGTAAATAGAATCAACCATAGAAACATGCAAAACTTATAAATGGTGGCCAAGTTGACGATTTTCATCCATCAGACCTTTCTCTGTTAAAAAGTAGCATTTGTGACATTAGGCTAGTGCACCATTTTTCTGCATCGCTGGAACCTGTCTTCCAATAATTGCATCATAACAATAACGGGACAGCTAGAGTGATAAAAACATATGATTACAATTGATATATTTGAGACCCGTGTTTCAATGCTGGAAAACCATAAATTCTTTTACAGTCACTAACTGGTAAAGGAAGGTCATAGACATTGACCATTAACAGCTACACCACTCATAGGATTGCCAATAACATGGAGTCTCTAAATATTTGACTCCTATTCTCGACTGCAACTAACTATAGGTGGCGCCACTCATTTTCCAAAATGGCGGTTTTAGTGAGGGTCGGAGATGCGTGCCGCTGTTGAGCCTGTCTAGTGTGCTTGCTTCACTGAGCGACACAAACTATTTCTGGTAATACGAGGAAGCTAGGGTGTTACGGGCGCAGGTCACCTCTTTACCCTCAAAACGATAACGCTGTTTAGCGTAATATTTACGCAAGAATGCGCGTTTTAATTTTGGAGCGAACCCGAAACTAACCTCCAGTTTGGATTAAATTTCTCGGTATAGGTCTTAATTTCGGATTCTTTCCTACCTCAAGATGTGTCTCACATCGTAATTATTTAGTTAGAGAAGTTGTTCGCGAAAACTTTATTTTGTGACATACATGTTCAAACCAGGCGGATATTTGTAGTTGCTGTAGTTGATAAAATCAGTGCTGATATTTGTGCGTTCTCGTTGCCTTTTCTCGCTCAGATAATTGTCACGGGAAATAATGAACTGCAGGCCTTTTAATGGGTTTTTGGGTAATTAGTAGATTAATTGGTTTAAGAGTAATAAGAAAACAATTCCAATTTTTGCAAATGTCCACAATACGTATAAATTAATAAACGCTGTTCTCACTGCAACAACCCAAAGACGGAATCCGAGTCAGACAGTGAAGTGTGTGTGTGTGTGTTTTATAGGGGGCAACGCGTGACGCATCGGACTTTATATTACATCCAGTGTTTGACTGTTTGTCTATCTTGATAACGATGTATGAGTTCTTCATATGCTAAAAACAAAAACAAAATTATACCTTTCTGGATAGACTAATACGGTCAAATGGCATATTTTCCATATTTTCGTGATCTTGGCGTTAATTGGGGCATACATTGCCGCGATTGGTATTAATAATAATATTTAAATTCAGCTATTGTAATACGTAATTTTTCAAGCGTTTCTTATATGATCTAATTTCAAACGCGCGAACAAATATGGCAACCAAAAGTGTGCTAATTATCACCCCTGGTGCCAATTGCAGAATTTTTAATTACCAAGTAATAAAATAAAAATAGTCTAAAGTAAATGAAAACATTCTAGCTGATGTGAGTAATCCATATAAAATTACATTGTGGTTAAATTATATTTTTCTATCAATATCGCTACTTTTGACAATCAGCAAAACATAAGTCGCCGCCAATATCCTTCCAAACTAAATGCCCAAAAGATGAAAAAAACATTTTATCACATTTAATTACTTTCCTTTTTACGCTCTTTCATTTTTGTTTCCAGTTTCAGCCTTTCCAGTTTGAAGGAACGCCTACTTGAGCTTGCACGACTGATACCTGGAGCACGTTTCGTTGGCGTTGGAAGTCGGTGAAACACTGGTGAGTTTTAGTATTGCGTATACGAGCAAATGCAAGTGTTGTGTGCTTGCGTTAGCTTTGCGTGTTCCACACTGCGCGTGCGCGGAGCCCAAAATTGCGGTCTTGAATGGCGCATGGCGACGAGGCGCGCGCACAACGTGGGACTTACAATTCTAACGCAAAAGCACACCGCTTGCGTTTGCTTCTATGCGCAATACTAAAACTCTCTGATAAAGTGCCATTCTATACCGGCTGCAGTACCACGTTGGGACAGTGAAGAGTGTTGTTTGCATTCGGAAATGAGATTTCGCGAGCCATGATCGCGAGCAGTTCCGCCTTTCCCGCTGAGCAGGAGAATCGGGGGACCCTCACTAGAGCGTTTCCCATTTCTGCCGCGGGAGGGCGAGCGTTGAGCTGGAGACGCGAATTGTGATCCATAACGAAATTTACTCTGAACCGGGTTTATATTGGGACACCTATACGCTGTGGCAATATCATTGTTTGTAAACCCCACTACAATATTTCAATAATGATATCTGATGCCTATGCATTTTCACTTATTGACAAGCTTTTAGCCATTGCTAAGAAAGTGTTTTTGCCATATCTATGCAATGAATTGGCCAACTGGGCTCTGGCAGAAGAAAAAATAGCTGAACAGGCAATGTCAGGATGAAAAAAAATGCCTATACTCCCATTAACCTCACAGCCCCACCTTCTATGCTGTAAATATGTTAGAGCCTGAGGGTCATGACCCACTTCATTGACGATTGCTACGCTCAATTTATTCGTAACACAATACCTTATGTCACTAATGAACATACTGAATGCTTTTACAAACTGACTTGATTATTCAAATTCTTCATTACTGCAACTCTTTAAGCAAAGGATTTGCAAGTAGCAAGCCACTAAACCCTAGCTATTACTAATTTTATTGCATGTTGGTTGTTGTGATGATCCAACAGCGATTATAAAACAGAAAAGCAGCATCAATGAACAGATTTTGAGTTTTATTGAATTAAGAAGTATACAGGTAGAAACTGAGAGAGAGGAGGAGATGAGAGCGAGCGGAGATGCCAGAGCACCAAGCTCTGGTTTATTCGTTTACCCTAAGGCCCCTTTCGGGCATTACATAGGGGGGAATTCATACAAAATAACACGTTGACAGTAGTGATACACAGAAAACAGGGGAAAAAAAAAAGAACGCCGTGACACACAAAAAAGCAGTACATATAATCACAAAGTTCAATTGATGGGCTTCAATGGTAAGATTATACAAATACAAAAAGAAAACCAACGACGCACTGCAGAACTATGGCTTATCTGCGAAAAGGGGCAAACACGATCATGTTTTTTGTGAAATGAAACGAATCAGGAGGTTTAAAAAAGCCTGATAATCCTGTGTCACTGCAATATCATACGGTAAGGCATTCCATTCAGAAACGGCAAGGTTAAAATGGGAGCATTTGTATAGATTAGTGCGTGCAAAATTGGGGTTACTTTGTTGGGGTGGTCTAGCCGTGGGAAGATACGGTTAGCTGTAACAATGTGTGTTTGACGGAAAGGTGTAGAAGAGTGATATATTTTATGAAATAAAGAAAAACGGGCGATTCGCCTTCTGTTCTCGAGAGATGCTAAATTTAAGGACACTTTTATACTTGTTAGACTACAGACGGTTGAGTAATTGCGTGTTATAAACCGGGATGCTTTATTTTGGAGAGACTCTAATTCATTAACTAGATAGGCTTGGTGGGGATTCCAAATAACTGACGCATATTCTATTTGGCTTCTTACAAGGGATGTATATGCCATTAGTTTTGTTTTTGCGTCAAATAAAAACAAGTTTCTTCTCACGAATCCCAGGGTTGGATGGTTGGATTAGCCTTTCGTAATATTGTCTCAATATGTAATTTCCAACATAATTCTACTGTGAGGTGAACACCTAAGTACTTAAATGATTGCACCTTTTCTATATCTACACCATTAATTTGATAAGTATGCTCGGTAGTGTTGGTTTTTGTAGCGAACGTCATATGTTTCGTTTTATCCGTATCTATCTCCATTTGCCAATCAACACACCATTGTGAAATTTTGTCTAGATGGAATGATTGGTGGATAGACGCAGAGAAAGTTGCCTTTGTCTCTTCTCACTGTTTGAAAGCCAGCGCAGAACACCAGATGCATGTGTTTCGCATTCCAATGCATGCAAGCAATAAGTACAGTTTTGCATCTACCCACTAATCATTCGAACTAGAGCTCAGGGTTCTGACGTACCCACGTGCTCTTGTCTCCTTCCCTTCCTCAGCTTCTACCAGTACAGAACAAACTTTAATGAGCAGTGTTAATTACTGATTGAATTTTTCCAATTATTTTTGTAGTAGTTTTAGTCTGAGGATTTCTTGATCTCGCTGGAGAGCAAGAACACCAATTTCTAATATTTGTCTTTCCATGTCTAGCATTTGTCTCTCCTCAACCGCTTTTGTCTGAGCCTCTAGCAAGCGAAGTTTTGCCTCAGCTACGCGGTTGTAGATAGCTGTGGCATCTGCAGCAACGGAGCTCCTCTTCACGAACCTGTTGGGTCCCTGTCGAGGCTGGGTCTGCCTGCAGGACACCGACCAGAGTGCACTGGACTGCTTCCACAAGGAACAGGAGTCATTGGCGTCTGATCCTGCTGGTCACTCTCCTGAAATCATAGATGCTTTTGCACAATGGTACTGCAATAAAATATTCTATCGGACGACGCAGGTTAAAAGATGGTTGAAACTGAAGGATTATAAAGTAGCAGAAAAATTATTGCTGAGGCAAAGCGAGCAAAATAACTTGATTCTATTTATATGGAGCAGCGAGCAGGCCATCATGCTGCCACCGTGTTTCTCCTCATGTGAGCAGGTACACACAACCGCAAGAATGTCAGATTTATCATCACGTGCATATACGCTGCACGTGCTTGCACACTTGGGACATCAGCCATGATGCAATCTCCTTAGATTACTGCATAAATTGGCAAGTGCCAGAATTTTCATTCCTATTATAAAAACAGTGGTATTTGGCCACTTTCAAATAATAGATATTGGTGAAATCTGGTGCTGTCAAGAGTTGATAGGCCAGACCGAAGAAAGCCAGGCGTGTTATTTAAGTGGAACACCAGGAATAAGCATTAGGAAAGCACCTATTTTCACGACTTGGTGTTTCACTTCCAGGTCTCCAATATTTGCTGCAGTTGCAGACATACAGCTGTTTAAGAAATTTTGGCTTGAATTAATTGGTTATAATAATTTAGTTAGAATGGTTTATTCGCACAGTGATATGTTGAACGTTGAGTAAACGTAATGATGATAATAAACCAAGCAAAGAGTTACGAAAACCCCTTTCATTACCAAGGAAAAGCCTTTCTAAGACAATTTTCAGCAGTATAACACTCAGTAATACCAAAGAAATGTGACATATTCTACGCAATCATTATGTAACAAAAAACATAGAGGGAGATCCTTATCTCTTGAATACAGAAAGTGAAAAACGTAAAGCAGGAAAAAACCTACAGGAGCCAAATAAAAGAAAAAGAAGACATATAATGACAGGGACGTATTATTTAAATTACTTCCTAATATTTAGTTATGCACAACATACATTGTGTTAATTTAAACCCCATGGTTACCTTGAGAGAAACAAAGCCAGGGACAAATATTTATTTGTGCTGTTCAGTGATAGGGCCCTCCTAAAGATCTGTACTACTTCATGTTTCAGCATGTTTGAAATATATCAAAACTCATAGTAAAAAAGAATAACATGAAAGCAGCACAAAGAGAGGTTATGACAAAGAATATCAGTGATAAAGAAAACATAGGACACAAGCACTGTGTGCTTTTGTCCCTTCTACTTATGCACAGATTGAACCATATGTCTTAATTAATTCTGAGTATAGCCACCATATTAAGTCATTGTCTAAAATTAAATTTTACTTAGAAAATGTGAGCCTAGGATATCATCCTATGGAGTTGCTCTGGCTTACTCTGTAAACTCCACAGTCATGCCATTGAACTTGCTAAAGCAATTCTAATTATTAGAACAAAATAAATTGAAAAAGGGGGGGGGACAATACATGTGCAACTTCAGTCTTAATTCCTTAGGAATAAGAATGCGGCCTCGTTGTCCTGTGTTCTCAAGTATATGTTTATTTGTGAACTGGGGTTCGGAGATTTCGAACTCAGGGTCCCACTGCAGGTGGTACTGTTCTGTTGTGATGCCCTTTGTGTCTTCGTACACTGGATGGAAAATAATAGAAACAAAACTATTAGATACGTGCCAGCGGAGGGGCATACAAGCTAGAAATGACCAAGATAGAATTACCGTCAAAGGGCACAGCGTCAGAGTCGAAGCGGTTCGGCAGAGGCTCCAGCAGCGATCCGATGAAGGCTGTCAACCTTTCGGTTGCTCTGCTGACACGCTTTGGGCAGAGTTCCCCACCAGTGGCCATCACGGCCAGCCAGTTAGCGGCCAAGTTTTTTCCGGGCCTTCATCTTTATATTTTCGTAAAAAATTTTCAGTTGATGCACCTCTCTTCTAGCACCCATGACCAGATTGAATTTTAGCGTAATTTGGTCCCATACCCAGTTTTTTGGTTTTCGTAGTAATCTGGTCGGTTGTTTTGCTCTCGAAAATGTATTTAAATTCTTCCACTAGGTCTAATAATGCATCCTTCTCGCGTTCAGTGAAATTTGGAGCCCGGGTACGCGTCGTTCCTTCACTTCGAGTTGGGGAACACAGCGAAAACGATTCTCAGTGGCAGTCGTCTGCTAGCATCCACAATAAACCACACGTGGACAAATGTACAGATATTTTTTTATTTATTTAAAGTTTCCAAGAAATTTTTTTGTCATGTTTACAAAAGTTGGTGTCAGAGTTGTTGAATCAAACAATGTTTGACCTGCTAATCACCGGAAAAAAAAATACAGCAAAGAACAACCGCCGGCGCCGAGTACCGCGGCAATAAGTGTTGTTTACATCACGTGATGCCTCTCCGCCAATCGTATTCGTCCCTCTGAGCGTTCCCTAATTCCCTTTGTTTGTTCCTAAAGTCATTACGTAAATCCAGCGTTTAGGTACGGGCGCGTCTGTAAACCCGAGTTATCGTTGCAACCGGAATGTAAACCCGTGCTTATCCAAGCTCGGTTTTGGGCGCTAAGCCGACTTAGGAAAGAGCCGCTTTGGGTTAAGGTAAGCGACGTTGGTGCGTCCGGCCTTTAATGGCTCAAAATGTCATTTGATGATTTCGCAACAAAGTAATCCGCATCTTCACGCGGTGAATGATGTTGATTGGGGCGAAGCTCGGGTGGTGCTGATGATACTGATTTTGGTCATAGGTATACTTCGTTTCAGCTTCGGTCCGAGCGCGGCCGATGTTATGAGCCGAAGGGCCAATCAAACAACGCGAAACGCGCAGCGTCATGGCGTACTCTCTGCGCTTGATAAGACTAGCCGGCGGTGGAGCACGCACAGAAAGACGGCGAATACCGGCTGGTCCTATCAACTGCAGAGAGCACGCCATGACGTTGTGCCTCTTTCGCTGTTTGATTGGCCCTCCGGCTCATAACATCGGCCGCGCTCGGACCGAAACTGAAACGAAGTATAGTGTTGATGGTGCCGTTTTCATTCATGTCAGTAGGAGAATATGTGGTTTTCTTCTTTTTCTTTTTTGAAGCAGACAGATGGGATGGCATCTCAGAACCCCCTACATTTTTTTCTTCTTCTTTTTATTTTTTTTTATTTTTTTCATCTTTTTATTTTTTTATTTTTTTGCCCTACACGAGCACGTCAGCACGTGAACTCACGAGCGGGAGCACGAGCACCCGACGGTGGACGGCGGACGGACATACGGACATGGCTAGCCGCTAAGGAGCTTCGCCCCTAATATCTGTAGTTATTTTTTACTCGAAGCTGCTTAAATTTAATACAATGGATTCACCTTGTACTTGATTTTCACCACGATCGTCATATGGGATCATTTTGCTCTGTCTTTCACATGAGACCAATATTTCCAGGACCATTTTCTTCTACAACCGCTTTCAATGCTGCAGAACAAAGTTCTACGAATGTATGCTTATTAGCCATGACGCCACTTCTGTCACTCGAACCAGATGGACGGGTTTTCATGAGCTCCGTCGGAGCGGTGAAAATGGCCGCATCAAGCCGTGGTTACGTCTGTTTCTGAAACCGCTGTCGCCTGTCAGATAATTAGGCCCCAACTGCCAACCGGACACGTTATTACCAATACTGTGTTGCTGCACTGCGACGTAAACGGACGACCCCACCGAATGGAAGACTTTGGTCAGGAGGTCGAGAGGCTGAATGTGATGAAGGACCTGACACGCGCCGGTCGCCACCACATGAACCAAGCCTGGATTTTCCGGTTGCACTCGCTCGCGGCGAAGCAAAGGCTCGTCGACGCCAAGGAGCTGACCATCGAGGTGGGCGTTGCCTCCTTATCAACCCGGAGAACACAGCCGTGAACACAGCCGTACGTCGTGCTCAACAGCCAGGTGAAGAAGGAACTGGAACGCGACGGCAAGGTCTCCGAGGTCACCAGGGACCTCTTCCGTGAGAAGTGATTTGAGGCTGTCGAATCCAACACCCGCAGTGTGCGCCTGACCCTGAAGGACGTCTACATCGTCAACTGCCTCCCGCACGAGATCCGCCTGGAGAAGTGCAAGGTACGTGTCGTGGTCCCCGGACGTGCACCGCTCTGCCTTTGCCGTCGCCGTACGGGACACATTCGGCGGGATTGTTCCGCCCCCCCCCCCCCCCCCGTTGCTCTGAATGCCACCGTTATTAGCATGAGGCAGACAATTGCGTCAAGACCGTGGTCAAGATCCATGCCTCGATGGCCCGTGACCGCAAGATGGTCGAACAAACCGACTACATGATGGACGACGCCGAAGCGGAGGAGGCGGTCGGTGCTCCCGCCCTGGTCGCACTACCGCTGATCGCGATAAGGGAATGACGCATTGTGACCCCGGCACGCGCGATTTTCACGACGTTCGCATTTATTTCTCGACATTAAATGTCGGAAATCGAATGGGGACGGGCACAGCGACGCGCGGAAAGCATATCCCAGGCCACGTCCACAGAGCGGGACTGGCTAGGAGAGCTCGTAGCGTCCTCTTCGTCCGGACGTAAGTCAGTATATGCGCACAGCGGGCCAGTGCGCGCCACAAAGTTGCGACGAGTGCTGCGTGAGCGTTGGGTCGGGACTTGTGTCCAATCCGTGAGAACGGGACTCCAAGCCAAACGCTGACGCGAAGGTCGCGAGTGATTTGTGCCCCGCAAGGGACGACCCATGGTGATGTGGGAAATTTATGTGTAGCGCAAGTTCGTCCGCTTCTTGCACAGGGTTTACGATAATGTAAGAACGCCAAGCACCTAATGGGTGATCGAAACAAAATACTGGGTAAACCTCGAGGTTTCTAGCATTGACGTCTACCCACTATCCTTCCAGTCAAAGCCAATGAAAGCTCGGCGTCGTTCTGAAGTTACCGCAACCCCTGAGCAACAAGCAGACGACTTGCTCTTCGCATCGGTACGGCCTTTTGTTTAGGTGATGCTGCACAATGGGGAGGACGAAGGACCATCCGGAAAAGACTCTTTTCAAAAGTCGGCGCCATCGTCTGCCAGCCATTGCTTGATCACGTACCCTGAGCATCTATTGGACACGAGGGCAGCATCAGAGTTCTGCGTAAACTCGGATTGAATCAGAGCATAGTGCCCAAGAAATGGCGACCATCGATGTTGCTCAATGAACTTTTGAAAATAAATTTTTTTAAAAATTCAACAGAAGATTGTGAACGACCATTTAAAATGTGCAGCGATATACAGCGGGAGCTGTCGCGTTGGCGTTTAGTCAATGTGGTTTAAGATATTTACTTTAGAGCTTTTAGTGTTAGTATAATAGTATTGTGAGCCAGACGACAAAACCCGCAATTCGGTCTGGCAATCATTGTGCCCACGCGCTCAAGAACTGGCGCGTGCAGTTGTTCTTGGTCGCCTCGGCGCGTTATGCCGCCATCTAACCCAGTTTTCCCTTAATTAAACTTTTTTATATTCTTATCTGCCTACCGGTCTTCACATTTGGCGCAGTCGACAGCCAACAATGCCAGGGACCCCGACCGCCGCTCGCCCGACCGCACCGCCTGCTCACCTTGCCTGAATTTACAGACCGAAGTACGTAACCCGCCCTGCCTGCCTTCGTTCTTCACCTGCCCGCAAACGCAAGCCCGCCTAGCGCCAGCCAGCCACAATGCCACTTATAAATTGGGCCGAAGCTACGGCCGACGACCTCGCCGGATTTACGGTGGATTTTCTCCGAAATGAGCTACTTCGTCGCAACCTCGAAGTTACCGAAGCCAAGGAGGACATCATCCACCGCCTCCTCGCTGACATCGCTTAAAACAGACCGCCAACGCCACCAGCATTGCTCCTTCCCGACCCTGCGACTTCCGCGCATTGCTCGCAAGAGTCATTGCCTCTTCAGACTCTTGACCCAGCGCAAAGTACGCAGCTGCTGACAAGTTTGCTGCAACAATTACTCAACATGTCTCAACGCCCAATGGCCCCCGTTCAAGTAACGACTCTCCCAGATTTGTCCGCGTCGCTGCCGACCTTTAGCGGCGGCGGAGGCATCTCCGCCCGACACTGGATTGAGGAATTGGAACGAACACAAGGACTGGCGTCCTGGGAACCTTCGACGCTGCTCGCAGTCGCCCTCGGGAAGCTTCGTGGCCCGGCAGCCGACTGGAAAGTCGTCACTGGCCGTCAGTGCCCAACATGGGATAGTTTCAAGATCGCGTTCAAAGCGCAGTTCGACGACAGGTTATCCCTCTTGCAGTGGCAGCAGAAGGTTACCTCTCGAGTACAGTCACGTGGAGAGAGCCTAGTGGACTACTGTCAAGCAAAATTAAAGCTCATCTCCAAGTGCCCAGTCGTTCTGACCGACGTCCAACGTATTGAGTATGCTATTCAAGGGGTTCAGGACGGACACTTGGCGACATCCATTGCTGCGCAACGCCCTCCAACAGTCGCTACGTACATGGACATTGTCACAGAACTTGACCGGACATTAAGCCACTCCAATCTTCGACCGAGCCGCGCAGAGAACTCAAACGCCAAGCCTCCAGTTGCCAAGCCGTATCCGGCATCTACGCAGAGTTCACTCAGAGCAAGCATTTCAGACAGAGCTGACCACATGCCCGCATCGCCGTCACGCATTTCATCTCTCCCACCAGATGAACAGGATGCTCGCTACCGTATGATCACTTCCAGACATGGAGCCCCCGCCTACCGTCCCGGCCAAGACTTGAGCAACGCCGTATGCTACAACTGCCGACAGAAGGGTCATCTCTCTGCCAAGTGTACTGAAGCAAGGACTTAGCGTAACCGTCAGCCAGCTAACTCCAAGGCCAATATCCCTTCCATGTCGTGCCTTCAAGACCCTAATTCGTTTGAGGGCTCACTGGTCCAGTGTGCAGTGATCCAAGCCGACATTCCTGCCATCGGCAAGATTGACGCTTTCCCGGACAGTGGGTCCAAGCTGACCATACTGTCGCACGATGTCGTCAAGTCCTCAACCTTGCTACCGTGGACAAAGCCACCCATTGCTGTCGTTGGTGGTGGTACGGTCGTCCCATCGGGTACACTGTGCACCCGCATCTCTGTAGGACCCATCTCTGCAATCGTTGAGGTGATGGTTCTTGCACGCAATCCCCTGCCATTGATCCTCGGCGAGGAGTGGTTTGAAGCAGCCCACGCAGAACTTCTCATGAGACCACCTAACCCGACTGAGATTCGTCATCCCAGCACAGGCGTTGCCTTGTTGTGCCAAGAGAAGGTGTTGCCGAGGATGTCCAATGCTGTTCTTCTCTACACCACGACACTACCATCAGCTACACCGACAGTCCCAGTGACAGGAGGTCTCCAGCTTGAACCTCATCCAGATGCCAACCAGCCATCGTGGTTAGCTTTGGCGTGCCATGAAAGATTGCTTCAGCAAGGAAGTAACCATCAAAAGACGTCTGACACAAGTAACCTTCAAACCAACAAGACGAGTTCCATTCTGTGTGATGCCCAGATTGGAACACAGCTACAGCCAGAAGAGTCCGCCGCAGTTCAATATGTCCTGCATCAACACATTGCCCTTTTCGCCACCGATGATAACGACCTGGGCCTGTACGAAGGAACCGAGCATGTCATTGACCTTATTCCAGACGCTGTTCCTTACAGTCGTCAACCATATCGGTACGCGGCAGATGACCGACAATTCATAGAACAACAGTGTGAAGAGCTCCTGAAGAAGGCCATCATAGTGCCCTCTTCCAGCCCTTGGGCTTTTCCGGTGGTGGTTGTTTCTCGTGGAAGCAAGAAACGGCTGTGTGTCAACTACATTCCACTGAACGAACAAACGATCAGCGTGGTACAGCCCCTGCCCCGAGCCGATGACATCATGGATGACATTGCAGGTTGTTCGCTCTTCGCCTGCCTAGACTTAAAGTTTGCCTATTGGCAAATTCGAATGCGCCAAGAAGACCAACCCAAGACATCCTTTATTACACATCGTGCAACGTTCCAGTGGACGAGGATGCCATTCGGACTCAAAGATGCTCCTGCCACCTTCCAGAAAGCCATGCAGACTATCTTTGAGCAGCTCCAGGCCCGACACCCAAAGTGCGGAGTCCGGGTATACCTGGACGATGTCCTGCTCTTCGCCACATGCTTCAGTAAGTTCATCGATTTGCTCGAAGAAGTTCTCAAGCTGCTGCAGTCGAGTGGGTTTAAAGTCTCTCTTGCAAAGTGCCGGTTTGCAGTGCCGTCCCTTACATTCCTGGGATATGTTCTCTCCAAGGAAGGGAAACAGCCAAACCCGGCAAAAGTAGAGGCCATTTTGAAGATGTCCCCCCCGACAACTGCGAAGTCTGTACTGTCCTGGTTACAGACAGCTAGTTTCTACCGACGTTTCATCCCCGAGTTCTCCCAAATATCGGCGCCCCTCCAGAACATTGTTAGGAGTGGAACCTTGTGGGATTTCCCCTTTGGGGGTTACCACTTAGAAACACAAAGGTTCCATGGGTCCGGATAAAGACGTGTTTATTGACTGCAATGTCAGCACGCTTCGCTCTTAGACAATGAAAAGTCTGGGCGCTGGCTCAATTGCCAGTATCACCCGGTCGGTTTCCCGCGCTGCCGCATTAGACAGATTCACGGGAAGTCGGAGGCCCACAAAGAAAAACCGAGCTCCGTAGAGCCAGGGCCTCCGCCGACGAGAGCCTCTGGCCCACCTTCGGGGCCAGCTTATGTAGCCTCGGAGAATGGACGCGCCCGGGGAGGCCACTAGCAGTCGCGTCCATTATAACTCTCAAGGGTGTGCCGAAGGCGCGTTCACCCAAAATGGGCAAGGGAGAGCCGGCCCCTCCGGGGAATTCGGCCTCGTGGTTCCTTGTATCCGGGAGGCCGACGCCATTGGTGACGACGGCTCCCACGGCCTGCTCGAAGCTAGGCCTGGATAGGGATAGAGGGAACCCAATGGTTCCCACACTCCCCCCTTCTCAAGGCTAAGGTAGGCCTAAAAATAAAATGGCCTACCGGCTCTCAAAAACAAAATAAAAAAACGAAACGCTAGAGCGAAAGAGCATGCCGCGAAGAAAAGCAAAGAAATAAAAAAAACGATCAGCGCGGTACATGCTGAAAACTCTAGCTCGCTGCTTGACAGTGGACCCCGGGTGCAGCCGAACTCTGCAGCCCACGCTTCTTGGCAGGCTTACCGGGAGTAGCGTTGCAATGTCCGTGTAGTGGCCTGGCTTGCGCAGGAAGGACGGCCCGGACACCCCATGACGAAATGTTCGAAGGGTCACAGAAAGTACGGCGGCTGGGCGTCTCTCCTGGGGGACGCACCAAGTGGCACGGGCACTGTCACCGGGTCCGTGACGCGGATGCGAGCTGCTTGCTGTCGGCACGGGTCCACAGCTTGGGTCTGCGACGAGATGCCACGTGTTGCTGGCCTGGGGACGAGTCCAGGCAGGGGGAGGGTGGCTGCCGCCATCTTGGCCAGCAGCCGAGGAGCCGGATCTGGACACGGCAGGCCGGGGACGGCGACGATGACGCTCCCTGGCGTCAATGCCGCTTCGGTGTGGAACCATGACCCGGGAACCGCCGGGAACTGGAATGCCGCCTGCGCTCTGCCCCCCTCTCCCGTTTCGTTCCCCAAGAAGGAAGCTTCGGAAATTCCGAGCAAGGTGGAGCCGTCCAACTGAGGACACTCGACCAATCTCTGGGTGCACAAGGCCCCAGAGATAAAAAGAGGCAGAGACAAAGATGTCTTTTCTGCCGTGAGTCACGTGCGTCGCACTGGCTCGGCTCGCGAAGTTATTGTGAAAATAGTTCCACGACTCCGCTTAATGTGAACACGGATGTCCACATACCAAGCTGCCTCGCGTCACCCCGGACAATAGATTTGTTGGTGACTGATCGACTAGGCAAAGTTCTTTGTAGCTGCTTTTGCTAACGATGCCTAATCGCTTCGATTTGCGGGCGCAATGAAATGTCAAATGCGCCACCCTGTCCTTTCTTGAGATATTGAAACGATGCAGGGCTGCAATCGGGCAGGCTCGCCAACATTGTTATTTTTCAAACATGTTAGCTTTTACCTTAGGCTAAAACACAAATGCCCGTGGCCAGGTATAGCACAGCGACCTAACTTCGAAAAGTCTTGGAGCCGCGTGCTGCCCTGGCCAACGCGAACAAAGGCGAGCACCGAATTCCCAGCCGCGCGGGACAGCCCCCTTGAACTGCAATGTTCGTAGAGGCCAAGCGCCGTAGCACGAGTTTATCCGCATCAGCAAGAACAGAAACCGATCCCAAATAAAAAAGAAACCCCGTGCCAATAGCAATACCAGACTATTTACGGCACCGATCGGCAACAACACGAGTTGCTCGACCCGGCGAGTACGCTGCCCGGCTGCCAAAAGCCCGTCTGCAACAATACGAGTTGCGTAGCGACGTTAGTGGCGAGCGTACCGCCCGGCGGACGCACCGCCCGACTCCGCAGAGTCCGCGAAAATATTTACAACTATTCACATATTTACACCCCGGATCGTTCTGCTGAGCGTCAAAAACTCATCGGTGCTACCGTCGATTCCCAACGAACACTTCGAGTTCCGCGGCTCACGATCTCGTCCAGTGACCGCATGGCGGTCACCTTAATCGGACACGCAATCATCTCGGGACGCTGTTCAACCTGTTGCACTGCCCGGTAGCACGATTGAACTGCTCCCCGACCCCGCGGCGTTTTCACGTTTAACGTCGCTTTTACGGGGTTGCAACTTGATAGGTGGCCCTCAAAGGTTCCTAACGTTATTGTTGCGTGCGACGCTCACTGACTTTTGGCCGGAGTCGATTGCGGGTAAACGGAACATACTCAATTCTAGTAGCCGAAAACCATGCTCACGCCAGTCCTCTGTCCCTTGATAGCGGGAAGGAAAGACGGAGTAAAAAGGAAATCATTTTGACTCACTCAGTTGTCCCGGGGGCCTTTGTTCCGGGGTCGCTTGGTCAACCTGATGGCTACTGGTCCGTCGACGCGGCGACGAAGGGCACCATCGGCGGTCTCCGCAACCTCGCTAGACTGGGACCGGTGTTGCAGGCACAGCGCATTTTCTCGCTCCGAGATACGCTTTTAGTTTGTGCGCTGACGGGGTGTCCACTCTGGGTGGGCCCCGCGAGCCGTCTCGAAGGCAAAAAGCTGCACTTGCTTCGTGTTGCGTCACCGTGCTTTGTTCGAGAACGGGCTTGACCTCGAAAAGGGCAGGTGCGCCTCCCCAGCGAAGTAGGCTGGCGTCGTCCCGAAAGGGAATGCCTCGGACGTATTCCGGGCGTTTAGTCACCTCCGTTTGGAAGCGAGCTCGGCTGAAAAGACACTGCATTGTGTCCGTGCGTGGCTGACGTGGCCACTAAGCCGTTGAGTGGCGTCGGGTGTCGGGCGTTCGCCTCTCCCATTGTCCACCTATTTGATCCTTGGCCGGAAATTGACCTGGTTCGCTATCTTAGCGAAAGGAGATGGATGCTGCTGCCTTTGCAGTCCACGGAAAGCCGCACGTTGGGGCGCCAGATGTGGGATTTCCCCTTTGGGGGTTACCACTTAGAAACACAAAGGTTCCATGGGTCCGGATAAAGACGTGTTTATTGACTGCAATGTCAGCACGCTTCGCTCTTAGACAATGAAAAGTCTGGGCGCTGGCTCAATTGCCAGTATCACCCGGTCGGTTTCCCGCGCTGCCGCATTAGACAGATTCACGGGAAGTCGGAGGCCCACAAAGAAAAACCGAGCTCCGTAGAGCCAGGGCCTCCGCCGACGAGAGCCTCTGGCCCACCTTCGGGGCCAGCTTATGTAGCCTCGGAGAATGGACGCGCCCGGGGAGGCCACTAGCAGTCGCGTCCATTATAACTCTCAAGGGTGTGCCGAAGGCGCGTTCACCCAAAATGGGCAAGGGAGAGCCGGCCCCTCCGGGGAATTCGGCCTCGTGGTTCCTTGTATCCGGGAGGCCGACGCCATTGGTGACGACGGCTCCCACGGCCTGCTCGAAGCTAGGCCTGGATAGGAATAGAGGGAACCCAATGGTTCCCACAACCTACAACTGGACACCTGCTTGCGAATCTTCATTTCAAGCTCTTCGTCAAGCGCTCACTTCAGCCCCAGTCATTTGTCATTTTGACCCTTCAGCTCCGACCACAGTGACCACGGATGCATCAGCTGTAGCACTAGGTGCTGTTCTTTCGCAGTGTCAAGACGGCCGTGAAGTCGTCATTGAGTATGCTAGCAGAGCACTCTCCGCCAACGAGAAACACTTACACAGCAATGTCTGGGAATGCTTGGCTGTCCATTGGGCGATCTGCCAAAAGTTCCGCCACTACCTCCTGAACCGGAAGTTTTGCCTGCTAACAGACGATTGGACCGTAGCCTGCCTCACCAGCAACATGAAGCCGTCCCGCCGGTTTACTGGAATGCTCATGGACCTCATTGAATTTGACTTTACGGTTCAGCACAAGCCAGGCAAACAGAACGTTGTTGCAGATATGTTATCCCGTCTAGCCTGTGCTATCGTAGAGCCCCTGACCTCACTGCGCCAACTTCAGCAAGAGGACGAGGAGTGTTTGGCCATACACCAGAGCCTCCTGACTGACAGCAAAGTTTGCAGAGACTTCTTTGTCATAGATGACATACTTTATCGTCGCAAGCCTCCAAGTCTAAACACAATTGTTGTGCCCCGTAAGTTGCGCCAGTCTGTGCTCGAGCTAACGCATGACAACAGCGGTCATATGGATGCAAGACACACATTACAGAAGCTGCGAGACCGCTACTGGTGGCCGCAGATGAGCCCCACAGTGACGCCGTATGTCAGCGGATGCCAAACATGCCAGATAAGCAACCGCCCTGCAACAAGAGGTGTTGGGAAGATGGGCTTCATGCCAACAACTGAGGTCCCGTTTAGCACCGTTGCGCTGGACCACGTCTCAATGCCCGCTAGCGACAATGGAAATACATCCTTAACGTCATCGATTTTGCCACTCACTTCATAGTGCCTGGTGCAGTCTCAAAAACTAGCACAAAGGAAGTGATCCAGCACTTGCACTCAATATTTTATCTCTACGGGGTTCCCGACGACTGTCTTTCGGATCATGGCCGTGCCTTTGAGTCCAAGGAATTTATGCGGTTTCTGGCCCTTCACGGCATTCAGCAACACTTTTCGGTTGCGTACCGTGCAGCCAGTAACGGACTCGTCGAGCGAAGCAACGCGGCACTTGTATCGGTGCTTAGAAAACTGTGCAGCGACGAGCCATTCCTGTGGGAAGACAAACTCAGAGCTGCGGCCTTCGCTGTAAACACGACCATGAACACCAGCCTGCAGGTTTTGCCTTTTGAGCTGCTGCACGGATATGTCCCCAAACTTCCCATGGAGAAGTTTCGGCGCCCAGAAGCTACCACCATTGGAACAAGGCTACTAGATCTCGCAGGACGTCGAAGCGAAGCGCAGCAAAACTCTGCTCAAGCCAGACAGCAGCGGAAAAGATACGATAAAACTCACCGTGATGGCACCTTTCAAGTAGGCCAGTTTGTATGGCTTCAGCGCCAAGAGCCCATCACCGACGGGACGACAAAAATGGCCCCAGCATTCAAGGGTCTCTATCGAATTACGGAACAAAGGACCCCGGTCACTTATGTGGTCCGCCGCGTTGCTGCTCATGCGACCAGCACTTCATCCAGGAATGAGAAGGTTGTGCACTCGAGCCAACTTAAGCTGTTCTGTCCGCCATACATGGACCCTGCGCTCTTCCCCCTTGAAAGATTCATCCCCGTTACTTCGCAACCTGGTGGAACGAGTGATAAAGAAGCCATCGTTGAAACTGTTGTGAGCCCTACCTCCCACATCCCTTCAGGCGAAGAAGAGCCAACGTCAACTTCTAGTAGTGTGCGGGGCCACATTCAGCAGCCTAGATGGATTGATGACCATGAGGAATGAACAGTTGAAGAGAACCAGGATTGGTTAAAAGAGGGGTGGGATGTGAGCCAGACGGCAAAACCCGCAATTCGGTCTGGCAATCATCGTGCCCATGCGCTCAAAGACTGGCGCGTGCAGTTGTTCTTGGTCGCCTCGGCGCGTTATGCCGCCATCTTACCCAGTTCTCTCTTAATTAAACCTTTTTATATTCTTATCTGCCTACCGGTCCTCACAGTATAATAGCTGTCGGGGATATGCTTTACGAGATGCGTGAAAGGAGCTTACGCAAAAAAGATAAATGCAGCGGCATAAAAACGCGTATAGATTACTACAGAACAAGTATGTGATAAATCAGACGTATAGGCAACCTGCAATGCTGTCTGGTTCGGCGCCATCTAGCGACAGAAGCAAGAAATATTGGGTATCCCTGGGAGTGGCGGCTGCATTGTTCAAGCGTGAGCTTTTACTCTGGTGGCGCCGCTTATCCTAGTGTCTGAAGCAAGAAATACTGGGTATCCCAGGAAGCCATGATCGCGTAACGTGCCAGTACAGCGGAAGCTACGGCCCTGGCGGGCCAATGGGAACGTGACTGCGTATCACCGGAGCGCGCCTCATCTCCGAAGAAGTATCAGGCCTTTCGCTGCGTCATGCTCCAATATGTGTGCGTTACGCTCTTATATGTCACGCATTTCGAAGACTTTGGCACGTTATGTGGGGCTTATCGTTCACCCTTTGCCGAATTACAACGAGACAGGGCATAACCGAGGGCTCTCACTCTGCCGGCGCCGCCTGACTGTTGCCGGCTGGCTATGGGCCGCATCACGTGGCTTCCCACTCTTCTGATATCGCCGATTCCAGAAAAATCTGCTGGAACGCAGCCAGTGCACCCCGCGAGATAAAGGTGGGCTGCAGTGGGCGTCAGTCCTATCTCAACGTCCTGGCTTTGCGGATCTCAAGATCCCAGATATGTACTCCACGTACGCAGTTCGAAGTATTTTATGTCTTCTAAAAAGATGTTGGCCTGAAACTACAGTATTCTTCGGCCTATTAGTTGCTCTGTTCTATAAGCCGCACCTCCCTATAAAGGGCTGTTAAAAAAATGATATATCTTTTTAAATGGACGGTCGGCAGAGTCGCAGCAGCCTACGCCACCAAGCTTCAGGCCGCCTTCGGACAGCCAAACGCGAATTGCAGAGGAGCAGGGCGTGGACGGGAGCGACAGGCTGCCACAGTAAGCCAGCATCCAAACGAAGCCGCAGCGTGTATATTATTGCATATTTTATATTAACATAAAACTCCGCTCAATTTTAGATTTTTTTTTTAAATATGAACTTTCCTCAGTGAGGGCGAGGAATGCCGCAACTGCCATATTAGGATGTAACTCTGCTTAAATCTGTATTAAACTGGTCAAAAATCTACGGCATGCACCAATTCAAGAGACTCTGCTACTTTGGCGGGCAACAAGCCTCTCACGAACACTGCGCTGCCTACGTCATATATATTATACGATTTGTTGTTTTTTTGTTTTATGCTGAGCTCGGTATTTCATTAAAGGGCACCTTTGCGAGTGCGTCGGGTGGCGGATATGCCTTTCTTCTAGCCGTCTGCTACGCAGATTCCGATGTAGCGGGTGTATCTCCCCTCTTTCTAGATAACATTGTTTAAGGCAGGGGTCGGCAAACGTTTCCAGTGGCGGGCCGAGTCGTCACGAAACCGACACGAAGGGGGCCGGACGGGAAGTCGCAAGAGGAGAAGGGGGAGGAAAACAACTAAAGAAAAAGACAAAAAAAAAAAAAAAAACCTGTCCCGAATTTGCATTAAGGACTGTCCCAAGAATTCTGATGAACCCGAAGAGCTCGACCCCATGAACGTTGCATTCTTGATTGAGCAGTGACCCCTTGGGTAACTCTATAACCGCGAATAGAATTCTCGAAACTTTCCAGAGCGCGCACGTGCGGTCTCGTTGCGCGCTCCTGTTGCGGCGCTCTAGTGTCTCGAGCGCTCCAGGCGGCGCTCTCGTGTTGTCCGCTCCAGGTCCGCTCTTGAGTTTTATAACAATGTAAAACATCTGGCGAAAAGGTTAGCATAATAGACAATTGCAAGCACGGCGCCCGACTGGTGTCCATGCGTGCGTGAACGTGCAGAGTGCGCGAGCAGAGGCATGGCGGCCTCCAGATGCCCTGTTTGCAATAGTCTATAGGCGCTTTTAAGAAGCTGTGCATGGGCTCCGCATTAACCGACCTTCAGTTTGCTTCCTTTCATTTTGTTTACTTCACTTCACCGTTACCACAACAGGATAGGATATTTCCATTTTATATTCCATTGTGTCCTACTGGCCAGTATTGGCCTCTCTGGAGGCTCGTCTACGTCCTTTTTACTGGCTCGATATTGAGGAGTTCTAGCGACGGTGTCACCGCCCTGGCGGCCGGTCGCCGAAAGAGAACGAGGGGGATAGGTTCGCTGGGCGTTGGCTTTGTGTAAATGCGTTGGCCGCGAACGTAGGCTTATAAACTTCGGCAGCAAGAATATTACGCGGCTCTATAGTGTTTCGGTATACGAGCAACAGAGGTGACACGATCTGCTACGACTAGCTACGTCCACCCGCCGCAGCGATGCAGGCGTCGAAGGAGCGCAACCTGTGTACTACGCAGTCAGTCGCCGTCGCCCGACGCAGGTCGTTTGGCATTCAGGGCTTTCCGCCCCGGGTTCTTCGCTTGTACTTGGAACCGAGTATTATTTCCTGTGCCTGTGTATGTGCTAAGTGGCTGGATATGGACCTCATAGAGCAGTTCTTCAGACTCAACAGCGACTCAAAGTTGACGGCGGAAGGGCTTGCAGCAACGCTTTCGGTTGGTGCACGGGTGCGACGACTACACGGATAAATTTTAAGATTGCTGCTAGCAAGGTGGCCATAGTCGCTTTATGTTGACACGATTTTGAGTGTAAGTACTCTGTGCAAAGACAAATCTATCGCGTTTCTAATCCACCTTTGTTTTTGTTTTTAGCACGCACGACCGACCGCTAAGCAAATGCCTCTGTACCGATCACGGAGTGAATGTCTTCGGCCTTACATTGCGGAAAGCCCAATAAAAAGTCATATTCGTTCAGCGAGAAAACTTCCGTTTCGAGGGACCTTTTGATTGATAATTTCTCCCGTAATTAAGTGCTTTAATCAACACGATCGATGAAGTTTGCTTCCCTAGTTAAGACATTTTTGTGCTACATGGGGCACCAATGCTTGGCACGATGTATGCCACTGGTGGTATTGTGAATTGGTTTACTTCCAAAGCTAACAGTATGACAGGTGAGACTATTCAGTTTGCTAAAAATGTGGTGATATGGGAATTTCGTTGCATAACTAGCGTTTTACGTTTAAGATTGATAAGAAAGATGCTCATGTGATGATGCATGTCTACAGCATAAGTTTTGCACATCCAGAATGGATGTGCTATAGGCTACAGCCTCAAAATTTTTAATGGACCGAATTGGTGATTACACGGCAATAATGTGGTGAAAAACTGCCCATTGACTCGGTGAGTTTTGATCGTGACCATTGGTGTGCTGTTGGCAAATTAGGTAATTGCAAACCTTTTTCCTGACCATCTGGCTTTAAGGGACATTGCATCTATAGATACTTAAATATCTTTATTTCAAGGTTCAGTGGACCCCTCTGCATCATTACAGGAAGGCAGTCTCAAGCCACAACAAACTGCAGTGAATATACAATGCATAATAAGAAGCACTAGTGTCCAATCGTATAGTCCGCAGAAGCTAATTTGTACCTAAAAATGTTTTTGTTTTGTTTAGATAGTTTGCATTTGGTGTATAATCCGCAGGGCCCGATTTCCGCGCCCAGTGCATAGTCCGCCAAGATGGTGCGTTGCGTCTTAGTGCTTTTTTTCCTGGGTGGCATTTTTTCAGTTCTTCGGCGAACGCTATTGAGCTTGAAGAACTGCTCTTGAGGCCCATATCTAGCCACTGAGCACACACAAGCACAGAAAATAACACTCGGCGCCAAGTACAAACGAAGCACCTGGGCGGAAAGCCGTGAATGCCAAACGAGCAGCGTCAGGTGACGCCGACTGACTGCGTTGCGCCCCTTCGACGCCTGCATCGCTGCGGTGGATGGTCGTAGCTAGTCGTAGCGAGATGATCTTCACTTCAAGCAAGAAATCTTGCCATACCACAGTCAAGATATGTGTGCAATTGTTCGACGACGTGGGCTCTCTCACGTTGGTGCAGTTATCAAGAAACGTACATATCAACAATGTTGCGTGTTTGAGGCTGAAACTATGATGCATACTTATCTAAACCTAAATTTATTGGTCTGCGGCTACGAACATTTTCGTTGACGTTGCTTAGAGGATGTAACCGTTCAGGCCTCGCATTAAATGGTGTTGCGAACTCTTCGGTTGTGTATGAAAACCTATTTTCGCCCTAATAAAAGACATTTTCAAAAGGACACGTGTCTTCTGCTGATACATATCTTCCAATTTACAATGCAGAGGCAAACAGAAAATCAATTGCGTACATCTACCACTTAGCATAAGCACCTTTGGCATTCAATCTTGAGCACACTCAAATATCAGCTTAGTTTGCTCTTGTTTTAGAAGCTTTGCCCTGTTCTGTAAAAAAGAAAACAGTTAAAAAAGCTTTACCTTCCTTTTCCTTCTCGCATTTAATACAGACTTGTTTTTCAGCAGATATCACCGTGGGACATACAGCTGGAATGACCGATGAGACTATTGCTATTACAATAAAGCTTTCCACAAGAGCCAAAACGAGGCTTGTAGGGGTGCACAAGCACATCGAAAATAGATTGGCGCTTCCGGGGCTTGTTTACATTATGCGTAAAAACAGGACGATCGGCGACCAGCTGATCGCAATATAACACCAAGGATACCGATGTTTCGATACAGAGAACGCAGGATAAAGACCTCAATCGTCCCTGTAGTTGTCATACTTTCCATCCAACCGCCTTTTAGCACAATTAAATAGAACAACCGAAGAGTTCGCAACACCTTTTAATGCGAGGCCTGAATGGTTACATCATCCAAGCAACGTCAACGAAAATGTTTGTAGCCGCAGACCGATAAGTTTAGGTTTAGATAAAGTACGCGTCATAGTTTCAACGCGCGAACATTGTTGATATGTACCTTTCTTTGGACCCGCGTACATTCGGTTCAACTTGATGACAGCTGCACCAGCGTGAGAGCTCACGTCGAACACTTGCATACATATCTTGAATATGGCATGATTTCTTGCCATATCAATGAGTCAATGAATCAACCTCAAAAGCACAGGTCACCATAAATTTTCTGTTTATTATTGGTTCAGCGATTGTAAAACAAGTTCAGAAATAAGACGTGGTGCTCTTTTGACGCCCTCTGATTGGTCCCATCAGCTCGTAGCGTCGGCAGCGTCTGGACTTAGGGTGAAACGAGGTGTAGTCCGCAGCCGACCGTCGGCGCACGCAGCCGATTCCCGACGAAGCGTAGCTTTCCACGTGGACTCACGACATCACGGGAGTGAATCATGACGCACTAAGGGGTAGCGGAGCGGGCGTATGCCGTCAGTACTACAGACAAAAGTAAATTGATAGATCAAAGAGCGCGATAAACCTCCACCCTTTCCGATTACTTTAGTTTCCATTTAAGCGGCTTCTAAGAATCCAAGTGTGCTTATAGAATTCAGGCCCTTACACACACCCACCAAAGAAGCAGAACTCACGAAAACTTCCCATTAAAACATTTTTCGTGACACACGCTACCCCAAGAAATTTAAACTTGCCTCAATAATTCAGATAAACCGGGAGAGCACCAGAGTGTGTGGTCTATGGAGCGCATTCGAAACCACCCGAAGCTCTCCACAATCGAGCATGGCAAATCGCAACGCGCGCAGAATACACGCATGACAATTTCTCTATTCCCCTGGTTTCTAAGAACATCAAGGCAAGTCTGATTTTTTCGTTTGCAAAGCAAAAACATGTAGCGGCAAAAAAACAAAACAAAAACGAACAGACATAAGTAACGAGGCGCAGATATATCAGAAGTATCAATCGAGTCATCCGACTTTTTTGTTGCTGTCTTTTTTCTGGTCTCAAACGAAACTACATTAGCGGTGCCAGGGCAACATCACCCAAAAGATAGCGACCGCTTCGACTGTTTTTCACTTCGCAGTGAGGCGCGGTACGCGTCAGTCCTATCTCAACTCCTGGCTTTGCAGGTCCCCAGATCGCACGTATATAGTACGTCTGTAGACGCATACGGCATTCCAAACATTTTATGTCTTTAGCAAAGTGTTGGCGTGAAATTATCGCAATCTACGGTCTATAAGTCGCACCGTCGTAAAAGCGGCTCCTCTTTGTACGATCAGCAGAGCCGCTTCAGCCGCGGACTTATGCTGCAACGCTTCGGAGCGCCTTCGGACCGCCAAAAGAGGAGGCCCTTGGTGGGGGCTCTGCCGTTCCTATTTTGTTGTTAACGTTGACGAAACCTACACCTTGCACAGATAAATGCCGTACTTACAACCACAAAAGAAACGCGTATGATTCGTACGGTTGTTTACAACGCAGGGACCAAATTCTGAAAAGAAAAAAAGTGAAGGCCGTTTACAACTCCCTGTAACACCGAATTAGAGCGCAGCTCTTGAGGAGGTTGAGGGAAGAGTACTGGAGGGGGGGGGGGGTGAAGTGACCTTGGGGGGTCACGTGACGATGAGATGATGTCATCAGTGACGTCACTGATGACGTCATCAGTGATGATGACGATGCGGATGCCGGTGACGTCATCAGTGACGATGACGTCATCGGGGAAGTCACGTGACCTCGGCAGGGGGGTCACGTGACCCTGGGGGTGGTCACGTGACCTCGGGGGTCACGTGACTTTGGGTGTCACGTGACCTTGGGGGTCACGTGACCCTGGGGGAGGGGTCACGTGACCTTAGGGGGCCACGTGACCTTGGGGTGACCTTTGTTACGCCGACGCCGCTCAAGCCGGGAACGGGCCCCTAAGAGCTGCGCTCTAAAAGACCTTGAGGAGGTAGTTAAGATTTCTAGCGATGGAAGTGACGAAGCATAGTTCATAATTTCGTGCACTACTTTATAAGTCGTTTTATCTCAGGTTTCCAGGTCACGTGGTTACCTATTTCTATCCCCAAGTATCGGTACGTTGAGACTCTCTGGCTCGGTATTCCTTTGATGGCTGGCGTATTTGCAACTTTGCGGTTTGGAAGTCGACCAGGGCGGTAACAAAGGAAGGCCATTTTGCTAGTAGATCAAGTAAGTCCTAGTTCTTCTAGAGTAGAATTCGTGCTGTCAAGAACTTTCTGAAGCCTTTTGCCGATGGTCCTACAGAGATTGGACGGACGGACACACCAAATTGCCATATTGTCGACGCGCATATCGTCATGTGAACTGTTGTACTGGACGTTTCTGACGAGTTTATGCAGGGCGGAAGTTCCACCGTGGTAAGGTTAAAGGAGCTGTGCAACGATATTCAATTGAAATGTTTTTCACTTGACACGAGCTTACTGGCACACCTGGGACTCAAGGATACTCGCACGCAACGCCACTGGCCAAGAAACTCCTTTGTTGCGGTGTAATTTCAAGGACAAAAGCGATCATTTTCATTCAATCTCTCCTTCGCAAAATTTGGTGACGTACCGTGGGGATCGCAGTACACCCAAGTGACGATGTTTGAATGGGGTTCATAGATTGGTCCCGAGCATTGCGTGGGCACTCGACTTGGGCTCGTGATAATCGCTACCTCGGGTAGTGACCCGTGTCCAATCGCTGCAACGACGACAACAGCCGAGCCATAACAATGTCTGGAACTCAGCGCGTGTCCTGCGCTTTGCCAACCCCAGCGCGTGGCTATGATCAACACTGGCGGCATATAATCGGCTTCAGATCACGTGGCCGCTTGTACTAGCTGCGAGTTGAGGGGGTGAACGCTGCTCGTTTGTCTTTAATTTTTTTCTGGGACTTCTATTGCGTGGGGTGAAAAACGAACGCGTGTTTCATAAGTCATTAACGTTAGGGATCCGTTTTAAGCGGTATTTGTGCAAAGTACAAAAATTGTTGCATCGCTCCTTTAAGCAGAAACGGGCTCAGTACACTTCCGTGGGGAACGCCTTGTGTCACCGACCGAGAGGTGCGAAGACATTCGGCAACTCTTACGGTTAGGCTGCGGCCTGTGAGGAACGCTGCCCGATGTAGTCATATGTTCGTCCTCCAATTCCGTACCGTGTGATTTGACCCAGAATAGTATGGCGTGGCAGGGCATCGAAAGCTTTGCATATGTCGAAAAATATGCACTAGACTCTTTGGTGAGTTGAACGTGCCTTTTCAAGGCTCGAAACTAGATCAGCAATGGCGTCGAAGGTGCACCTGCTTCGTCGGAATCCGCAGAGTTGATCTGGCAGGGCTCCTTCGGATTCGAGGAGCCAGGTAAGTCTTGAAAGTACCGTATTTTCCGGGCTATAGTCCGCGGACTATACATGTTTAAAAGTTGAAATTTCTGGCTGTGCGGACTATCTACGCGTGCGGACTATACAGGAATTATGTTTTTCAAGATCGTTTATTATGACGAGACGTGACGAATTTTGTGCTCGAAAATGTATGCTAATGATGATTTATGCACATTATAGGCTTTATTGTGAGCTAAAAAGCAGACATTTGTAAACGTGTGCCGTCTATGAGAAGGTTTTCGTGTCGACTAAGCACCAAGTGCGGACTATGCACTGGGTGCGGGCTATGCACCGGGTGCGGGATATCTAAGCGAAATCTTTTATTTTTGACCCCAAATCTCCCCCTGCGGACTATACACCGGGTGCGGACTATAGTCCGGAGAATACGGTACTAGACTTTCCATTAATTACCCGACCCAGCTGGTGATAGAAAATGACTGGTAGGATTTGATCCGATCATCGGGATTTCCTTGCTTTCTGATGGGAAACACTACAGAGGTGAGCCATGTTGCAGCGATTTTTGCTGTTCTCCATATGGTGTCAATAGACTCCAGTAAGGCCTCTCTATGCGGTAAGGAAAGATTTCTCAGTACTTGAAACGTTACGCTGCCCGGTCCCGGAACGGTTCGACGGCGCGAGCGTCGGAGGGCAACTTCAAGTTCAGTGATGGTGAAGTCAGCGTCCATTTCTGAACGAGGATTTGTTTTTAGTGGAACTGGAGGCTTGTCCCTGTATCCGTGTGGTGGCGGGATTCGGGCAGCCAACACATCAGCAAGGAGCTCCGCGGTTTCTTCAGTAGTGCGGCCTAGGGCTAGCGCTAATCCTGCAACATGCGCAATTTTCGATTTACACTTTGAAACAGCTTTAGACCCCTTTAATCGCGTCCACGTTCACAGCTGTATCGCCCTTCTCCAACGCATGAAGTTGACTATTTGTAATGAAGAGACAATTTCGGAATTTAATTTAAAGAAATATAATGGAGGCGTATCACTGACCTGTACAGACGGCAGCCGATAAGCATTGCTGCGCCCCCTGATTGCACGGCGCCTGCTGTCGAGACCAGCGCTTGACGCATGTGCATCCTTGCTTAGTCGCAGGGATGCCGATTCTTGGATTTCCGGCCGCCGCGCTGCGATTCTCAACAGCTTGCTGCCAGGAGCGTAGTCAGGGAGAAAGCCTATGCGGAGGGCAAGTTCGTCTGATTTCTTGCGCAGGGGGTAGCGGTGACATCAGAACGCCGAGCCCTGATTGGCTGATCGCGACGCCCTATCTGAGCGTCGTCTGCTCCTTTGCAACGTCGTCTGCGTCTGTCTTACCTTTCCTGCGACTTTCGGAAGTGCAGAGGCCAGATTCACGAAACGATCTTGCGCCAAAAATGTGCGTAAGACTAAACTTGAAAACAAATTCGTATTCACGAAACGAAATTTTTGTAAGTTTTGCGCAGGTTACGATGAAATCCTACGACAGCTCCGAAGCTGTCTTACGCACTTCTTACGATCAAATCAGCATGGCCGACAGCGCCGCGGTCGCGAAGACCCACGGACGTCTATTTTTCTACGTGCGCTTCTCACCCGTCCCCACTTCAAGCAGCAAGAAAAAAGTAAGAAGTACTTAAAACAAACCATGACGAACAAGAACGCTGGATCCACAAACACCCGGGAAAAGCTTTAACTGCCACGATTCCACCGAACGCGACCAAGCGAGCTTCGGCCTTTAGGCCCAGCAGGCACTCCGCGACTCGGCGACCGTCTGCCCACGACCGGCTGGCGTGTTGAATGGAATATGCCCGCGCGACCCTTGTGAACCCTTCCCGTATTATGCTTTGATCGCTGACCTCAATTTTAGATTAAGAGGTCAATTTCTTCCTCTTGTTATCTCCTTGTTTCCCGAGGCAACGGTGACTCTCGCCGGTGAAAAAGCGGTGAATCTCCGACAGACGCAGGAAAGGTAAAGCAGCCATCGCTTTGACTAGCAGACGTATAGCAGACGACGTTAACTGCGCCAACCCGCCGACGCCGTTAAAGAATGGGGGGTCTCGCCGCACACGAAAGGAGGGAAAAAGTGTTTGGGAGGGAACTTGCGGACACTAACACGCTCACCCCAACTCGGTTCTTAGCAAACAAACCTTGGCGCCTCAGGACACCTCGCCAGTGAGTTCTTTGACTTCCCTCCTTGATGCGCGTCTGCTAGTTGTTAGACAAAACAATGTACTGCTCGAGTTATTTCGTCTTCCCTCTCTGAAAGGCGAAGTCGAGCCCGCTCGTAAAGACCTGCACTTTCGAAAGTCGCAGGAAAGGTAAGACAGACGCAGACGATGTTGCCAGCAGACGACGTTGCAAAGAAGCAGACGACGCTGAGATAGGGGTCGCGATCAGCCAATCAGGGCTCGGTGTTCTGACGTCACCGCTACTTCCTTTCTCATGCGCAGAAGACGAAAATAAGCCCACTTGCGAGGCTTCAGCCCTCCCCCCCCCCCCCCCCCCCCCTGAAATCTAGCCGACCCTATGGACCGTTTTATCGTGGGTAGCGCCATTTTGAGAGCGAGAGAGAAAAGGAGAAAGGGCTACCGGCGCTTTCCCCCTTTCTGATTGTGTAGAAAGAGTGAAAGTCCCGGATGAGAGGCTTGGCCGGTGTTGGGCGTCTGCAGTGCCCCAACTTCGTTCGCGCTTTCTTCTACGTTTCAAACTCCCAAACTTAATTAGAGCCATGGTCTTCGATGGCGACAGTCCCCCGGTCATCGGGACACCATTGCTGGATGATAGGGTGCACGAATAACGACAGAAAGCGTCGAATACTGTCCGAGGACCTATGTAGCTTGCATGGAATCCGGCAAGGCAAGTACGGCTGGAATGTTTTTAAGCTCCATTGCTTTCCGCATGACTGGAAATGATGAACCATTTATACATTTTTGCTTGCAATGGGCCTATTTCAACATAGCCGCTTTTAGTTGTAATCAACAAGCGATACACGAAACGGGAACCTCAATTAACTTTGTAAACGCCCGGAGCTCCTACATATCGTCTTGCTGTGCTGTTTTTATCTTCGTGTCCCTGTTCTTATATCTCCTTGCGAATGAACGACAAAGACGCTCTAGATGTACTTTTATCGAACCGCAGAAAGCCTCGAAGCAGCTACGAATTATTTTACTATTCGATGCAATGTTTTAAGTACTCGTCTCCAATTTCTATCGCTGTCACGTTCGCTGACGCTGCTCCCGCCGTCGCCACACTGGCGGATGCCATGACTTAAACAAAGAAACGTGCACACTGGGCTCGAAAACGCAGATCACAACACGAGACGTTCCTGCAGCGACTATCAAGCGCCTCAAAGCGCCTTTGTCAACGGAAACAACCCACCAGCGGCACTTCAAGGAGCACTTTTGTCGGCTCTCTGGTATCGCGCAGGAGATTGCGATTAAAAAAACAAACAAACAAACAATAGAACTACGTTTTCAACAATTTCCAGCCTCACCCGGCGGCGGAAATGAGCCTTTAACTAAGTGTTGTAGATGATAAAATCGAGTCAGTCAGCGCTGCAAATTATCACTATTAAGATAAATTCAGTTACAAAATTTTACAAGCTGAAAAAGCAGTTATCATGAGAAAACTCGCCCGCACATTGCGAGCGTACCCCATGTTCATCGGCGGTACAGCGTTCGGTGCGCGCTCCATTCACGAAATGTTCCGAGCGAAGTCGAGAGGATGGCGTGGAGGAAACGCCTTTTCGGTTTACGGACGCAATCCACTGCCGCCGGAGACAGGGGTCATGCGGAAAGCGATGGAGCTCCAAGACATTGCAGCCGCTCTCGCCTTGCCGGGTTCCTTGCAAGCTACATATGTCCTCGGACAGTATTCGACGCTTTCTGTCGTTATTCCTGCACCCTATGACCCAGCAATGGTGTCCCGATGACCGGGGGACTGTTGCCATCGAAGTCTCTGGCTCTAATTAAGTTTGCGAGTTTAAAACAGGAAAGAAAGCGCGAACGAAGTTCGGACACAGCAGACATCCAACACCGGCGAAGGCTCTCATCCGGGACTTTCACTCTTTCTACACAATCAGAAAGGGGGAAAGCGCCGGTAGCCCTTTCCCCTTTTCTCTCTCGCCCTCTTTCAGTAAAACGGTCTATAGGCTTCTTGCACTGACGTCATATCGCACACTTTTGAACACCAAGTAAAAGGAAGAGAGGGAAGCTGCTTTTGTAAGAATTTTGAGTGACAGGTTAATCTTCTGTAATCTTCTGGGAGGAGAATAGCGACGCCTGTGCAAAGCCGGGAGGCACAAAGGAGGATCCTGATAAGAGGGGAGCTCCTTCTTCCCCTTTTCTCTGGAGGGCATCGGGAATAACGTCATGCGCAAGCCACGTACTCCAGCAAAACGGAAGCCACCAAGCGGGAAAACCGGGAACTAGCCGGAACAGGTCGTTTTGCGCCTCTCCGCGTCTCTGGCGGCTTTCGCGGAAACGTGTTGTCGGCGCCGTGGCGAATGTAATTTGACGAAGCTCCGAATATTTCTTAAGTTTGCCTGAGTGTTCATTAGTGTGGTGAAGACTCAGTAGATTGTTTCCTTCCATCACGTGTTTGAATGCCCGTTTACTCCACAACACACTTTTTGCGTGCTTTCGATTTCTTGGATGGGGAGGAATCACGGAAACAACGTTTTGATGTCTTTTCTGTCTCGAATCACATTCAAACTGACGACTACTTGGTAACTGATAAGTGGTGTCTTTATAAGGATCGTAGAGCAGTGGACTGAGGACGACAGACGAAGTGTTTCACTGGAGGGAACACCAATGTTGCAGTCATGTGAGTGGGAAGGTTCGATAGCTGCTTTTCTTGAGTTTGGTTGTGCTCGATTAGCTCCAGGATTGAGCCACCCACGCCGGTCGGTGCGTTAATCTTGGCTGCTTTTCGCCGAAAAAGCCTATGAACCACACCGAAGGAGTTCGGCTGATTTCGCAATTACTTGATTCCGGAAAACCTGCTCGTTGCATACGATGAATGAGGGAAATTGTCTGCTTTCAAAAGGTGGGGGACGCGTCTCGCAAAGTTAGAAGCTATCATGACATTATGATCTATCGCGCCTCCAATATTTATATTATACCCCCGTCGAAGCCAGCAGAAATATATGTCTACATTGCTCAAGTTGTCTGGCCACAAAAAAATGCTCAATTACGCCATTCAGGATTCGAAGTCAAGTTCAATGCAGAGCCGCAGGAGTTTCTCCAGGAATTGAAATTAGGGAGGTATCTACATTTTTAGGGGGGGGGGGGGGGGGGGGGTTGGGGGGTGCCTTCGGAAAAACCAGGGGGGGAGGGAATACACCCCCGTACAGGGAGGGGGAGGGTGGGTGGGTGTACGGAAATGACTGTGCGGAGAGGTGCTGCGCGAATCTACGATGAAAACTCTCTTCCGTTTGTCCGCATTCGTCTCCGTGCTGCCGGCTAGAACCATTTGGTTGAGTTTAAGTAGTATCTCTCTGTCTGTCAAATATACCTTTATTCAGCAGTTCAGCTAATAACTAGTCATCTAAACTCATATTTCAACCCGAAGAATATACAATATCGCTTTAGTGGGGCAAAGTACGTATATTACATACCCGCATATTCGTCAAAATTACTTTTCTATTGCTACTAAAACCTGAATCGGTGGCCGAGTGGGCTAGCGCACACCAGCTCGGAGCACATGGAGCGAAAGCTCGCGCTGCAGAACCCAGGAATCCTGGGTTCGACCCCTACCACTGCCCGCTTCAATCTGGAGGAGCATCGTACCGGCGTGCTGTCTTGTGTCACGACTGCGTGGTGCACGTTAAAGACGCCAGGCTAGCGGTTGTATCTTACTGGCTAAATTGCTCATCTGCAGCTGAGACACTAGACGCCCACTGAGACAGACTAACTTTCGGCTGTATAAACATACACACAACAATTTGCTTTGCTTGCCGGTTTTCCTGGATGGCATTTGGAGTCTGCTCTTCACGTGACTGAATTCAACGAATAGCGGCGCCGCGCGTTCGCGGCGCGAGGAACGCTGTTTTTCCTCCTTTCCTAGAATACAGGAAAGGAGGAGGAGGTAAGAGCAGGGGAACATACGCCGAGACGCTTGCACCCAGAGCCGTTTATCGAGAGGGTTTGGCCATACATTGGTTTGAATAGGCGAGCATCTCTGGGCCAACCACAGGCCGCGAAACAGCCCCTAGCGGTGGTCGTGAGCTCTAAATTTGGGACACGACTAATTCAAGCCGTTTTAGCGTCGCTAGAGTTAAAAGGTGTAACTCTCAGTGACTGAAAACTTGGTGCGTGCGAGGTTTTCGTCACGCCAATATTCAAGTGTAGAATAAACGAACGTGCGCTCCAAACCAGGGCCAACTTGCTAGAAACAGCGTCTCAGCTGAGACGGGGAAAGAAAGCACTGCCAAGCCAGCGCACGAGCCGAGCGGGACTCCGCGTCTCCAGACGCTCAAGCGCCCACCCTTTGCACTGTTTTCTTTCCGCCAGTCACAGGACGCTGTTCCAACAAGCCAACATCAGCAGTGCAGAGAAAGGCATGGGCACGAGCGCGTGGCTTTGGAAAGTGGTTCCTATGCACGAGTTCTCGTACAAACAAAAGCGTTTTGCTGAGCTAGGTTCACGCGCCTGTACCTTTGTCTTCACTGGCGACATTTGTGAGATGGAGCAGAGAGGCGGAGATTGAACGCCTCTATTTCACGCTTTGAATGTCGTTTCCAATATTGTGACGTTGCGGTCTCCTGATTGGTCGACGCTGTGTCACAAATTTAGTTTACGCTCTAAGCGCGGGGGGAATATTCGGCGCTGGCGGCGGCCGTTGCTCCGCCTATTGGCCAAACTCTCCCAATACACGGCTCTGCTTGCACCGTCGGCGAAGCGGGCGTACCGGTGACAGGGGCGGATCCAAGGGGGGGGGGGGGGGGGGGGGGGGGGGGGCGACGGGAGCGGCCGCCCTCCCCAAACAAAGTCGACCACCCCCCCCCCCCCCCTCTCGGAGGGCGATTTTAGATGGGTGGACCCCCTGGCGAACACGAAAGAATGCGAGAATAGTATCGTTACAAATTTTCCGCCGCCTCCACAAACGGAGCTCTGGATCCGCCCCTCACCGGTGCTGCTTGGCTTTCGTAAGCAGCAAAAAAAAAAAAAAAAAAAAAAAAGAACATCGTTCTTAGCAATTTATTTCATGCTTCCACCGGGTCATTCCTATGCACTGACTAGAAGATTTTTTCCGTCGAAAAATCCTTTTGTTTTTACATATAACACCGATTTTACGCTGCAGTGCACGAAATTTATGGTGGTCCGCATGCTGAACGACGAAAAGAACCTCCTTTGGCCCGCCATTTTGCCTGACCAGCAAGCGAAGTTGCGAATATCCGATCGCCCAAACCCCCAACGCGGCAAGGGTAAAAAAAAAAGAAAGGGAGAGGATGACACGGAGGGAGAGGTGACGAGCAAGTGAATAATCCTTAATTCTAACCTGAGTATTCGTGTATTGCGACAGAAAAAGGTGGGGAACCCGAAAAACAACTAAATAGCATGACAGTATGGCAACGTTTGTCGAAGAAAACGTCAGTCGAACTTCACAGGTACGAATGTCCTTCAACCAGCGAACACTAAGGTTCGTTGGTTGAACCTTCTTGATTGAGACCGAATGTAAACGCGGAGGTTGTGGACGCGGGAAGGTACAGAACCCAGTTGGCTTGAAACTTTATAGAAGCAGTGAGAATAACACAGAGAAGGGAATCCCTGGTTCACCAGCTCCTCCAGAAGCGCAACACTGCCGTTCATCTGAGCGCGTCAGTAGAACGACTCTTCAGCGTCGCCGGAGGTGTATTCTTAAGGAAGGGGGAAACATAACTGATGAAAAATTCGAGAGGCATCTACTGCTTCAGTGCAACGACTACTGAAAAGAAAACAATAAACCACGAAACAAATGCAGTTGTGTATTTCGTCGTCAAGTTAACGAGAATAGTAACTCGCTACTTTTAAGGTAAATTGACGCGTTCTTATTGAGAATCGGCAACGAGTGACATGTTTAGTAGCTTTTTAAGCGAGTATTGAGTAACGCTTTTACTTACTTTAATTGGCTAACGTGTACATGTCTGGTTTGAAGTGCCTTAAAAATTTTCTGGGCTTCTATATAGCTGCACGGTGTTACAGCTGGTATAATGCAGGCGTCTAAATTTAATGGAAGTTTAAAACAACACGGGGCGTGGTCTATTAATATACTGCTTCGCGGTTTGTGATTCGCTCGGTGCTTTTATATGCTGATACAACAATCTAATTGAGTGTTGTGCGAGAATTCGATGCGCAGAAGTCGTCCCTTTCCGCGTTTCTCGAATTTCCAATCAGCGTTGCTCAACTGGAACTCAAACATAATTTGTACTTAGCTCAAATGACCGAAACTGGCTTCATTATGAAGTAGACTTTATTTAGTAATCGACATAAACAATCGAGCGCTAAAAGAGTGAAGCCAATACCACATAGGAGACAAAACGTGCACACGACGCCATTATTAGTGAATCCCCAATGCGCTCCAAGCGGCAAACTCCCTGAGGCTCGACGAGGGACCCTGCCTAGCGGCAGACGCTTCCTTTTTGGCGTCGAAGCGTGCTGGCGTCTCAATAGACCTTTCGCTAAATTACCCAAGAATCAAAACGAATACTGGGAACGCAGGTACACGCGCTGCAGGCGCTCGCCTTCCCTACACCAAAGATTCGAAGTAAATAACCAAAATAAAGCGTTCGTGATGCGCGCGTGCGAAATGCCATTTGTTTTATGTGTTTTCTTTCGGACAATTACAGCTGAAGAGGACAGCACGCGCAGCGCGTGAACATACGACGTTCTTTTTGATACTTGGCTGGGTGCGATGAGGACGCAAGCCAGGCGACATTGCGTGGATTCGCAAATGTGGACGTTTGGAGATTCAAGGCACACGAATTGACATCTAAGAGGCATCGGCGAAGCGCGTCAGCTACAGCCCGCCTGCGATGTCCACAGCAGCGCCCGTCATGAAAGAGCTTCCGGAGCCACAGAGGAACACGATGACGTCAGCCACCTCTTCCGGGCGGCTGGCTCTTTTTAGAGGAATGTCCTGCACCGCCTTATTTTCTTTTTCAGGCTTTCTATTCCCTCCGGCCATAGGCGTGGTCGTGAGTACCGGCAGGACGCTGTTGACACGGATTCCCTGCGAGGCCAGCTCCTTGGCCGCCACTTTGGTGAGTGCCACCACCCCCGCTTTGGACGCTGCGTATTCGCCACGGCGGGGAAGGCACAGCTTTGACACGAAGCTGGAAACGTTCACGATGGCCCCGTCGCGAACGTTTCCTGCAATCATAGCCCGCGCCGCTGCTTGGGTTATCAGGAATGTGCCCTGCGAGCATGAAGAAATAGCACGTAAACTGATGTTTAGTCGTGTCCTTTTTCCAGTAGAAAACTGGTCAAGTGTATCGTGATTGCCGCTAAATTAAAGGGATACGTATGTTAAAATCGAGATATACCTCTAACGTTCAGAAATGAGTAAAACACGATCAGTAGTATCGCTTAATGACAATCGCATATGTGTATTTTTAACGGTTGGCTCTAATTATACCTTAGATAGATATTTGCATTTACGAGCATTAATCTTTTATTGATAACTTCAGGAACCTGGGAAGCATAGTTTTTGTCGTGCATGCATTATGCCTGCGTCAAGGGTTAGTCATAATTGGTTATGAAGTTTTCTTTTTTTTTTAATTCGTTGCACCCAGGACACAATCATGCGCTGACCGGATTTATGAGAATAATAAAGACAAGCTTACATATATTCAGGAGTGGACTGTTGGATGAGTACTTTTCACTGAGAAGTTTTCACGGATTCTGAATATATAGGGTGTTTGAAGTAACAAAGGCTCGATCTTAAATGAACCGTAAAAATCGACGCCTGCCCGAAACAATCTGAACTTTTCGTCGAAGGTGTATTCCATTGAATAACGGTTAAGAGTTGAGCTTGTTGGTACATACTTGTAAATATATCAGCTTGAACTTTAGAATTAAACTAGCTTTGGTTTAAAAATAAAAGCGGACAATAAAAGCAAAACCTAAAGTTAAAAAAAAAAGAAAAAAGAACGCGGTTGCATAACAACGGCTTCTTTTGCTGCCGATGGATTTTGTCTGCCTGTCGTCTGCTTCCTTTCGCTAGTCGGCTACACCTTCGGATGCTGCACCCGACGCCATCTATCAATACGTGCACCAAACGCGCCCTGCCGCTCGACTCAGTCGTCTGAGTCACCGCCCGCCGTTGACGCTGGCAAGTTTTTTGGCCCTACTTTTTACAGAAAGGGAGCTACGCTTTGCAATTTTACAAGAAAAAAACGGACCTGGGTAATACACCTCTGACGAAAAGTTTAGATTGCTTCGTGCAGGCGTCAACTTTTGCGGTCCATTTTAGATTGAGCCTGGTGACTTCAGACACCCCACACTTTACTAAGGAATACATCTTACCCCACGACTGCTTTTGCCTAGTAGGAACGGCTAGAGGCTCACAGCCTCGAAGTTCTCTACTTTAAATTTTGAGGGGTGCCCGTCGCCATGTATCTCCGTGTAAACCCGTCGAGACATTGGAAACAGCCGTGTCTGCTGACTTGGCAAATCCGGTATCCTGGTGCGTCGGAGCGGTAGCCCTCTCCATTGGCGCAGCGGGAAAGCTAGACAGAGTCGATAGCGCAATGCGTATGCGTTTTTTCTTACGGTGGCTTTCCAAACCGCTCGGGAAAGATGTGGCGCTGAAGGCCCACTGTCTAATACACATGCATGACCGAAGTAGAACGTCTTCTCCTAGTAAAGTGTTACAATTCTGCGTTTTCCGAGGGTGCGTGTAGCGCCTTGAGTACTTTGCACCTTTGGATTTCGAGGATCTCCTTGTGGTAACAGAAGTAGTGGATGAAGTTTTTCACACCCACTAATCTGTAATGTCTGCTATGTCGTGACGTCCTATATGCACGCTGCGCTATTCTTTGGTGCATTATGATCTGCCCCCTGACTTCATAGGATCACGCGAGGAGCTTCTCTTATCTTCGCCGACGGTCGCATGTTCGCGCAAGCTCCCGTGAAACATATTTCGCCTTGCTGTTGCTCTCTGTTACCTTCACCCCCGACGCCGCAATAAAAAAAAAAAAAAAAAAAAGCAATGGCGTCGGGTTGCGGTTCTTACGGTCCGGAGTTCGACTCCTACTGAGCCGGTAACTAAATCTCGATTGTTACAATTAATTAAATTTAATTATGAGTACGTAACATTAACTAAGATTCTGTCCTTTCTGGATGATTGTGCATTGCCTTCTATGGGATCTGTCTGTGTTATATGTTGTCTTGGCTTTTGCGTAAAAATTATTTTCTCACACCCGAGCGTGACACTTTTCGAATAAAATGCAGCCCACAAACAAGTTCTGTGTTTGAAAAAGTGCGCGAGACTACATACTTAATTCAAGCCGAAGGTGGCCGATAATTAGATATTTTTTTGCGGCTGCGAGTAAAACGCATAACTGTAGTCCTATTTTATATTTGAACTGAAACACAACGAATTATCAATGTGGTTATTGCGCCGTATTTTTTTTTCGTATTTTAGGAAAGAAAGAAAAAGGTCCAATATCGCAAAGTCATTACCAGCTTACTTTCATCTGTCTCGAAGTTAGCGAAATTACCTTCAGATTTACTCGGATGACATTATCGAACATCGCTTCCGGCAAGTCAACAAGAGGGGTCGGAGGGTTTCCAATGCCGACGCAGTTGACCACGATGCTTGCAGGCTGAGAACACAACCTGGAGATGTCCTCGAAGAGCGAAGCCACTGACTTCGATTGGCCCACATCTACCTGAAGTGCTTCATGTCCTTTACCTGCGCATTTGAAACGACCAATTGAGACGACACGCATCCGTACACCCTGTTGCATTCTTCACGAACGTCGTGCTACTCGTAAGAGCGCTCAAGAGATTAGTCTTCTTTCCTCAGGCGTCACACAAACGGAAGCTCCTTCATCTGTTATGGACCGTTTTGCTGAAAGAGGTCAAGAGAGGAGCGGTGAAAGGGCCGCCACGGGCTTTCCTCCTTCCTGGGCTGGGTTTCAAAACCGAAGAAAGACCCGAATTGCGGTCGTGAGATTGTTTTTCATCGGACAGGGTCACTTTCACTCGTAGACGTCGGATGAAAAAGGTGAGCTTCCGTCCCAACCCAGCGCGGCCGCAGGAATTCGATACACTCCGGGAAGCGTTGTGGTATTCAAAAGGCCGCTGCCTACGCAGGAAACGTGGCTCGTCGGTTCGTGTACCGCCGGCTAGCGGAGTATAGACCTTCGCATATCTTATCACGGGGGGTGAAAAATGCTGAGTCACCGAGCTGTGGACGGATACACAGCGTCTGATATACCGCGCAGCAGAGCAACAGCGCATGCTCAGAAGGCGTCCCACAGCCCAGCAGACAAAGATGGCTGAGCGCAGGAGGTGAATTTTTGGAAAGGTCTATAGGGGCAAATATGAAAGTAAATCGAAACAAAACAAACAAGATGTTCATATGGGGCCGTCATCATCCTTACCCGGTAGAGACTTGGCCACAGCCGTTGCTTTTTCCAAGTTCCTACCAGCCACAACGACTCGGCAGCCTTCCTTGGCGAAGGCGAGACAAACACATCTGCCAATGCCCCCGCCACCTCCGACTACGAGAGCGAGCCGTTCCTCGAAGAAGCGTGAAGCGTTGGACATGGCTTCCAGGTCGATTTTCGCTGCGAGGCTGCGGGAGAATATCACAGGTTTGCGAGTCGTCCCTGCGCAAATATATCTAGGGCATGTGATTTTACACGACTATTTGAGTCGCATGTGCGCGCTAAGATGTACGTGTACAACGGAAAAGAGATTAAAAAAATAATTAAAAACAAAAACGGTAAGTTTTGTTTCGTTTTTTTTTCTTTTTTTAGTTTAATACAAAACGTGTTATAGGGCTTGATTTGATCTTATGGGCGTTATGTTAGTTACAATTTCGCTTTTCAGGGTCCACAAAAGACTGATTTTGGCCCGAAGAACTGTGCTACCTCGGTGTGTATATTTAATGTGAATATTGAATAGTCTATAAACAGATTAAAGTGTTCACAAATTGCTATTATTATACAGTCTCCAATCACATTTTGGTACCGGCGGAGAAAAGGCAGACGCAGTAACGGCCAGTTGAATATTAGCATTCTAAGGGGGATTCACCCCCGATTTATTTGTTGCCTTTTCCTCATACATGGCGGAGGCTTTTTCCAGAACAAACGAGTTGCATGCTCGCAGCTGCGTATGCAAGTCGGGCGCTCGGGGTGAGCTCGGGCCGCGGGCTGTACGCCGCCGATCTTGGCGAGGTAGATATTGTTCCCCCGTAGTCTGCCACTACCGGAAGGGGTCAACGACCGGCGCGGAGTACGAGCAATAAAGTAGGAAAATGGCTCCGATTTCCGACTGCCTCTGGAGTTGGAACCACTTCCGATCCATTCAAACGTATTTAGTGAACACCCTCTTTGCTGATGTTGTGTGCGTTGGTTTGCACTCGAGGTTTCAGCGTTTGCAAGTGCGTCATTTGTGTGCAGATGAAGTCGCTCATGCATCTGACGCCTCGACATCGTTTATTGGCTTTGGCGGCGTTCATCGCTTGTTTGTCGCATGGAATTTAGTTTACGACGAGTACGCAGCGGCGTGTTGTAGTATATTTTTGCAGCGCTAAGTTTGCCCTTAATCTTTGCTACACTGAGTTCAGCCTTTAGGTGCGAGCCTGTAATGACTAGCGACTAAGGCGCTGCATGCACAGCCAAGCCAAAATTCCTGCATTATCTCCCTACGGGAGCCAGAGTTGCGCGTTCATCTCCGTAGCGCCGTCTTTTCTTCACGGCATGTTGATCCCGCTCGTCACGTGACTGAATTCGGCGAACAGCGGCGCCGCACGTTCGAGGCGCGCGGCGCGCTCAAAAGCAGGGGAACGCACGCCGGGGCGCGTGCAACGTCTACTTTCCTGCACGGCACTTGATCCGGTTCCTCACGTGATCGCGCAACTGTGGCTCCCCTAGGGACAAACCAAGCTGGTGCATGCTGGGCAGCACTTGAGCCAAAAATGGCGGAGCGTCGCCGCCAATCTAGTTTGGCGCGGCGCCGGCATCAGTAGACCAATCGGGGCTTGCTCGCAAATTGGAACGCGTCACCGGCAGCCAGAGCATACCAATAGGAGAGTGCGTCATGAGCGAAAAATGGCGACGCTTCGCCCGCGTTTCATAGGAGCGCCCGCGGCGATCAAGCTATGGCGGTACTTGGATAAGTCAGGAAATTCAGCGCTTTACTAAAGTCAGTAATGCACGAGTCACGGTCGAAGGTAGAAAATAGCTTCTGACCGTGGTGCCATTTTCACGGCTCGTACGTACGGCGCCTGCTTTGCTCCCTTTAGGAATTGACGAACATGTGCGTGCTGAGCTATGAAAATCGAAGGCTCAGCAGTGCGATCTTCACAACCCAGCCTTTTGTAAACAAAAAGCGTCTGGCCGGTGTGAACCTCAGCGTTCGAGCGTATGTACGGTGCCTTGCTCGCATTTCAAAACCACGAAACATTATAGCAGTCTGCAGACTGTGATTTTGTAAACATAGAAAGGGTTGATGAGCATATTTCGGCATCTGCTCATCAGCGCTAATAAAGCGTAAAAAAAAAAAAAAAAAGACAGTGCATTAGATTTAGCGTCTTGTCAAAACGCTATACTCCGCTTCACCTTATGTTGTACCGCAGCGAAGGCTAGAAGCGCGAGCTCATAGCGTTGGCAGCTGCCCTTGGTGCACGGGAGCTTGTGCCGCCGAGATGTGCCCTAGAGCAAGGAGCTCTCGCTTGTAGCCTCTCCTGCGGTACAACACAAGGTGAAACAGAGTATAACAGTAGTTTCCTTTCGCCTTTGTTTTTGCAGAATTATTCATTTTATTTCACGTTTATCGCCCGCGTGCAACGTGAGCGAGTGTGCTGATCCGCAGGACGATTCTGTAGGAGCGAAGAGCGCGCGTGCACAGCTTTGAGCGATGCTCAAAGCTGCGCTACACCAGCTGCGCGACTGCAGGGTGCCTGTAGCATTGGCCTCATAGCCAGGGAAACTTGTGCTAGATTTGTGCCAACGTTACTAGAACAACTCGGTTGGAAAAACTGCCATAGAGCCTATTCTGAAAAAAAGTTGCACCGATCTGTACTTGAGAACCGAACTAATAGTGATCGCAACGCCGCCATTTCTCCCGCAGTGGCCATTCGGGGAACTGCACGGCTACTTGTAATGGTTCGGGAGTATTGCACTCGATTGTGTCCGCTGTGACTTTACTATTTTGGTTTTAATCGGCAATTTCGGCGCCGGAACGTATACAGAGCGCTGCCAACCACAGTCTCCCAAGCGGACGCTACGCAATTATTTACTGCAGTTAGGACGCATTCAGGTCGGGACGCGCTACCTGATGTCACCGGGGAGACATGGCTGTATAAAAACAATATTGCTTGTGCCGGAAACTCCCGTAAACTAAAATTGTGCGCAAACATCACGCTCCTGCCATGTACCAATCTCCAATAAAAGTTCCTACAAAAAGCGATTTTTTCGCTTGGATTCACGCAAAAACATGCTTTCTCAAAGCTCATGGTCACCACAGTAAAAAAAGAGATTGAGCCGTCATTTCGGCACCTTGAGCTTGGGAGTCTCGGTACCTTGGGAACATTCAGTGGTTCTACCAGTGCCATATAAAGCAAATTTAATGTTTTAACTCGTCGCTAAAGGGTTTTGCTGTTATCGTGTTTAGCCAGTCTCGGTGGATGCCAGTGGCCCAGGTTTCTAGGCGGAGTTTCGCAACTGGGTGTTTTAGTAACGCTGATTTCTGCCAAGCGAATGGTGCACGTCACGCGCCGTATACTTTGAACCCGAACGCAGGTGTGATCGGTTTTAGCGGATAACTGCAAGAATTTAGTGCCGTTTTGAGAATGGGTCTGCATAAACCCGCATAAATTAATCAAAGCCTGCGCATTGAAATCTTGATGTCATCCCAATGATATTCAACGCAGATACAAATTGGACATGAGCGCAGCGTCAACGTTCGACTGGAAGTTGTGTCCAGTCAGCCTGTCGAAGGATGCTCCGCGTCGGGCTTCGGCCCAATTAGTGAGCGGGCGCCATTCGAGTGTGGTGATGCACCGTTGAAGAAGACGAAGTTGTTCACAGGATTGTGTGGGACAGCAGTCTGAGAGGATGAGACGAGACATGTATGACGTAGTGATGCCGTGACAACGCACATTGCCCAACGTTGTCAATGGGAGATTGGTGGCCGGTGGGCTAAAGTGCACATCCAGCTCGAAGCGCGTGGAGCGAAGGTCCGCACTGCAAAACCCAGGGATCCTGGATTTGAGTCCCAGCCCTGCCCGTTTCAATCTGGATGAGCATCGTACCGGCTTGCGGTCGTGCATCACTACTGCGTGAGCACGTTGAAGACCCCAGGTTAGCAGTCGTACTGCACTGGCAAAATTGCTCATCTACAGTGTAAACCAGTGTCGCCCCATCCTGGCAGACCGACCTTACGCTGCATAAGCACTAAAACGTCCCATTTGAACGTTGACAATGCCTCAACGCCGCGCAACTCCTTTTTGGCAGCGACCCATCCGAGCAGAGTGGCCCAGGCCTCCAATCCAGCTTGCTTTCGATGTCATTTCAGAAAAGTGAAGAGTGCAAGGGTACAAGCGTACAGATTTGAGCATTGCTCAAGCTGAGCGAGTGCACGTACGCCAAAAGATTTGGCAATAGCCTCTTATTATATTGGATTATGCATTGACTTCATAGCCACCGAAAGTGGTGTCAAGTATACGGCGTGCGACACGTGCCGTTTGCTTGACTGACTTGACACCGGATGTGGCCGAGATCGGCTTTGCCCAGCGGTTTTTCTGGAGAATTGCGAGATATCATTGCCGTCTAGACTTTGAGAATGGCTTTGAGACAATGCATGTAGGACGTAGTGATGCCATGGCAAGGCGCAATGCCTTGTTAGCGCTTCCGCGCGCTTGTCTTTCACTTTCAAGAGCATATGACTGCGGCCGGGGCCGCGAGCTATTCCAGAACAACTATAACAGCCAATGCAGCACCACCTGACATGGGTATCCGGGAATCGCAAGGCAAACCCGGACATTAACATCCCCTCAGTGCTGGATCAACTCTGATGGCGTGTAGCGTCCTCATGATGCGTCTCGGCTACTGCAGTGGAGCCTTTTTATGTGTTTGCTGATTAAACAGAGTATTGCATCTCTCGGCAACTGTGAATGGCAGCCGCCCTAATATATACCTTGCGTTTTTGTTTCCTGTTATTCCTATTACCTCACTTCCTTTTCACAGCAGGTCAGGTTATTGCCATTTTCGATTCTACCATGTCCCTCTTCCAGCATCGGCCTTAGTGAAGAGGCTTGTCAATGCCCGTTTCAGTGGCTTGGTATGTCGGTAAGACAAGACCACAGTGACCGTGGACAAAACAAAGTCAGCAATGGCGGTTGTAATCTGGCGCGTGTCTAAAGCACGTGGTCTAAAGCGTCTATGTACTCAGGGCTTTATTTCACCATAAGTGCAAGCAAAGCCGGAAGCTCGAGCGCATTGATTTTTTGGCCTGTAGTGAGTCGTCCCACCAGCTGCCATTATGGTGGCCTTGGTATAGAGTGTACTCTAAGGTACGAGTGGGACGAGCTACAGGCTCCGCTTATGCTTTCAGTTGCACCTCAAAATGTGGAGAGCGATCAGGTGGGACCAAGCCATTACGATCGCAGCGCCACCCTCGCGGCGATCGAGCAACGACACAGGTCAAAGTCATAGAGGCCATATAGCCCCTTAGGGGCTATATTGTATTTTTTATGATTTTGACGTCAGAGGTAACGTCAAAGAACCACGGCACGATGACGAGATCTTACGACGACGCTACGACGTCATCGTCGACTACGACGTTACGCGGCGCGAAGATGCTGTCGTAAGGCAATCGTGACATAGCGTCGCGTCGAGGACGACGCCGTTTCGCGACATCAAGTCGCCGTTGTGACGCAGTCGTGACATCGCGTCGCGTAGAGGACGACGCCGTTACGCGACATCAAGTCGCCGTTGTAACACGGTCATGATGTCGCACGCCACGTCGAGGACGACATGGACGTGGTCGTCGATTCCGACGTTGACGTCGACGCCCCACGCAACTTCAAACACCACTATGACGTCACGGTAATGTCGTCCAGACGTCATCGTGAACATCAACTTCACGACGAAGTCTTGACCGCGTGTAACGTCGTCGCCTTCGCCAGCATCAACGTAGACGCGCAGTCACGACGAAGTCTTGACGTCGTGTAACGTCGTCGACGATGACGTCGACGTCGTGAAGCTGTCAGGACGTCTTCGTGACGTCGAGTTGCGTCATGTCGACAACGACGTCAACGAACTGTCACCAAGCGTCCTTATGAAGCTGCACTGACAAGGACGCCGTCATCTTGACATCTCGTGACGTTGTCGTCGTCGTCATCAACGTCAACCTTGACATCGTCGTTGTCAACACAATATGACGTCAGAACGCAGTCCTAATGTCGTGTAACGCACGTTGCCAAAGTCAATGACGGCGTTGACGTCAAGGCGTCGTCCTGATGTCGCATGGCGTTGTGACGACAAGTCAAGTCGCGGTGACTTCATGTACGTGACGCGTGTCGTCTAGGTTGTACAAAGAAATATAGTCCGATGTTCTATCTTTTCTATAACCTTGACCAGTGCACCGGTCAAGCTTGGCGTTGGAAGGAAACGCGTTTTTCATAAAAAGCAGCTAATCCAAGCCACTTCGCTCGTAGCGCCCGAGAGGGCGCTACGAGCGAAGTGAATTGAATTGGTTGTTTATTTTTCCGCATGCGAAGGTACCGAAATAGTACTCCGGTGGCCCCACTCGTCCTTTCTAGTATACTTAATGCTTTGTCTCATCCTACGATGGGCTAAAGGCCAAAGCCACGGGCCGCTAGGACAAATCAGGTTTCCTCACTAAACTATGACATGGTTAGCGTTGATTAGGGGTGGACGAAGAATGCTCCTAACCCAAAAGCACTGCATCATTTCAATAGCTTACACACTGCAAGAGCCTCTATGTCGTGGCATTTTTTGCAGTGTAAAATTGTTGAATCACTCAGTGCTATTCTATTTGAACCAGTGTCCGCCAATCCCCATCACTGATCCGAGACGCGGGCACTGATACGTGTATCGAAGCGAAATACCGAACAGTTTCTAAGTGGCTCGTGATTGGATCAGGCGGTCCGTAGCTTTGGCCTTTAGTCCATCGCAGGACGAGACAAAGTATAGCCTTGGTATCTTTTGCAGTGTAAACTGTACACTATCGCTTTTTCCTTTTTTGCAAGAGGATCTAGGATGCACACCGGTGTGGTTCAAGGACGCTACGTGCAAGCCATGTGAAGCGATAACTCAGCCGAACTTCTATCTTCTTTCCTCTTGAGCTACGCGACGCCGTAGAATCAAAGAGCTGAGCTGGATGATCACATTCACGGTTGTCACGTTAAAGAAGATGCCGTAGAAAAATCGCAACCGAAAGGAGCAGATGGCGGGCAACCTTGGCCTGCCGGAGGTGGCATCTTCGCCATGCATCAGCCGAGGAATCGGCGAACTTGCTGACGCATCATGTTCCGATGAAGAGAGGCTGTGTGCCGGTTGCAGATAACATCTGCACCAGAAATCAGAAAAGAATTTGACGCATCCGCGTGGCTGCCGCTCTTCAATACCCATGTACAGAAGTAACAAAAGAAAAAAATATATACCGATAAAAATATTAGTTTTAGTTCCCTTTTTACAGTTGAAACATTTTTACTCTGTATCGGCCTCCATCGACGTGGAATCATTTTGCATCAGAAGAACGGGGAAGGAGATACATCCCCACTACGGAGCCCCTTTTTTTCTATCTACACGGGGCGCTATTCGATTTTGAAATTTATTAAATTAATAATTACAATGAAATTATTATTAGTTTAATGTGAATATTAATAACTAATGAAATAATTACTACATTAAGGGCGGCAAAAGTGAACCCCATTAAATTTAATACAGATTACACGCCAGCTTTACAGGAAATGGTTTCTAAAAAAAGATAGTGCTGCCGTTGTTAGGTAATCATTTTTAATTTACTATATTTCATATTCGCGTGCCTGAATAATCGATCAAGAAACAACCATTGTTAGAACTTCCACACCTAAAAATAGTAATGCGAAGAATATTAATTGTAAATTGGGATTAGCTTTACCTTACATTTATGATTTATGTAATATCTTAACAATCGTTTCAAACATAAAACCTTAAATTTATATATGTTATATATATATCTTAGAAAGATATTTGGTAAGAATGTCGAGCATCTGATGAAATATATATTAAAATACATGCCTGCAGAAATTCGCTTGCGATTGCTGATGGTGTCATGTTTGAGAGTTCTATAAAGCTCACGTAACGTAACTGAAAACCAATATTATTTAGAACAATTTATGTGTATTTATACATCCTTTTTAAAACTTAATTAAGTTTTGATAACGTTATTACTGAACTCATTTACTACCAAACGTGACCACACCACCGTTGCGCATAGATTCGAGTGTCATTATTTTTATGATCCACGATTATTCGTTTCCAGAGATATTTTCTTGACAGTTATATTTATTTGAAGGCAAACGTTCGGCAGCCCTCTGCCTGGTTAGGAATAGACATGAAGCGAAAAATAGGGACTGTAACCAAAAATTTAATGAACATCTACCCGACGCTTTGGGATCACTTCTCTCTTTTGTTCACGGATTAGTGACGGAAAGAACACGCGCCGCCTAAATGCACATACGGATGTAGGGAGCTTTGCTCACGTCACGCAGTCCTGAGATGTAGCTGCTGGGCATTCCTTTATTTAGGCATTCGTTTATTCTCTATATGAGTCCAGGTGTCTCCAAACGTTTTGGCTAAGGGGCAAGATTGGGGATCCGTTACTGTCTCGAAGGCCGGAAAATAAACGAATATAAATGAAGAAACGCTAAATAAATAATCCTAGGTAAGCAGTTAAATACAAAATCAAAAGTCAGAGAAAAAAGAAAAGAGTCTAAGGTTGTTAAATACGTTTTATGTATTCAACAACCTTAGACACTTAAAAAGACGTCCAATAAAATTCCCCAACTTTCTACCTAAAATGAGATATTACCTCTAATAAGAACTCCATAGCCTGTTCTGCCGTATATGTTCTCTTTTATTGGAAGAAGAGAAATTAGCATTTATTGAAAGGAAGACAGGATATTACAGAATGAGACATTTGCATTTATCACTGTGTATAAACAGACAGAGGAACATAACGACAAATATAAACTGAAATATTTCGTTAAGTTTAACTAAAATCGAGCTTCGTTAAACAAATAAAAAAGTGTCTACCGTGATAAATTTATCTCCGTAGGTCATGAGGCTCACCTGTACGCCAAAAGGCACAGGCGTGCTGGTCGGGGGCCGTGGGGAAGCACAATCCGCTGCTCAAGAGCACACCGAAAAATTGGTCAACATCCTACCGAGGCTGTAATTCGCAGTTTAAGATATCCGAAAACGCGCCTAGAAATTCTAACGATCCTCGACTTGCAGGCGCGTGACTACAGCATGGACACCACTCGAATGGCGAGGTGATGTTTGCAGTTCAGGTGGGGCCACCTGTCTCTATCATAATCGCAATTCTCACGTCGACAATGGACGCGTACGACCTCTCAAATTTCTGCGGAAGCGAACATTATCAGCGAAAGCCAGGTACAAAACGTCGAGAGGAGAATTAATCCAGCTACAAAGAAACTTCCTTCCTTCGCTTGCTCGGTCACAATGACGAGACACCTGATCCAAAACTCCGTCGCGTGCCTTCTCGTAAAAAAAGAAAGAAAAGGTCTTTCTTTTCTCGAAAAAATAAATTTTTAGCACAATAACAGTTTCCTCGGTAATGGGCGCTGTCCTGTCACCGTTTACGCTGGACTAACAGACAGCCGCGACTGCGCACTCTAGCGGCAGGCCTTCAAGGTCATCGATGCCCACAGGGAAAGAGGTGCATACTGCCGGTTCGCCGTCTTAGCAATGGCAATCTTAGCTAGTACTTACTATCCAAAGAAAACAGCAGAACTGCCTCCAGCAACAGGTAGCGGAAGTCGCAGTCTTCGCGGTTTCCGCAACCCGCAGTCCGGTTGGGTTTGGACCGGCCTTTAAAACTGTGAACTCCTTGTCATACGGCAACAAAAGAAGAAATAGGTGCAAAAGGAATCTAATAACTAAGAATGCCTGCGCGGTCGAGGCTACCACCAAAGTTACCGATTGCCTTCCTCCCTTTTCTTTTAGTGCCCGATTTCCTTATCACCTAGACGTACACCGGCGCGTTGGATTTTCTTTTCTTTTTCATCCGGCCATTTTCCGTTGCACACGGTTTGTACTCGCGCTAGGAAATGCGGACGCGACCCGCATCCGCGTTATTCGTCTGTTTCCGGCAAATCGTTCGCCCATCGCACGTCGTCGAAGCGCTAGCGTGCCCCAAAAGAACAAAAACAACGACTTCCCCTGCGGACGCCGCGGGCCATTATTTTTCTTTCTCGCTCTCGTTCCTTTTTTCTTTTTCTTATACCGTCCCGAGCACTTCCCCAATTTATCCCCACTTTCTTGACTCGTGTTTACCCATGTACGTACTTTATTGCCTCCTTTTTTTTTATTTAACTGCCTTGTCGTCGCCGCCTTTGTTTTTTTAGCAACGGTTGTTTATGTTGTAGTTTCTTGACGACCTTTTGTTTGTACTACCCCAGTCGACGACTTCTTGCCGCTTGCTGCTTCGGTGGTCGGCTGTACACGCATTGTCGTGCCGGAGGGAGGGTGGGGACGTCGAACGCGTTTTGAGGCTCGAGATGCGAGTGCGAGCTTATAAAACGTTTCCGGGAAACACGAACAAATAAATGCTCGACATAGTGGCAAACCAACAGCGAATGCGAACATTTACATGCATTCTAGTGGCTGCTTTCCGGGGAATTGTTGACGGTGGCCGAGTAAAATATGCATTGCTTGATTCAGATTCGTGAGCGATTTTAAAGCACGACAATAAGAAGAAGAATACAAAACGAAGTTATTTGTTTTTCAGCCGTCGTAAATGACAGCAATATAGTTGGTGAGAAACAAATTATAATTTTTTTTACCACATCCTGAGTATTTCTATGAATAATGAAGCGTAATACATGGTAAGAAAAACACTGTATGGCAAACGGCTGGGCAATTGTGTTGCGGACGTGAAACCTTCTAGTATCACGTGACATGAGGTCAGGGCCGGCTTTTGGGGTGGGCGATCTGTGCAGGTGCACAGGGCGCCGTTCATTGGGGGCGCTGAAAGGGCCGCCGACTGAAAATAATATTGTGTGTGTGAGCGACCAGCGACGACTCCGGACTCGCAATGCCAATCAGTGGTGCCAACTCAAAATTCAGAAACCCGCCGCAAGAATTCCGAAAACGGCCAAATTTATAGTGTTGTGCAAGAATGACTTTATAAAACATTTTATTTCTTTGATTATTTTAGAACATGTATAAATATTTAAAAAAAAATATTGCTAAAGGTACTCTTCTTTTACTTTACTACTTCTTCGACTTGTTTGACCTAAAACTGGTGACAACAGGTTGTATTAAAAAAAAGATGTCAGCGGGAAAACTGCACGAAAACTGCTAAATTGGCAACACTGATGCCGATGTCTATTATTGCTGTTTTCTGTTGGTGAGAAACTGACCGTCTCATTTGTCAAGGTAAGACATTGCATAATTGATTTCGAGTTATTTGCACGAATATCTTGAAGTGCATTTGTTCCATTTCCAGTGAAGTGATCATTGCGTAACCTTACCACTGCGTGCACACCTGAGTAGCTGAAACTGAATTGTCGTGGCACGAGCATATTATTAAGTAACGACTGCTAGTTTCTAGAGTCTAATTGTTATTGCTCAGTGTGCACGTGTTGCTGGATGTAAACTGGGTGAATTTTCATCGGTTCGGCCACTGTTCTTTGCGTTGACTTTGAGCTTCGGGGTCCGTATCACGTAATCTGGTGCTATGCCTACGGTACTGCATACACAGGTGCCACGAGCTGCTCAAAATATTGTGGGATCTACTAAGGTCCCATAAGGTGCGCCTTCGGCTTCTTTTAGACGATAATTTTTTTTTTGCGTTTATAAGTCGCGCGTTTTTAATACTATAAATCACGACCATCTAGCTTGTTTTTGAATTATTGGTACAATACACATTACGGGTCAGGATGCCTGGTGTAAAATTTATATTTAGTCTGTTGGTTAAAATTTCAGTGATATGCCACATCCTCGAAAGAAACCATCAGGAGCGCAGTACAGAAAACGAAAATTAGAACAAGACGGCGAATCCTGGAAGAGCGCAGATGCCCTGAAAAAGTGTGTGAAAGTACACGAGGGCCCCTCAAGTTCAGGTGAACCAACAGAGGGAGAAACATTGCACGAAAAGAGCTCGACAAGCGAAGATTATTCCCAAACAAAAGAAATTGAGACGCCGCAGCAATATCCCGACGACGCCGAGGGCTCCACTGCCAGTGTAGCCTGTGACACTAAACAAGATAGAGATGCCACATTGAATGAGATGAAGGCCGCCAGCGACGGACTGTCTGATCCTGCATTATGACCAAAGCTGACACCACAAATCCGGGACGCCATAGTCAGCCAAGGGCCTTCGAATAGAGAGAGCAGCGTCGTTTGTTTTTAGCATGTGGTTCTCGACTGACAACGACGAAATTGTGACCATTCGCGCTAGGTCACTCCGGCATGTTTACTAACAACGTGATGCTGGGTGCGAAAATAGGAGAAGGGGGGGGGGGGGGGGGGAGCCATGGCCGCAGTTTGCCCAGGGCGCTTGCTGCACTAAGGCCGGCCCTGCATGAGGTCCACTTTGCGTCAATTTCCCAACTAAATATAGCGGGGAAATTAAATTGGTGTGTGTGTGGCGTGGCGTTAATTCTCCCGCTAAATGTAGAGAAGAAACTAAATTGCCGCATAGGTCACGTGACGTCAGGTCACATGAAGTCAACTTCCCCGCTAAACGTAGCGGGGAAAGTGTATATTGATCTGGAGGTCACGAGACGTGAATTTTTCCCGGTAAACTTGGCGGGAAAAATTGACGTCACGTGACCTACACAGCAAATCAACTTCTCCGCCAAAGTTAGCGGAGAAACTGAGTTGGTGTGTAGGTCTATGACGTCCCATAACGCAACACTGCGCGCGTTGCATTATAGGACGCGACAGGCCACGACTTCTCGAAATCCGGAGCAATTAGCCGAATTACTTTTCACGTTAAAACAGCGAAATAGACTGGAACAAAAGAGGAACACACACGCCAGGACAAGCGCTGACTCGCAACTACGAGTTTTTTTGCTTCTCCTGTCGGTGTATGTTCCTTTTTTATCGTTGTCTTTTGTGCTATCTGCTCACTATGTATAACGACTACCAACTAGCTTAGATTTCAACTTTATTACAAAGACAGCCAAGCATTCTTTTTTTTTTTTTTTTGCTGGTGGCATTAGCTTTGTAGAAAATAATAAATAAATTGTTTTAAATATCATGTTTTGTCGGATTCACTATACAGTAACAAGAAGAGGCCTGTCGGGGCACCGGGTGAAAGTCTAAGGCGTCTGATGCTAGACATTTAAAACCCATATTGAGGTTGTGCTGTGAGACTGTGCGTGAATGAAGTGCACGGCACTGTGGAATTATATTTTCATTATGTTTTTATGTTCGCTGGAGTGGCTCTCTGTTTTTACGCCACGTTGTGCAATAATTAACGAGAGAGCAAACAAGTGATTTCTTTTAGAGCGAGATATGTTATTAAAAAGCAAAATAACAGGTCAAAAGATCAAAATTAAGACACGCCTACCAATGAGCAAAAGCTTATTATTCAGTATTGTTGAAAAACAAAATCTATAGAAATAGCAGTTTGGTTTTATACAGGTTTAGAACGGTAACGCATTTCTAAACCTGCGTCAAAACAGTGCTTAGCTCCAAAATTACTATCACCATAATTGCCGTCAAAGTGTAAAAAAAAAAGTTATATGTTTTTTTTAATTACTTTATATATTCTGAAATGATCTAGTGACATATTATAACTTCCTTGATAAATTGGGATTTTCTGTAAGCAAATTATTTAAATAACTTTGTCGAAATTGCGATTTGCAAGGCCACGAAATCAAGCGAGACGTCTTTGTTCCGAATACAGCGCAGGCGTATGTGGACATATCTTAAGGTGCATAACGTAAAGGCGCAAATGAGCTGGTGGTTACTGAACATTTTGAAACAGCCTTAGATTGGGCAATACGAAAGGTGACACCACGAGGAGAGAAGGATACGTTCTCCTCTTCTCTTGGTGTCGCCTTTCGCTTTCCTCAGTCTCGGGTTGTTTTAAAACACATCTTGAGTTCAAAAAGGGTGACTTCTATAGACTTTTTTAGTAGGTGGTTAGAGCATGGCCTTTTTTCCGCCGAGTTGCATAATGTGTCGAATTGTTTTATATGTACCAAAGAAGTCGACTTATTTCTCTAAGCTCTAGAGCATAACAGTGGCTAGTTTTGAATATAATTTTAATCTCCACACGATTTTTCATGTTTGCGCTATCGCGCGTCAACGTCACCGCGATTTACTCTTTTCCATGTTATGTAATCGCGTTTTCGTTACATGGTTTCTAGAATTCTTGATTTTTATACCGCCTACGAGAACCAAGACAACGCACAAAGGTTACTTTCTTTTCTTAGAAAAATAAGTTATTAAAAACCAGAAACAAACATGACCATGGTGAAAAAAAGAAGGCGCTAGTTACGGTTGCATGTTTTTTTTTCAGTCCAGATTTCTGAGAATATCCTATGAATTCCCTCCAATTATCACCACCGCCCATTCCTTCGCGATATTTTATACTACTGCATAAGCAGTGTCAAGTTTCTTCTTATGACTTGGTCATACCTGGGGAAAAACCAACCGCATTGCCGCTTACCAATATTTTGATTTACCGCACGAGTTCGGCAATGCAGCTGGCTCACAAATATGTACTTCTGTCGTTGGTCGCTGACGACCTCAGCTCTATAGAGCAACATTTATAATGTTGGCATAGTAAGCGTCAGCTTTCACATATTCGACGCCTCGTTTATACTTCGAGCCCCCTATCTTAGGGGTGCTTTTTTTTAAAAGCAGTCTATTACTAACAGCATCCTTAGTTGATTTAATTGCCATCTATTTTCGTGCGTTCACTCCCCTCTGTAACGTACTTTGTACAATGATGGAAAAACAAATATGAACAAGATTTGCTTGCAAGAGTGTCAAGCGTGTCATGATGGTACATTTTTTTCAATGCTCAATTTGTTTTGTCGTACACCAATTTACGTTCTACGCGCTAGTGGTGCTACGTCAATAGAGCTGCGGGCCATGCCGCCATGGCCGTGGTCATACAGTCCATACATAATATAAAAAGACAGTCCGCAGGCGCTGCCCGAGGTGTGTTTGAATTTGGAAGCGTACGTATCTACGAAGCAAGCGCACTTCAAACATGTTTAGAGTCGTTTTCGCCGGATAAATCAGCCATCCTGCCTGCAACAAGCACAGTGTCTTTCGTAGGGTGTGTGAGCAATGCGACAGCGGCTTCAACATTTCAATGCCGAGTCATACTCGAACCGAAGGCACTGAAAATGTCGCGTACGTGCGCGCTGTGGTACCGGGAGAGGTATATAGGAGGAAGCAGAGTTGACGACTGGCAAGCATCTGCGCCGACTGAATCGCCCGACACGACATTGCTCCGCCTCAGTTTGTGCATTCTCTGAGTCGTCGCAAAGAAAGAAAATTAATTAGGAGAGGACGACGAGGCGTCTGATCAAAAAGACGCGGCGGCTCGTGCTAGGAAGGTCGAGACTGGGCGTAAGCGTTGACTGCGTTCCTCATAAAATGTAATTATGAGTATCACAATGCGATCGATAGATGGAAATACGGCTGTTATTTTAACTCATAATGGGTTTTATCGGACGGATTCCCCGAGAAAACATCCACGAAGAACCGTCACGAAAATCCTTCGCGTCAATTTCCCGACCTAAATTTGGGGGAGTAATTTTGTTTTTTCGCGTGAAGTCAATTTCCCGCTAAATCTAGCGGGAAAATTGACGGGACGTAATCACATCGGGCGGTTTCAAGGCACGTGACGTCAATTTCGGCGAGGTGGTTCTGCGAGGTGGTATTTACTAGTCAGCGCTCAGTCAGTGTTCTAGGCGTTAGATAAAATTTAACGACATACGTTACCCGTTACTTGTAAAAAAGGAAGGAAGGCGTTTTGCGTCGAGAAACTTAGGGAGAGGAGGAGACGAGGGAGGACGGTCGGAACGCCGAGCTCTGATTGGATAGATTAGTGGGTAGACCTAAAGCTATAGCTGCCTTTGTCTCCCCTGCACTTATCGAACGCATTAGAAAGCGTAACGCCGGCGTCCGGCGTTTGGCTTTCGTATTCGAATGCTTTGAACGATTGCGGTGGAGACAAAAGCAGTTAGCTTTCGGTCTACCCCCTAATCTATACTATCAGAGCTCGGCGTTCCGACCGTCCTCCCTCGTTTCCTCCTCTCCCTAAGTTTCTCGACCCATAGACCAGCGTTACTCAAAAGAAAAGGAGCGCGTTACTTTGACCAATCAAAAGTAACGCGCGTTGCTCTTGCGTTACTTCCATAAGTGCTTTGAAGCATATTACTCTTTTGACGCGACAATTATGCATAATTGCACTATATTTCCAGGAATATTATGTCCATGCATAACCTTGACATAACTACCCTATTTTTTACGGTTTTTATTTTGAAGGAATGCGGGATACGTTCAATAATTCATGACGCCTCAAAATACAAAACAATGAAGTGTAAGTTTTTAAAAGGTATTTGGGAAAAAGATTAACGCAATTAAAGTAAGTGCATTATTCGTCACTGTTTTGAAAAGGTAACGAGTACTTTATTACGTTACAGAGAAAAGTAACGCGTTGGCGACAACACTACGGTCAATATATTCTGAGCCCCCCGACTTTTTTCGGCCTAATTGAGCTCGTGTAATTTTTATTTATTCTTTAAAAATTTCTTACACAGAAAGGTCACAGTATAACACGCACAATAAACGATCGCATCGAAATTATCGGCAGGAAAGTGAGATGCTCGAATTAAAACAACAACAGCACTAGCAAGGTACACTGATTCGGTTATTACACCCTTTGTTTTTTGGCCCACCTCATTAGCAGGGTTGTTTAACCTAGATGATGGCCAGTGGCTCGTCGTTAACCCGGAGAGGAAAGCTATACCCTGGACCGTTAGTGCGCTGTTTTCCCAGACCCGCGAAAACCGTTTGCTTTTCGATTTTCTGTTTTAGCTTCTCGCTCTCTTTCAAGTTCGTTTGCTAGCTGCCGTGACCGCAAATCTCGTTTGCAATAACCACGTTTGAAAGAACTGCGTTTGCGGCGCGCGAATGCTTCGGCGGATTACCTCGCTCTAGCCCCGGGCGGACGCTTCTCTGCCCCGATCGTTTTTTTTTATTGTTTTCCCATTTTTTTTATATCTTTCTGAAGTTCGAACCAGACAGGGAGATACCCGCTTACTGTGGACACGGCACTGTTTATGCTGTATGTGCCACGTTCGCTAGACACACACAAGATGAGAACTTCACGAAGGAGCTTCAGTCGACCCGCCTCCAGCGCGAGCTCATTTGACAACGCTTCGGTGTGTCGTCCTGCATCTTTGAGCGCGCGCACGCACAGCCCAAGCACGGCGGAAGCCACGGAACACGAACTTGAAGGCGGGCGTTCGAACCCCGTTGTTCTCATTCTGTCAGTGACTTCATGTGCCTCTATAATCGCTCTTTCACGAAGCGTATTCTAACGGTAGATCTCGGTACGGCACAAACTAATTGTGAAGTTCTTTAAAATCTTTTTTGTGCTATTTTTTTAAGCGTTGCGGTGTCCTGGGTGTATACCTGGCAGATGTTCGTGGGCTGACACCAGACATAAAAGACCACGGGACTCACCCTACTTTGCGCTTCTCGAGCGGTCAGTGAATACGTACAACTTTTTATCGCTTATTACACCTGCAAAATATGGACGTATGAGTGGTGTCCAATATTTCGCAAAATCGGAGGCCGTTCCACAACCCGCGTGTCCAAATAATGTATTTACCGTGTCAAAAAATAATAATAAAAAATATCTTTTGGGGTTTTTTGACGTAATTAACGCGTCAAAAAAAATTGGTCTTTTGATGTTTTTTTTTATGACGTCATGAAAGTGTCATATGCGGTCGCCGGCCGCGATCCTGGCGGTGTTGCAGCAGCAGTTGGGGATGTGGCCGACGCCTGTTCGGCCGCAGGTCGCTATTTAGAGTTCCTAAACTTGTCAAAGACAAAGTTGGAGCCGAAAGTTCGCGAAGCTCGCCGATTCGACGCCGGCGACAAAAGCGCCAAGTCATCATCGTGATAGACCAATCGATGCGCTCCGTCAACTTCAGTCCCAAATTTGTGTTGGACGAGTTTAGAGCCCCAGCTTGACATTCCACGGAAGCTTTCGCAGCCAGGAGTCGGGACGCCATAACGACGGCGGCACTCGCGTTTTCTCATGCTATTTGCCGGAATTCCTACGAACGACCGCTAGGATCGCGACGTTCGACAGCGTACCCCTCCAGCTTCTCTGACGTCATTTCCTGCCACTTTGGAACCACTTTCGATGCTTGGGTGGTATTCGTTGTGTTTGTCCGTCCCTTATTGTCCCGGTCTCGGGGTCTTTTCGAAATGTTTAACCACCACCAGCTCGTTTGTGCCCTTACCTTTTGTTCACAAGTTCGTCTGCTTCTTGCAACAGGGGCAACGTTACTAGATTACCTCAGTTGTGGAACTCCCGAGGAAGGGAGCACCCCCCTTACCCATTTCAGTCCGCCTGCTCTGTCCTCCCGTTCTTTGAAGCGCCATATATAGATCTCCGTCTCAAAACTGTGTGTTCCATAGAGTACGGTGGAACGCCATCTAGACGCTGTGTTTCGAAACGTACGTATTCCATAGGGTACACTGCAATTACCATAGCAGCCGTCAGGCGCGTCGAACGACGGGAGGCGAGTCGTGGTGAGTGAGGTGGGTACTGCTCGTGCAAGCAGCGTCTATGAGCAGTTCCGTAACTGAGCTAATCTAGCAATCTTGCACAGTGGTTGTGGTGACGTCAGAACGCCGAGCTCTGACTGGCTCTGATTGGACGGATTGTGGGCAGACCTCAATGCTAGCTGCAGCCTGCATGGCTAGGTGCCTTGATGTCTACCCACTGTCCTTCCAGTCAGAGCCAATTCCAGCTCGGAGTTTTGACGTCACCGAAGCCCCTGCGCCAGAAGCAGAAAAACTTGCGATCCGCATAAGACGCTAAAACACGCACCTGTCGGAGACGCGTTCCAGGCGCCGTAGTTCGGACGCAGCCGACGCTACGAGCTGATGGGACCAATCAAACAGCGTCGCAGGCGGCAGGCGCGGGGTCTTCCATGTATGCGATTCGGTCAGCGATAACAGAACACGTACACGAAAATGATTAAACGCCACGTAGTTGCGCCCTTGACACTGTTCGGATGGTCACATCGGCTGCGTCCGGACTTTTGATCAGTATAGCAGTAGGCACCAAAAGAATACAATAACGATGTAACGAACAAAAACAACAATATTGCTCTCCTACAATACACTAATATGAGTTGGCTGTATTTACGAACAAAACAAAGAAACAAAACAAAAATTACAATAGCGCGTCTTGCTCAGAATTCTGCTTTATTGATTTTCGCGGCGCAATTTCGCGTGGATTTTTTTTCTCTTTCGTTTGTCGCCGTCTATTTCATACAATATTCTGTAATATTTGGTACGTTAAAACTAAATGAGAAAGCTAACCACCCCGAAGTTCGATGCAAGTATGAGTACTCAGATACGAGTAGTTCCGTAACGAATCGCAGAGTAAGAGGTGTAAGCGTAGTTCACCGAACATGGTGACAGCTCTGACGACGTCTGACACCATTATCACGCAGATACCGTGCTATCAAAGTCAAACACAGCCCGGGTACACCGGTTGGTGCTCACTGAAAATACTCGGTACTGAGTTAAAAAAAAAAAAAAAAGATAGCATCCTCACACGTGAACTTCTTTGTACAAGATATGAAAAGCTGTATAGTTTGTTAACTGCTTCGTAAAACGAACGTGAAAAATCGAAGGCGAGGTATGAGGGTGGACGAGACCGAGAGCTTGGGCATGCCTTTCTCTTCATTCGTTCTCGTTTTCGCGCTGTTTTCTTTGAGTTCCTTTGTTACAGTACTGTTTTGGGTTAGTCAGTGATGATCTAAAGGTAATATACGGCTTAGCTAATCACAATTTGTTTTTTGTTGAAATGCTTAGCACGTGACATATTCTGCTTAGCGTTACGCCAATGCCGACAAGTCAAGAGAAGGGGTTGATTTTCCTTATGGACTAATATCATCTTTAGTTTAATTTCCCGTGATTGCTGTTTTTATTTTGGTGCTCAACCGATGCTCAAAAGGTGAGTTTGACCTAACCAATAGTGTACCCCTCTCCGTTTATATTTGATGTTAAAACACAAAATAAATGATACTGATAAAAAAAAAAAGAACGCGAAAAAGTGAGTGAGAATGAGATACGTTTGGGATGAAGCCTTTAAACGGGTCAAACAAACATCCACCTTTGCCCCAGGGAGCCTTCGAAATTGTCGAGCTTATAGCAACGCTTTCATTGGTTGAACACATTCCAGGTGGCTATCATAAAGTTGCATAAGCAAAAGAAAAAACGATTGGACAATTAATTGCCTCTCCTGCACACTTTGAAGGTTTCCGAGATATGTCAGAACGGAACCGAAAACGCGCCTCATATTATTCGAGAGGAAAAACGTTTTCTGAGGTGCGCGATCAATTCGGAAGAGTTCCCCGTATACTTAGTTTCCTGTCGCCCCTCGCAGACAGACGCGAAATTTGTTTGTTTCCCCGTAGTTAATCGAGCGCGGGGAGTTCGCGGAAGCTTTTGTTTTCGGGCTAAATACGGCTGCGAAAGCTCTTAATCATGGAGGCACCCTAATCAGAGCATATCTTTGTTTGGATTATGCATACATTGGCAGAGTTTATCTCTTACCTCGACATCTGGGGCGCTCTGCTGCGGTGCGCGTGTTTGGCAGGCCTATTTGTGGACATGTGAGCATGACACGAATGAACCCTTTTATGAAGAATTTTCGCATGTACAGACTCTCTCCACGCAGTGGCGGAAGCCCGAACTACGGTTGTCTGTGTCTTTTGTATTCGAGCGGCGTGACTGCGGCTTACGAGGAGTTGCGCTACCTCTCCTGCCTCCTCCGGGGCTCTGATTAGTCGCGAAGGAGGTTGGAGAGGTAGCGCAACTCTTCAACCGGACGCCAATCGCACTTCAAGTTTTCGTCGCTTGGTGTCGTCCTTATGTAAGAAAGGTTAACTCACGCGTTATTTAGTAGATGGCGTCGCAGTCTACGTTTTATCAGAGCCGTGTATTGAGAGAGTTTGGCCAATAGGCGGGGCAAAGGCCGCCGCCAGCGCCGAATATTCCCCCCGCGCTGAGAGCGTAAACTAAATTTGTGACACAGCGTCGACCAATCAGGAGACCGCGACGTCACAATAGTGCAGACGACATTTAAAGCGTGAAATAGAAGCGTTCAATCTCGGCCTCCCTACTCCATCTCACAAATGTCTGCAGTGAAGACAAAGGCACAGGCGCGTGCGCCTAGCTCAACAAAACGCTTTTGTTTGAACGAGAACTCGTGCATAGAAAACACTTTCTAAAGCCACGCGCTCGTGCCCATGCCTTTGTCTGCAAATGTTTGTTCGCTCTGGGCCGGCTTGCTAGAACAGCGTCCTGAGACTGGCTGAAAGAAAACAGAGCAAAGGTTGGGGCTCGCGAGCGTCTTCAGACGCGGAGTCCCGCTCGCCTCGTGCGCTGGCTTTGGCAGTGCTTTCTTTCCCTGCCTCAGCTGAGACGCTGTTTCTAGCTAACGGTGGTTTCTAGCAAGTCAGCCCTGGTTTGGAGCGCACGTTCGTTTATTCTACACTTGGATCTTGGCGTGACTAAAACCTCACATGCACAAAGTTTTCAGTCACCGAGAGCTACTCTTTTTCACTGTAGCGACGCTAAAATGGCTCAAATTAGTCGTGTCACATATTTAGAGCACACGACCACCGCAAGGGGCTGTTTCGCGGCCTGTGGTTGGCTCCGAGATGCTCGCCTATTCAAACCAACCGTATGGCCAAACTCTCTCAATAAACGGCTCTGCGTTTTATTATCCAGTAATTTACATCAAACACATGGTCCATTTCATCGTTCTTTCATCTAGTATAACTTTGGTTCATTTGACGTGGCTATACGGTGCATTTCTTTTTTTTACAAGTGGCGACAAATGCGTCACTGCACAAGGTGCGTGTGCACCCCGCAGTTCTTAGAACAAAATGGTGGTGCACCTGCAGCCGGAGCAAGCAAAACGTAGTGTTGTTGTTCCAGCACTCTTTCATTCATGTTTCTTCACGCGATTTGCTCGTGTTGCAAAAATGCCAACACGCGCGTGCTGGGATGTGGTGGTACAATTGCGTATGTGTGAACATCAACCAATATCAACTAAAGCCCCTTCATGTCACAAAAGTAGAGCAAGGTGCGCCGATGCACGAGGCACGTGCAACGTGCAACCCTTGGAAAGATCATGGCGGCACAGCACAGCACTGAGCCAGGGGCGGATCCAGAAATCCGTTTCGTGGAGGGGGGGGGGGGGCGGGAAATTTGTAAGGATACTATTCTCTTATTTAGTGTGTACCGGGGGGTCCACCCATGTCAAATCGCCCTCAGAGAAGGGGGGAGGGGGGCAGTCGACTTTGTTTGGGGGAGAAGGGGGGGGGGGGGGGGACAACCGCCCCCGTCGCGCCCCCCGCCCCGGATCCGCGCCTGCACTGAGCTAGATTGTAGACGCCATGTTCTTCCCAGAAGTGGCGCGCGCCACGTGTCTCGAGTATTTCCACAACAATAAATGACGCCACTTTTCCTAGGATAGAAGGGCTTTAACGTAAACGTTAATGAACACTGAATGATGTTAACAGGTACACATCGCGACACAGTTAGCGCGAACATGACGTCGGCGCATTTCGCATTTTACTTCTAAATAGCATTAGCGAGCAGGAAATTTTCTAGCTTACTTTATAGAACTAAATGAGCTCCTTCCGTAGCAATAAGAACTTGAATCACATCCCTTGGTTTAGAAGAGAAAAACTGTAAAACCCGGCGATCGCTTGTTCGCGCTAACAGTGTCGCGCTCTGCACACGCGCGAGTGGGTAGTTTCGAAAAGGGTTCTTATTGCATTGGCGCTTTTGTAGCAGAAACCTTGGCTAAGATTACGTTATGGCTGCTACAGGCTCGACTCTGTGGTTACCAGTCTCGCGGGACGACCGCCCCGTTTAAGCTGAATATATAGGCCTCCTGCGTTGGCCAGGGGGTGCTGCGAAAAGGGAATTGTTAGGACTTGTTTTGGGTAGTACAAATTTTAGCCTCTCAAACTGGCACGCATGCAGAAGCGTACCTGCACTGGTGCGGAGCGCGAGATCGCGATGAAAATACAAGGAAACAACAAAAATTCGAACGCCGTCAAAGCTAAGACGCTAAGAGCGTGAGCCAAGAGATGCCGTTTCACGCGTTCTAAAGTAGACATGAAAATGAAAACAAAATGAAACGTCGCGACACAGGTGTTCTCACGTCACCACCCAAAGATAAGAGACGCGTACCCTAGCGGTGGTGTCATGAATTTGGCACTTTCGATTGCGTTGCAACGATGAGTCAGGCCCATTTCTGGCGCCCAAAGATGTTTTTTTCGTTCTTCAGCACCACACAAAATTAAAAAAGCTCAACCGACGTGCCATAAGTAGTGCGAGGCTCAATCAGGTAAGCTCGTACTACCCAAATTGAGGGCGCTACAGTTTGTTCAAAGCTTCAGCGCAGGAGGCCTATATAGTTTGGCTGGGCGAAGCAAGAACACTAAAACCATAAATTATAATCTTAGGAGTCCTTTGAATTTCATTGCCTTTCAATCGGCTTGCAAAGCAATTTGATATGTTTTCCCGAGGCGGCAAAGTCATTAAAAACAACTTGGCGACCATCACGAAAAGAAACCGCAGAAGCTTCGAAAAATATTCGGGAAGAAAGAATAATTAACAGCAGGAGACGGAAACATATGGAAAGCATGCGTGAGTGAAGTAGCCTCTGATTTGATTACCATGTCTCTAGTATGTTCTACAAGCACTAGTTCTTTTAGAGCGCAGCTCTTAATGGCCCGTTCCGGCTTGAGCGGCGTCGGCGTCGCCGTCGGCGTAATCGCGAGGTCACGTGACTCGCCCGAGGTCACATGACCCACCCAGGTCACGTGACACCCCTAGGTCACGTGACACCCCTAGGTCACGTGAAACCCCGAGGTCACGTGACCCCCTTAGGTCACGTGACCCTCAGAAGGCGTGACCCCCTGAAGTCACGTGACCCCCTTGAGGTCACGTGACCCCCTAAGGTCATGTGACCCCTTTAGGTCCCGTGACCCCCGAGGTCACGTGACCCCCAAAGGTCACGTGAGCCCCTGAGGTCACGTGACCCCCTGAGGTCACGTGACCCCCTTGAGGTCACGTGACCTCAAGGAGTCACCTATCCCTCAGTACGCTTCCATCTTCCTCCTCAAGAGCTGCGCTCTAACCGGCGTTACAGGGAATTGTAAACGGCTTTCATTTTTTTTTAAGGGTATAGGTTTGTCTTCTTTAAATAATTCGTTTGAAATTTGCGCCGTGTCCTGTGGTCTTCAAGTGCTGAGTCCCCGTTTTTGTATCAGTGTATTACGTTAAAGATAAAAAAAGTACATCTTACAGTTAATTTAAATAGCTTGAAAGGGGAACAGAACAGTAATCACTTTAAGAGTCCGGTGATTGATGAGAGGCATTTTCCGAAGACCAAGGTTGTGTTTTTTCCCTAGACCGTGCTCCTGTGTTCGCATCGGTACAAACAATGACTGCTCGGCATTGCTGTACCCTTTCCATTCGTGTATCTTAAGAAATTAACAAGTGAAAGCTGCGAACGTTGCCACGAATGTGCTTACTAATGACACCCAATTTAATCAGGCTAATGCTAACACCTTCTATATTTTTACATCATTTGGAGTAATAAAAAGAAATAATAAATAAATAAGTAAAATAATTTTGGAAGAAAGCGGGTCTAGCATATAGCCAAGTTTAAATTTTGTGATATAAAAAATCAATATGACGAAATAAATAAAATGAAAGGGGTTCCAGTCGATATCACATGCTTAGGACTACAGGCGTACAGTATTCACTAAGTGACATTTCTGAGGAATCCTAAGATACAAGGCTCAAAATATGTTACCAAAACGTCAAAGGTACGATGTTCGGTCATTTTTTATTTTTAATTTCTGGCATAGAATATGCCAGTGCAGTTTAATTTAAACAAAACATAGGCGCGCATCGTATATTTTAAGCCAAATTATTATCAGTCTTTTCATTTTTAACTACTTATAAGAACCGTCAGAACTAGGTACAAAAATCAAGCAGCCGAAATGTAACCATTACACTCTGTTATTTTTTTGTAAGAAAATGAGTTTTATATATAAAAGAATGTAAAATAAAGACCGGCTTTGTTTATAGCGAAAAATGGGACTATTGCACTTATTTTTGTTTATTGAAGCAAATCAAAATACTAACCCTGTCACAGGTGTTCGATTTAGAGTGAACCCTCCTACTTTCTTTTTAGTTTTGGGTGTTCGTTTTTTTGCACTTTCGGGAGACGACAGGTAACCTGTCGGGCTATAAATGCGCTGCTTTAAGAACGCATCTAAGAAATGGCGCGTAATTGATGATTATATTTTGAAACATTTCATGCCCATGCCAGGTCTGTCAGACGCGGAGTTTTCGATGGCCTGCTCTGTACTATAGGGTGAACACAAGCGGATCTTCTACTGTGAAACAAGCCGGAAAAATCGGCTTTTGCACATAAAAAACTCATATTTTCACAAAATGTCCACCGATTAGGGAAGTTTTACCGTTTTGAAATTTCAAGGCGTCGTTTTCTTCCTGTAAAAAATGAGATCAACAAATTTGCCAAAGTCTACGTCGCGAGCGTGTTTGCGGACGACCGAGTTAGCGACTCTATTAACTTGTGGCGCCATCTGCCAATATCCGTAGTGAGCAGACGGCGCAAACGGAGGTCTCCTCGCCGCGTCTATCGCGAGGTGGCGCCAAGATTCAATAGCGTCGTTGGCTCGGCTGTCTGCGAACGCGCTAGACGTTGAATTTGGCAAAGAATTTGTTGTTCTGATATTTTGCAGGGAGAATGACGCCTTAAAATTTCACACTATAAATGTGACATGCTCGGGGCAAGTTCGGTAAAAGTGTGAGATTCATATGTACTGGCTCAGATTTTTCTACTTTGTTCTACAGCGAAAGATCCGCTGTAAAGTCAGAACAAAAAAGTCGAATGCTCTCGAAATGACCGTCGTTGTTTTTGTGTACAAATAAGCTGTTTTTTTAGTGGGTATTGCATGTTTCGTCGCATCACAACCGCAACAACGAGAATAGAGCAAAATCAATAAAAGCGCAAATTGGTTGTTTGTAGGTAGCTCACTTTTTTTCTTCGTGTCCACATTCGGGTCAGTGGTGAACACAGAAACAACTTAAGCCAAACATTCCGTGTACAGACTCGTTTACCAGCTGCTAGTCCTAATTTCGTGTTTCAAAGAAGCCGAGGAAGTGTTGTCCATGGCGTACGGACAGGGTTACTCTGCCGGTTACCTCCAATGAGAACAAACTTAGACAAAAATCAAAAGATAGATAGTAGGGTCTTCCTCATTTTCCCCGATTCTGTTTCTTTTTAAGGTATACCAAGAAAAAAGAAAGAAGTATGTGTGGAAGAAATATTTTTTTTCTTTTGGTCACTGTTTCAAAATATGTGGTGAATGTCTGTGTGTGTGCGTATGTGTGCGTGTGTGTGTATTATTTGGGCGAGGAATTGCGAAAAAAAAGTGAAGAAATGTGGAGTGTGTGCTTTTTCCACCCTGGACTTTTCAAAAAGTCTGCTTGTACCTTGTGCTCCCACAAGATCGTAACGAGGTCCGTCGATAACGAGAGATTGGTCACACCATGACTCCCCAAAAGGGAGCGCCGCGTTATGTAAAACATGGCTGGAGTCACACTGTGGTTACAGTGCCAGACGTTTTGGTCTCATAAGTATGCGTTTTGCAGATGTGATTAGGTTTTTTTTTTCCTCCGCACATAAGCTTCGATTCTCAGTGTTTTTCTTCTTTAATTTTTGTTGGTTAGTCTAGTTCGACCTTCTAGAATGGTATTGTTTAAAAATCCTATTAATATTTGCGTTGCTAACCTTCGTAATTGTTAGAATATTTCCGGTTTTTAAACACCCACGTGAGTGCACTGCGTACTTTTTGGTGGATTAGGGAATAGAAATTTTATCACTTCAATATGATGTTAATTTTTTTATTTGAGTCCTGCTTGTTTTGGAACCGCTATATGAAAACTTGGGATTACGACGCGCATGACCACTGTTTATTATGTTTCCTTTAAATATATATATATATATATATATATATATATGTGGTTTCATCTCAAATTGGGCAGGCAAAAAGGGTCGAATTTTTAATTTCGCTGAAAAAAAATGTTATGGCGTCGTTTCTAAAGACGCAGTAGCCACAAACCGCAAGTTTGACGGATTTTTTGTTCTCGACTTACGAATTTTAAAAGAGGCCGCGGCAGAAAGGAGTGTTTTTCACATCCGGATGTTTCCCTCGATCTACCACCGTGGATTTTCAGTCTACATTTTATCAACTTTTTCAAGCACTTTGTGAGCACATTTAAAATGCTCTAATACCATGAAATATTTCTAGGTGTTTTGCTTTTTTTCTGTAAAAATGCCAAAAACGTCCCCTCGGTTAGTTGTTGACGAACTTTGACAATTAAATATTCGCGATATACTTGGGTTACATCAATATTTTTTATGTCTACGGAGAGCCCAAAACACGCTATTTATATATATTATAATATGACTCGGCTGTATAAAGTATCTTTTGCGGGACATTTACGTTAATGTTATGTGAAAACCAAAAAGTACCAATTTTAAAATCAATTTTCTCTCTAAAAAAATTTTTTTTTTCAATTTTTTTTATTGTTTTTTAAATGTAAATATGACAGTTGTCATGACGAAAAGCAAGACGAGAAAGTGTGTAGTTTGTTTGTATGTTCTATGGTTAAGCATCAATATAGTACAAAAATGTGTTTTTACGGCTCGAAATGGACTTGCGAATTGCGCGTCTTCACGAACTTGGAACTATTTTTGCCTTCTTTCAAAGTTCCCACATAAAAATTAAATACAGTAGTTCCACCCTGGTATACATATTGATCATTTAAATTTTATTATAGGCGGCAAGCTACATTGGAGGAGTTCAAAAGAATAAGCAACGCTTCTGAACAGACCAGCAGGCGTCGTAAATTTTTAATGTGTAGAAATCGGCAGACGTCGTATTGATTCGGGGCCTTCATTGGCCTATGTGAACGTCCCACCCTTTCGGAACCAGCAGATAACCACGACATTTCGTGTTTGTTGTGTTAGATAGGACGGCCCGTGACAGTAAAGCGAGCAGCACACCCTGGTGTCACGAGGAGTGAAATGGTACGAATGTGTGGGTGACGCGGCGAGCAGTGACGGCCACCCACAAGGAGTCAGACAGTCAGAGTATTGCAGAAGGGAAAGCAAAAAAATTGTTGCCTGAAAGGATGAGGACACCACGGGCTTACAATATCGACGGTCAACAACAGTTCTGCCGGCCAAAGCAACGCCGCGTGTGTGCTAAAACCGGCGGCGCGGGACACAAATCCCGCAGACGCACACACGAAGATGGGCCGTTTTCGTTAGGGATGTGGGGAACTTTTGAAACCAGCCATCTCGTTTCAAAACGCGTGAAACGCGTTTTGAAACCAGATGGCTGGTTTCAAAACGATACCGCGTATTTGCCCAAGCTTCGAGCGCCCTATCCCTTGAAACGGTCGTGCTCTCTCTCCGCGGAGATCTGATAGCCTCAAAGGGTTTTCTCTTTTGGAAACAGCAAAGCCCGGAGACTAACATTAAAAAGAAGCGTGTTGGTAAATGTACTTGTGGTTATTCTGCCCGGAGATATAGTTGGGTCGAAGTCAGCCTCCTTGTCAACTACTGTAAAACCCTTTATTTTCGCGGCCCCCATTTTTCGCCAGTCGGTCACAGGTGACATAATCGCGAACACTAAATTTCGCGAATTCCAGACGCCCGCATTGAAAATCTTAAGGACCGAAATTTTCGCGCGCCCTTAAATTTCGCGAATTCTTCAATTCGTGAAATTCGCGAAAATTGAGGGCTCGCGAACATTAAGGGTTTTACAGTATATACCGTTTGTGAAGGGTGGCCTTCTCCCGAGATGAAAAGTTAGCGCCGGCTGAAGTGTTCTTTTGAAAAAGGAAAGGGGAAAGAGAAAGTTTGAGTAACTGCAGTAACTACCTCGAAAGCTCCTCTCCCGATATGAAGCTCGAGGCATGTTACGTCTCGCTTACCTTCGCGCGCATCCCTGCTCGAATCTATTCTTCACTTTGTTCCGCATAGCCACTGTTCGACACAGAGGTCGTGGATGTGCGTACTAGAGGGAGGAACAGAATCGAGCATCATCTGGATGCCGTCATCCTGCCAGGCTTCCGTGTCGTGGGACTGGACTCGGCGTCGGTCACTTAAGACTTTTTTTTTATTTTTTTATTTCGTGTGTGCTTCTTCGCTTCGCTGACCTTTGTTTCTCGGATGCGGTTTTGCTGAACGTTTTTTTTAATGTTTTCTTATTAACTGTTTGTTAGCATTGTTTAGTTGGGTTTATTTCGGCATTGCGTAGCGGCCTGACGGTGCTGTAGCGAGCGTGTTCGCACGCATTTGGTTGTGTCCCGTTTAGGGAATGCCCAGAGGAGTTGGTTTTTGTTCTTGCCATGCGCGGCTGAGTTTTCCCGTCTTTATAAAATTTTCATTTTTCTTTTTGTTTTACCTTTACGTGCCGTCGACTTCGTTGTCCGACTCTCCACCTATCGCCTTGCCACCGATCGAACCTAAATCTTTTATTTTTAACGCAATTTTAGTTAAGATCGGAGTTGGGTAATTTTATTGTTATTTGTTTATTTTGATTCCCTACCCCTCTCCGTGACACTCTCTCCGTGTGTTTCGGACCGTTTCTGTGTTATCATTTTTGTGTATTACGGAAGTGAAAGGATATTCCTTAGCGATCTGTGCCATGTGCGGTGAAGAAACCCTAGCGTTTGGTTTCGGAAAGAATTTTATATAATATATCAATGATGTGGTGACTTTCTACGTCTTAGTAATATGACAGCTAATAGCTAGTCATGCTAGTTTACTGTGAAAGGTGTATAAAACGAAACAATACAACGTCTGTGTTTCTTAGATATTGAAGGTCTACTAGGCCTGCTGATTTGGTTAGATATGTTTCTCGTGGTTTTCCGCTCTTATCAAAACATAAATAACTATTCAATAGCATAAAATACGTTTATAATTGATTACAAAACGCAAACAAAAATTCAAGAAAGCTTTTTCACAATTCATAGAAACGCACGGGTCGCTATGTCTGACTTAGGTCTTGCAAAACAAAGACGCCTTTTCCGATATTGAGGCTTAAATATAGAACATACAAACAAAATACAAACATTCCGACTTAATTTTCGAGTAGAGAACTGTCATATTTATATTTTAAGAAAATAAAAAAAAAGTTTTGTTTTTAGAAAATCGATTTCAAATTTGGTATTTTGTGGTTTTCGCATAAAATTAACGTAAACGTCCCGCAAAGGATATCTTTTACAGCCGAGTTATTTTATAATATATATAAAGAGCGTGTTTTGGGCTCTCCGTAGACATAAAAGATATTGATGTTACTCAAGTAGATCGCCAGTACCTAGTTGTCAAAGTTCGTCAACAACTAACCGAGGGGGGTTTTTGACATTTTTACAGAAAAAAAAAGCAAAACGCCTAAAAGTATTTCTTGGTATTAGAGCCCTTTACCTGTGCTCACAGAGTGCTTAAAAAAAGGTAATAAATGTGGACTGAAAATCCACGGCGGGAGATCGAGCGAAACATCCGACCCAATATATAAAAAAAAAGCATGGATGAATTCTATTAGGACTCAGTAAACGGACATACCCGGATGTGAACCTTTCATTTAAAGTGACAGATTTGGTTGCTTTATATGATAGCCATCGTGTCTCTAATTAAAAAAAAAAAAAGTTTGATTTTACTCGTTCAAAGCTGAACTATACAAACCATGTTAAAAACATCATTAATTCCAAAGGCTGTAAGCATTATCACATCCGTATTATCTTCTATCTCCGTGCGATGGATGGTTCTAGCCGGACACTGCCGGTCAGCATCCCGTAAAACTTCATGTTTATATTTGTCTTGTATTAGTTTCAATATCCTTTTTTTTTTTTTAAGGTGGCGGTGGGGGGGGGGGGGGGGGGTCAGTTGAGCGAGTTTATGACTTTCTCCAGTAATAAATTTCCACCACACTTTACAACTCTCCGATTTTCACTTTTTTTATTTTTAGGCACCGTTTCTTAAAGTTATCCAGTGTACGGGATCGAGTTTCAGAAAATCCTCGACAACTACTTTTTTTTCTTGACTTAGAAAGAAATGTAAAAAAAAAAACGAAAAAAAAAAAAACCGTTTTAAGCATTTAATGTTTGATTTCTCACCCGAGGACTTTACCTGCTCGTGTTCGTTGTTGCTAGTCGACGGTAACACATTTTCTCTCTCTCACTCTTTCTTTCTTTCTCTCCCTCTTTCCCCCTCTTTCGCACTATTACTCATCGTTTGGGTTTCCAGTAACCCTATAAAATAAACGGTACAAGGTTTATGTGGGAAGGCGTACTACGTTGTAAAGCTTCTGTACATGTCTTGGGCAGCTGACGTTTACGAGCCCGGTAGTAAATATTATTATATATGTCTTGTAAAATATTTATTTTTAAAACTGCTTGCATCGCTACACCAGCCGGCCAGCTTGTAATTTCATGATCATTATCGCTTCCCCATCCAAGTTTTTGTAACCACATCTTTTTTCGACGGTGGCGGAGTGCAAACTGGTTGGAAACGTTATCGGATTATGGCTGGGATATTTTTATATATCTGTCTGTTGTAACGATTATTTGTTATGCCCACAATTTTGGATACCTTTTTTTTAAGACTAACTTTGATTAAATATTTTTAGAGTTTCAATACAAGCGTTTTATAAGTAACCTTGCGGCAGTGTTGACAGTCAGTACATTACAGGGAAAGTTAATGAACTCACGTTACGATTTTCCCAGACTAACTTTCTTGTCAAAACTTATATAGAAAAACAATTGCGGTTGGCGTTTGATGAGCAGTGTTTATACAAGCGTTAAAATCGTGCATATTTATGCGCATAACCTAGCTTGTGTATGTATGAGTTTGTCCGGATGCATGTATGAATGAGGATGCATGTCACGCAGAAAAATGAGCATGGTTGAACTGTCAACTCATGTGCAGCGATGACTATTGTGAACATTTTAGATTAATTTTTTTGTCTAACAACTCATGCAGAAAAGGCCGGAATTGTAAAATAACATACAAGGCCTACATCGAACGTTACGTTTCATAAAATAAACTAATTTTCAGTTTAAAGACACAAAAAAAAAGAAAAAAAACACACACACACATTTACAAGATAACCACGCAGCATCCATCATCAATGTGATTATGTATTTTGGTTTGCAAGATATAGGTACGAACGTGGGTACACAGGGGTACGATAATAAACCATAAAATGCTTTATAAATCCTAATACCAAAAACCCACTTTTTGTATCTAGATCCACACACACAAGGGGGTTTCGTTTCAGATATAGGTAAAACAAAAATCGATTTAATTACTTTGTAGTTTGTTTTCAGCCATTGTGCGCCACACAGTAACGACCATTCCACACCCGACTCGCGCGCGCATATTTATTTCCCTGGCAAGTTTTGTTTCGGTGTTCCGATGAATATGCAAGCAGCTTACATTGCTTTGAGGTAGGAGCACTGTTTGGTGCTCAATTAGTCACTGGTATCCTCCTGGTGCGCTCAACGTCTAGAAAAAAATATATTATGCCATGTATAATTTTATTTTGTTCTGTTTCGCCAAGGGGAATGGGCCGAACAAACACTCAAACGGCATGGCAGAATACTTGTAGGCCGCGATTCCTCCTCTACTACATCGGGCAAAAGACAGTCTGCCGACGTGTTCAAAAGCTATATATGTGAATGAAGCAAACATACGCCTCGAATATACTTGAGACGTGGCCTCAGTATATCTGTCATCATGTATACACAGAGAGCATGGTGCCTTTTGTATAATGTACGAGTGTGACTGCGTTGTTACTCTATTCTTATTGCGGCCCGCGTAATGTTAGTTCCAGCAAGAAACGACGATGCGTTTACACTGCCTGGTAAATATACTATAAATGTCTCTAATCAAGTCCCTGGATAAAAAAAAAAATGATTATGACGGCACATCGACATCACTAACTCCAATTCTTGCGGATGGGAGCAATTTTCGGCATCGCCGCATTTTTACGAGAATCCCCCCGCGGTTATTGTGAAGCACGGCGTTGCTAACAAAAGTACGCATATCTGCCATGTAGTTAGTTATGTCGAAAGTATGTTTAGCGGGATCAGGTCATGAGAGGCGATTGCATGTCGCTTTGTCTGCGGGGGAAAAAAAAGTACTCCAAGTTGTTTCCCACTATCGAATGTGCAAATCTTGTGTTAACAGAAGCGGTTAAAAAAATCCATAAAAGTTCAGACGGGGTGAAAATATTCTGCCTTAAAATATTGCGGCTAATATGTCCAATTTAGAGGTTTAATCTGGGGTGTTCAATCGACGCCTCTTGCATAGCGAGGCCGCAGTGCCTGGCTTTCATTGTTGTAAACGTTACAAAAAAAAAAAAAAAAAAAAGCAACGGAATACGTTACTCGTTTCTTGCAAACTAATAATAATAAAACGCTTTACCGACCTACGTTACCTTAAAATAAAAGGAGCGCGTTACCGTTACCGATAAAAAGTAACGCACGTTCCTCTTGTGTTACTCTTTGTTTACAACTTGGCGGTAACAGTGTTTTTTTTTGTGACGGCGTTTTTTTTTGACACAAGTAAAAATGGCATGGGCGTTAAGGTTCCTTTAAAGTGGACCTTTTTTCGTGGGTAAAAGACGGGCAAAATTTTGAAGCTGTGTGGAATGAGTGCAATCATTAATGACTCGGCGCCTATGTACCAACACAGTGTTTACAAACAAGCCCGCTTTGCCCACAGACCGGTGTGGGCACTGCGGGCGCGCAGAAACCCGATTTGGGATGAGAGAAGCTTCTGCGCATGCGCGGTGTCGACAGCAGCGCCACCGCAGCGGTGTGACGTCAGCGAGTTGAGTTGGTTTATACTTCGTTTCAGCTTAAGACCAGGCGCAACCGACGCTAGGAGCTGATGGGACCAATCAAGCAGCGTTAAAAGCGCATGTCAGTCGTCTTTTTTGTTTATAATTAACTCAACAATAACAGAACACGTACAGAAACATGACGAACACCATGATGGTGCCCTTTCGACGCTGTTTGAATGGTGCCATAAGCTCGTAGTGCCGGCTGCGTCTGGACTAAGGTATATCAAAAATAAAAACACGAAAAAAAAGGAAGTATACTTCATCAGCTCTTGTTAAGAAGATGTAATGAGTAATGTAACTACAATACCAGTTACTGGAAGTAAGTAACGTAAGTACGTTACCCGTTACTGTTTTGAAAATGTAACGAGCAGGCTACTACGTTACAGAAAAGAGGAACACGTTCCCGATAACGCCGTTAGATATGTAACGTGTTACCTCCAACACTGATTGATATATTATTATATTATTTTTATTAAGGGACTTTTTTCATTTTGATACATAAATGTAGGAAGCGAGGGAAAAAAGCTGTAACAGCAGCTTGACGGAAACCCTTGCTCCCTTCTAGTGGCATATCCAGAAGTCAAAACAAAGCCATTAACAGCGAAAAACACTGAGAAAATCAAGATAACAAAGTAAAATACAAAACTCAAACAGGTCTTAGTCATAGATTCATTCGTTTTCGCCCCACATTAGTTCATTTCGTTATTCTTGAGTTGATATAGATGGTGTTCAAAGTTTTTTGGGGATTGTTTACCCTGCCATTTGTAAATCCCCTTGTTGTGTATTTCGTTTTGTTTGGGGAATTTGCTTGGTGTATTTGGAGCACGCAAAAGTGCTCCATGCTCGCGCCTTTAGAGCGGTAATTTCTAGTGCTCGCTCGCAGGCGTAAGAAGTTACCAACAAACAAGCGCTCCGAAACCGTTTAAAATTTATTAAAGCAATATATGCCCCATTACAAAAGTCCCTGGATCCTGGGAAAATGACGTCATTGCCTTTCCTTCCTGCTAGCCGGACACAAACATATACTGATATCAACGAGGTAGAGGGGCTTATAGAGATAAACTGGTATCCCGTTCACCACGCGAAAATTACCCCCACTTGGCTGCCGCCATGATGTACCATTTTGACCACTAGACACGTGACCGTACCAAATCCTGAGGCTTTTACGCAAAACTGAGCCGAGATTTGTATTGCGATCGACGTAAAAAAACAAAAAAAAAACATTGTAAACTATTTTTCGATACTTTTATCCCCAGAGATCAGTGTCTAGCTTCGATAAAAGCCCAAAATGCAGCATCGCGGCTGACGGAATCTAGCGGAGCCATTGCGAAGCTGCCCGAGGTTTTGGTGCAGAAGCACATTTTGGACTTAAAACAAACGCAACATACTTATCTCGTCAGTACTGTTATTAAAGATCAATAAGCAATTCTCTGTGCGCGATACTTTGATAAAATTTAGACGTAAAACTATAAGGTCACTTTTCTAGTGGTGAAAAATGTGCTACATGGAAGTGGCCGGGTGGTTGTCACTTTTAGCTAGCAGTTTATCGCTCTAAGATCCTCTACCTCATTAACTAACAAACAAATGATTCAAAATTCAGAAGGCAATTGGCAGATCAGTTTCCGTTTTATGGCAATCACCATTTCGGTTCTTTCAAACCTTCGAAGCTTCGAAAGGGTTGTTCTAAACTTAAAGCACTAAGATTGCTACGGAGCGTCATTGTACTGAATGCGTTTTTTTTTGCCAACATAAGCATCATTGGCGCCTTGTATGTAGTACACATGTCAATCATGCATCTGATCGCTCATAATCATATTGTTCTTCTTGCGTATTTCAAAAGAAGAAAACTATTTTTCAATGCCGTCAAGCACCAACGCCGCATGTGATGGTGGCTGCAAAGATGTGCGCTTGTTTCACCCCAGTCTGTGGATAAAAAATATCTAGGAATTATACAATAAATGTTTTTTTTTATAAAGTGTACCTGTAACCGGAAATTTTATCTGTTTCACAAGAATAAAGAGGTCAAGAAGAAACTGCTCATTTCATGGTCCAAAATGGCAACCACGCTGGCGCTACTTTCCGAGTATCCAATGACGTTACCCATAACAAGTGCCGTCAAATCCGCCAACGCACTAGGCGCCTGCTCTGTGCCCCCGGCTCTTGGGTTCGAATATCGACAAAGCATTTGCTCGTGGCACTTGTCACGCTCATTCTCTCAACAATAGTTGTCGGTACTTGTAGGAAACGCGAAGCGTGATTTTCATCGAGAGGCCTTTTGACCGAAAGTTCGCGGGGAAGCAAACTGCAACAGCTCCTTTTGCGGTATGTTTACAGATCGGGTTTATTGGTTCAACTTTGTTAGAATAAATGCCCAGACTTCTTTTGTTGGCAATGATATCAGAGCGGTGGACACCCGCGCTATCGCGCATCTCGAGCGCCAATCAAGACCTGTTCACACACAGTTTTTCCTAGTATAGTTTTAGCAGCACAGAGCGCTTTTTTATTATAGGTTTCTTTTGCATACATACGACTAGATTCGACCATAGCGCATCGAACAGGAAGAAAATTACATGCGCCCAGTCCTCCAACGTTTTCCACTTCTAGATGATCACAGTCATAAAACATTGATTCCATAGACTACATGGTCGCTGTCACGTACACGTAGCCATGATTGCGACCATAGCGCGTCGATATAAGATTCAACGAGAACGATTAGATACAGGAAGATCATTTTTGGCGTGATTGGTCCCTTTTCGATTTTATGTGCTTCAGACACATTCACGCGAGCGTAGCCATAAGATGTGTTTGTTACGCAAGACAGTATAATTATGATCCCTGCTTCGATCCTATTTTATTTCGCTGGTTCTGGTTTTATAACGCTCGTTTTGCTGCCTTTCGGAAGCTGCTCAACAAATATCGGCTTAGCAAATGTCTTACAGAGGATTTAGTGACTTTCTCAAGGGGCCGATACCTCGAGTAGCCTACCATGCAAATCAGAAGAAAACGTAGAAGCATTGTGTAGCCTAGGCGTAGACGAAATAGCCTACACCCAATAACTTTATGTTAAAGCGTGAGCAAATTCGTCTTATACAGTTGTGTGTGAGAAACGAAATAGACGGTGCCTAAGATCAAAATATAAAACGAGACAAAAAATATTACCAGCACTTACTTGTGGTAACACGTAAGTAAATATGAAGACATTATCACGGGTTCTGAAAAAAGGAGCGTATCTCATTACATTGCCGTTTGTCAAATATACTAACTACACAAAGCTGGTGTAACTCTAAACATAGTCTTAGCTAAGAGTCTGAGAGAAAGAATGCCAACCCTAGCCCTTGATTCTCAACTCCCCTTTGCTCTCCACCGGACTCCACCGGAGCGCTAGATTTGACCAGGGCTTTCTTTCTTCACTCTTAAATAAAACTGTTTTCAAATACGCGGGCCAAGAGTTTTATAAAAAGTGTGTTGACTCTCTTCGGAAGCAAGTTGAAAAAAAATTCTAGGTGTATAATTAGACAAAGACGGCGCCCTCTTTTGAATCCTACGCATGATGTCACGACTAGGATTGTCACTCTTGAACGACAAGTTCGATGGTGTGTATCAAAAGCACGGTGAAAGCTTGAAGTTTTCGCGCTCCTAAATCAACACCGTTCAAATTGAGAGTCCGGCATCACTTTTATTTTGGTCTACGAGAGTATAATCCCTCTAGACGTCATAGTGAGGGCCAATCGTGGAGGGCCGACCACAACGATGCTTTTCGTCGCTCACGTCCTCAGTGGCGGTCACTGAAGGACAGCTATGTGTTGGCAGCGATAAGGACACCTATTTTTTGGCCGCAATAAGGTGTTCTAGAAGGGGTGGTGTGTACAGCGAAGGCCGAGGCATGGTCCAAATCTGCGCGGATACTTCGTGGTGGTGTGTTGGATGGGGGCGCTGTAAACGTCTCAGGAAAGGCAGCGAGCGAGAGTGCGACGGCTGCTATTGTTTGTGGGTTTTGCTGCTCTTGGTTACATCACCCTACCTAATATTTGGAGTATTATTTTTCGTTAGTGCTTTAAACGCGCACTTATGCTCTTTTGAAGCAATTTCGGCGGTTCTATTCTATTAGAGCGAGGCGGTGCACAGATGTAGCCACCTGTCGTCAAAATACCTATCGCATAAGGCGGAGTTTTCTTCGAGAGGCTTGCTCGCCTTGGGGATGGCGCGAGCCCACTTCAGAAACACGTCGGGGTTTTTCGGTTTTCGAAAAACGGATGGCTTAGCTCCCCACGACTTGTATCCTCCATAGCACCCCGGCACGAAACAGCAGAGTTGCGTTTTTTTTCTTTTTTTGTGGAAGGTGTTCAGGTGTTTATACAACCTGAAGTTAGCCTGCCTCAACGGGCGACTTGTCTCTCAGCTGTATATGAGCAATTTAACCAGTGCAGTACAACCGCTACACTCCGAAAAAAAAAGGGTGTAGTCTTAAGGCCCGTTCACACTTTGCAACCGAGTACGACCGAGAGAGAGCAGACCGGTTTTTAAGCCTCTTGCGTCGTCTTAGGACCAGATGCGCTGCAGCGCGTCCGGTCCTAAGTAATCTGGATGCGCTGCAGCGCATCCAGATTACTTTTTTTTTCAGTCAGTCACACGTACGTTAGCTATTTTACTAGGTTGTACAACTCTGCTATCAATCCGCTCGTTAAAGTTGGTACTGTCGGTTCCGCGTCAGTGCGCTGTACGTCAAACTAAAGGTTTGGGGTGTATTACATGTGACAAGGGGTATAATAATATACCCTTTTTTCTTAGGGTGTAGCCTGAGGTCCTTAACGTGCACCATGCCGTAGTGATACACGACCATAGACCGGTACGATGCTCATCCAGATCGAAACTGGCAGGGGTGGGGATGAATCTCTGGGTGCTGCAGTGCGAGCTTTCGCTCCACGTGCTCCGAGCTGGTGCGCTTAAAAACGCTCTATCCTGGGAAAAGCGTCGCCATTCATTGTTGTAGAAATGCTCGAGACACATGCCACGCGCCACTCCTGAGAAGAACATGGCGTCTGAAACCTAGCTCAGTGCTACAGTGTCAGTGCCGTGCTGCGCCGCCATGAGCGTACCAAGGGCTGCACGTTGCACGTGCCTCATTCATCGACGCACCTTGTGCTACTTTTGAAACATGAAAGAGCTTTAGGTCCGCTAGCCCACTCGGCCAACCTTATGTTGTACCGCAGAGAAGGCTAGAAGCACGAGCTCATAAAGTTGGAGCTGCTCTTAATGCACGAGAGCTTGTGCCGCCAAGATGTGTCCTAGAGAAAGGAGCTCGCGCTTGTAGGCTTTCATGCGGTACATCATACCGTGAAACAGAGTATAGAAGATACCAACACAGGTAAGGATTAGCGAGTCATTTGGCTGAAGGCAATTGGGCGTTCCGCTCGCGCTCATCAAGCTTGTCTAAGTATGTCCCGATCATTTCGCGTTGGAAGGCAAGTAGCTCAATTTTTGCAGTGCACCTGGCCTGCCAAAGAAAATATTTTTAGGTCACGTTTCAATTGTGCGTCATCACGCTCACTCACCTTGCTCGCAGATGCCTTTCGAGAGAAAAAAAAAAACAAAAAAAAAACAACTCAATATGAGAAAAGCTGGAAGGACGGCATATCCCTTTTATTATTTTTTAGTCCTCTCGGTTGATTTTTGTCGCATATGGACATACGCTGACAGACGCTTGTATTGGAACGTAGCTCGTACACAATTCAATGCTAGAACTCCGCTTTCATGGTCGCACCTTGCAAGCATTGCAGACATTTTTAGACTAGGACGGAATACCATACGAACGAAGGCGAAAACTGACGCTGACGCGTAGCTTTCATGGGCATTGCAGACGACGATGGACGGTGGTGGAATAGCAGACGATGCCGGAAGCTCCCGCGCGTCTGCTTGCACGATTTGCAGGCGGTGTCAGACGCCAGACTAGGCGCACCGGATGTCGTGAAAGGGAGACACTAGGCTTCTTAGCGTGGTCGGCCGAGCAGCCAAGCCAATGCAGTAGTAATGGACGGTGCCACCGAACTGTGGGTGGGGCTTACCGCTCATTCACACTGGAAGCGGATCCGCGTTCGCAAAGCGGTTGCGAACGCAGTTGTGTAAAGATCCAGTGCAATTGCACGCGCACTCGACGACATCAAGTGCGTGTGCAATTTTACTGGATCTTTGTACAACCGCGTTCGCAACCGCTTCGCGAACGCGGATCCGCTTCCAGTGGGAATGAGCGGTTAGAGTGGACCGTGACCACGGTGTAAGATAAACTCTTTAGGTGAGGACACGGCGGGAATGAACGCGCGGCGCGAGGAATCAGATAGTGTTCGTTCGACAGGCATCCAAAAGGCTGCATCATTCCGCGGCTACCGTGCCCGCGGCTGACAGTATCGCCGGCGGCCAAATGGCGAAACTCTGTAAGAGCGAAAAAATTGATCTCGTTGCCACGACACCCCGGTACACCGTGGTCTTTCTGAACGAGCGACAACCTTGCTAGACTCTGCGCGTGTGGAGCATAAGGCGGCACGAGCCGTCTTTGCCGTGCCTATGGGTCGACGAGTCATCTGCCGGCGCCGCTTGAAACCATTGTAAGAGAGAGAGTGAAAAGCGAACTTTATCAGCACTGCGCGAGGAGCGCGCTGTCCTTACCTCAAGAGTATCTTACACCATGACCGTGACCTCCACCTAAGTTGCATCTAACGGCGCAAAAATTCAGTAAAAAATTTTTTTTTGTGGAAAATTGAAAAAAAAATGCTAGTACAATTTATGATTTTTTTCAATTATTTTTTTTATTTCAGTTTTTCTTTAATATGAAGCAGAAATTTTGCGGTGACTGACGGTATAAGCAGACGTAAGCTTCCGCAACATAACGCAACGTATAGAAAGGGTGCTGTGTTATGGCTGGTTGATGCAGCACCGTATTCTTACGTTTTCTTACGTTACATATAGACCAGTGTCCGCGCCAATTCCAGGGCGCCGCCATGTTTATCTACGCTCGCGCCACCACGCGGAAAGAATTGGCAGGCAGGGAGGGGGGGGGGGGGGCTGCGTTGGCGGCGTTGCTTTGGGTAGCTGGATGCGGCAGGCTGTCCGAATGCACCGACACATCGTGAAAGATGTCTTCACCAGAAGCCTCTGCGGCCCGTTCTTCAACAGGCAAGATGTCGTGAACATTCGAGAACCCATCTCGATCAAGGAAAATAAGGGAAAACCTTTCTTGTCTTAGATGTTCTCGGTGTCTGCTGACCCTTGACATCCGCGTTTCAGTCCGGGTTCATTGCGTAGTAAATATTTCGCTACCGCTTTCTTGTAGCTTTCAAATGCTTGATTGTTGGCTTCTTGTATACGACATTACATTCGTGGCACGTTTGAGACCGATTTTCGCGATCTGCTTGCCTTTCTGCGGCAGCGCGTGCCGAGTCGAAATAAGTGGGAGGCGTTCACTTGATCGAACGCCGTTTTAGCGAATGAAAACGAGACGACGACGTTTCATCGAATGACTAGCGAATAGGTCTAGTTACATAGACAGCTCGGATTAGCTTTCTTTTGTAATGTGGTGCCATGTCTGCCGCTGCGAAGCGGCGTAAACGAGGGCTCCGAGTATGTTAGCACGCGTCCCCCCCCCCCCCCCCCACACACACACACACACTGCGAGCGTCTGGGTTGGAAACTATTAATTGCCAGTTCTAAAGGATGGTACTTACTTGAAGTGGGAGCTGGAATTCTACGAGGTACCAGGAGACACTTACTATCCGGCAACGAAGCACGGTGCCTGTGGGGGCGGAGTCTAGGAACGCTACTGATTAATATTGTGACAGGCGATCAGTTATGATAGCAGACGAAACTTCGACTCGTTTGTTCAGAAGTTCGCGGTGATATTTTATTAGCCCTCGTTACAGCACACCAAGGATCTTAGGCAGTGAAATTCACATCACGCAGGCTCGTCCGTCGTAGTCAAATGAGCGCAGTCGACGATGAGGTGTAATGAGCTACTAAGCTTCACAAGGAAAATGCGCGTGAGAAAGAGTTTTGAGGAAGTCCAAAACACCGATCCAGCAGACGCACGTACGTACGTTTACTCCGGACTTCATGAACCCGACGGCGCAAGATCAAAGAGCACCGCCGCCATCGCCACCCGGTTTTCTCTGCACTTTGCGCGACGACGGCACTGCAACGGAGGGCACTCGCCTCGGCGTTAACAATCCGCGAAATAGATTATTTCCCACTCTTGAAGCCATTCCAAATGATAAATGAAAGTATCTCGGCGTTGTTGAACATCTGACGACACAACCAACACAACTGTGCCGCTGGCTGCGTGAGCCCGACACAACTGTGCCGAGCGCCTGCTCGGCACCGTTGTTGCTCGTGAAGGCCTGCTTATTTGTAGTTGAGACGATGATTCCACATCTTTCGTGGTGCTTGCAATAACTTCGAAGGGCAGGGGAACCTTCTCACGAGGACGTTGAAGACACTCAACACCGGAGCCACCAAAGCAATCGCACAAACCGTCGCCATGTTTGCTTCTTCTTCGTCACTCGCGGCGCGGTCAACTCGTCGCGAGATGTTTTCTGGCTCGGCTAGATGAAAACCAACAGCGGCAAAGTGGCGTATGGACACACGGCTCTCACATTACGGGCACTATACTCACATGCCGCGGTAAACAGGACCGATGCCGGCGAAACGGCAGTCGGCACACCAGCGAAGAAGCCCTTAACGGGAACCGGCGGCGCAGGCCGACGCAGCCCCCCCTCCCCGTGAGCGTCTGGGTTCGATTATTCTTCGATTTTGCTCCTTGCGGTCGAGGCTAAAAAGAGCACTTCCGGACAAAGGTCTATAAGTTTCGGAAACATTCGTGTCTCGCATATCACATGCCAGGCTGTCCTCGAACTTGTAGCCACGCTTAATATAAAGCACGGATGTCCCGGTGACTTATGGTGTAAACAGACGTAAGATTTCGTAACGTAACGTAGCTGAAGAAAACGGGGCTGTATGAACCAGCCTTCTTGAGTCGGTTCACACAAGGGCGTTTGCTTACGACCTCTTACGTTACCTGAGGAGTCACCGGGACATTCGTGTGTTGCATGTCGCGTACAAAGCTGCTCCCCCTGAAACCGCTTGCCACGCCTTATTCGATGCACGGATGTCCCGGTTACTCGCAACGTAAGCAGTTGTGAGCGGTCATAACGTAACGTAAGAAAGCGCCCCTGTGTGAACCGACCTTTAACCAAACTTAAAGACTGACTCATAAGTCAGTCTCGCAAGAAGCAAAATCGTATTATGTGCACATGACATATTTTCCTTGCGATTTCGCTGTCGTGACGTTGAAAACCGCAACTTTCATCGAATTTTTTTTTGTCACACTCTAAAAAAAGATTGTGCGTCTGCTTTTCCTCACAACACTCGGAGAGCCAATCACCGCAACTTACGGAGGCAGCTTAGCGAATGACGATGCCAAAACATATGTTTAGACCAAAAAACGCAGTCTGAGTTGTGACATAAAGCAAGGCAAGCGTGACGTTTTGAATTGCTTAATGTCACAACTGAGACTGCGTTTTTTGGTCTAAACCTACACACTAAAAAACGTCTGTGCGTCTACTTTCACGCACAAAACTTGGAGAACCAATCACCGCAACTTACGGAGGCAGCTCAGCAAATGGCGATGCCAAAACATCTGTTTAGACAAAAAAACGCAGTCTGAGTTGTGACATTAAGCAATGCAAAACGTCACGCTTGCATTGCCTAATGTCACAACTCAGACTGCGTTTTTTGGTCTAAACATATGTTTCGGCATTGTCATTCGCTGAGCTGCCTCCGTAAGTTGCGTTGATTGGCTCTCCGAGCGTTGTGCGGGAAAGCAAACTTACCGGCTTTTTTCAGAGTGTATGTTTCGGCATCGTCATTCGATGAGCTGCCTCCGTAAGTTGCGGTGATTGGCTCTCCGAGTGTTGTGCGGGAAAGCAAACTTACCGGCTTTTTTCAGAGTGTATGTTTCGGCATCGTCATTCGATGAGCTGCCTCCGTAAGTTGCGGTGATTGGCTCTCCGAGTGTTGTGCGGGAAAGCAAACTTACCGGCTTTTTTCAGAGTGTATGTTTCGGCATCGTCATTCGATGAGCTGCCTCCGTAAGTTGCGGTGATTGGCTCTCCGAGTGTTGTGCGGGAAAGCAAACTTACCGGCTTTTTTCAGAGTGTATGTTTCGGCATCGTCATTCGATGAGCTGCCTCCGTAAGTTGCGGTGATTGGCTCTCCGAGTGTTGTGCGGGAAAGCAAACTTACCGGCTTTTTTCAGAGTGTATGTTTCGGCATCGTCATTCGATGAGCTGCCTCCGTAAGTTGCGGTGATTGGCTCTCCGAGTGTTGTGCGGGAAAGCAAACTTACCGGCTTTTTTCAGAGTGTATGTTTCGGCATCGTCATTCGATGAGCTGCCTCCGTAAGTTGCGGTGATTGGCTCTCCGAGTGTTGTGCGGGAAAGCAAACTTACCGGCTTTTTTCAGAGTGTATGTTTCGGCATCGTCATTCGATGAGCTGCCTCCGTAAGTTGCGGTGATTGGCTCTCCGAGTGTTGTGCGGGAAAGCAAACTTACCGGCTTTTTTCAGAGTGTATGTTTCGGCATCGTCATTCGATGAGCTGCCTCCGTAAGTTGCGGTGATTGGCTCTCCGAGTGTTGTGCGGGAAAGCAAACTTACCGGCTTTTTTCAGAGTGTATGTTTCGGCATCGTCATTCGATGAGCTGCCTCCGTAAGTTGCGGTGATTGGCTCTCCGAGTGTTGTGCGGGAAAGCAAACTTACCGGCTTTTTTCAGAGTGTATGTTTCGGCATCGTCATTCGATGAGCTGCCTCCGTAAGTTGCGGTGATTGGCTCTCCGAGTGTTGTGCGGGAAAGCAAACTTACCGGCTTTTTTCAGAGTGTATGTTTCGGCATCGTCATTCGATGAGCTGCCTCCGTAAGTTGCGGTGATTGGCTCTCCGAGTGTTGTGCGGGAAAGCAAACTTACCGGCTTTTTTCAGAGTGTATGTTTCGGCATCGTCATTCGATGAGCTGCCTCCGTAAGTTGCGGTGATTGGCTCTCCGAGTGTTGTGCGGGAAAGCAAACTTACCGGCTTTTTTCAGAGTGTATGTTTCGGCATCGTCATTCGATGAGCTGCCTCCGTAAGTTGCGTTGATTGGCTCTCCGAGCGTTGTGCGGGAAAGCAAACTTACCGGCTTTTTTCAGAGTGTATGTTTCGGCATCGTCATTCGATGAGCTGCCTCCGTAAGTTGCGGTGATTGGCTCTCCGAGTGTTGTGCGGGAAAGCAAACTTACCGGCTTTTTTCAGAGTGTATGTTTCGGCATCGTCATTCGATGAGCTGCCTCCGTAAGTTGCGTTGATTGGCTCTCCGAGCGTTGTGCGGGAAAGCAAACTTACCGGCTTTTTTCAGAGTGTATGTTTCGGCATCGTCATTCGATGAGCTGCCTCCGTAAGTTGCGTTGATTGGCTCTCCGAGTGTTGTGCGGGAAAGCAAACTTACCGGCTTTTTTCAGAGTGTATGTTTCGGCATCGTCATTCGATGAGCTGCCTCCGTAAGTTGCGTTGATTGGCTCTCCGAGCGTTGTGCGGGAAAGCAAACTTACCGGCTTTTTTCAGAGTGTATGTTTCGGCATCGTCATTCGATGAGCTGCCTCCGTAAGTTGCGTTGATTGGCTCTCCGAGCGTTGTGCGGGAAAGCAAACTTACCGGCTTTTTTCAGAGTGTATGTTTCGGCATCGTCATTCGATGAGCTGCCTCCGTAAGTTGCGGTGATTGGCTCTCCGAGTGTTGTGCGGGAAAGCAAACTTACCGGCTTTTTTCAGAGTGTATGTTTCGGCATCGTCATTCGATGAGCTGCCTCCGTAAGTTGCGTTGATTGGCTCTCCGAGCGTTGTGCGGGAAAGCAAACTTACCGGCTTTTTTCAGAGTGTATGTTTCGGCATCGTCATTCGATGAGCTGCCTCCGTAAGTTGCGTTGATTGGCTCTCCGAGCGTTGTGCGGGAAAGCAAACTTACCGGCTTTTTTCAGAGTGTATGTTTCGGCATCGTCATTCGATGAGCTGCCTCCGTAAGTTGCGGTGATTGGCTCTCCGAGTGTTGTGCGGGAAAGCAAACGCACGGGCATGTTTTAGATGCTCGTGCATAGCCAGAAATTTTTTTCGGGGGGAGGGGGGGGGGGGAGGTTGATGTAACTGGGATGTCCATGAACTGGGGCGCTGAGAGGAAGAGAGGGGGTCAAAGTGCATCTATATATTATAGGGTCGGCTGAATTTAGGGAAGGGGGGGGGGGGGGAGGGAGCCCTATAAGCCTCCACCCTGGATACGCCACTGTTGCACTCGTTACCAGTTTAAAACCAAGGGACGCGCCGGTTCACGTGCCTGTCCATAAATGCATTTTATTTACGTTGTAAGTATCCATATGACTTCCAGCGAGGTGCAAGTGAGAAATAATAGAAACTAGATTTCACAAGTGATGTTGGTACCACCAGAAGTGCGGATACAAAGCCCAAAGGTGCCATAAACTATGCTATTGGTTCTCGGAAAACGTTTCGCCTATTCAATGAGTACGGCCAACTCGCGAGACTCAAATTCATCTGCCTGTTCCTCGCCACTGAGCAGAAGACCAAATTCAGTACGTGATTGACATTGGTGTCGAAGTGAGCATCATACCCCTACGTTGGACGAACGTCGACATTGGCGGGAAACACAACCTTTCAAAGCGGTAAACAAATCTGCGGTCAGAATGCGTGCGTTAGAGGTCTCGTACCTTCAGTCGTCGCACCCGCGATGTTTACCACTGCCGCTATCTTAAACTAGTCTTCCTTCAGAATGTTTCCCCTATCACTGACATGTAGCACCTAAAGTTTCTGGATACTCGGAAAGTAGCGCAAACTCCCCATGTGATCGCCATTTCGGTCCACGGAATGAGCAGTTCCTCCTTTTTGACCTCTACATTGTCGGTGAGACGATTCGAATTCCTAATGACAGTTTTTTTTATAAAGAATTTTATTGTATACCATGATTTTTGCCATCCAGACACCGCCGAAGCAAGCGCAAATGTTCGCAACCGCCACCTTATGTGGCGTCGGTTTGCCGGCATTGAAAAATAAATTTTCCTGTCCCGATACACGCAAGAAAAAAAAAAAAAAAAACTTAGCAGCTTTGTGTTAATCCACAGTAGAGTCACAGCGATAACTGCGACATGTCAAGGCGAAGTCGTTGGTCATCGGCGTCGCTTTAACGCACGGCGGGGTGCATGAACAAAATCGTTCAGAACAAACAGACATCTGACCATTTGGTTCCGCACGCTTTTGTGTCTTTTTTGTTTCGAAGCGCGTGCAAGCGGGTCTTCCGACAAGGGCTCTTGGCATTGACGATGCTATAACGACATTTTGTAATCGGTTGATTTAAAAAAAAAAAAAAAAACGCGTGCAGTTAACATCGGATACTATAAAAAATAATTATACAGCGGGCCGTTAAATGGGTCATGAAAGGATTTTAGACTACTTTCTCTTTAGCTTTCCTTCTTAACTCAATAAAGAAATGAGAAATCACGTCGTCTTGACCTAGTAGTTCAGCAAGTGTGATGACTTCAAGCTCCCACCGTGTTTTTTTTAAGCACACTGTGAAAGTTGTTATTCGCAAGAAATGATAAGTGCCCTTACTTCATTGATTGGTCAAGAAAGCGAATCCAAATATCCGTCGACTGATTGATTGTTGACGAGCGCGTACGTTCCAGTGACGCAGTGCTCGTGTTCATTGCGTGAGTTTGGGCCGACTGATGTGCTTTGGGTAGTACGAATGTACAGTTGAATCCTATTAATTCAAACTCTCTTAATTCGAACTTGCAGATAATTCAAACTAACATGCAGGTCCCATCCTATGCGTCTCTATGGACGGAAACTCCCGGTAATTCAAACTCTGCTTTATTAAAACAAATGTTCGGTCCCACTCGAGTTCAAATTAACGAGATTCAACTGTATTATAATGAAAGGGAGGAGAGCTCTCCAAGGAAAGGAGGTAGGAAATAGTCCGCTATATTTTCAAAATTTCGTACTGAAAAGCGGGCTATTGACTTTATACACTCATTTTTTTGTCCACTAAACTATAAGCGAACAGTAAAATCTCAACCTAAAAAGAAATATCATCCCAAAATTCATTTTACCACTCCTTTAACAGAGTGGCGTAGCTCTCTGGTAACGCCTCTGCATCGCACGTAGAGGACCCAGGTTCGATTCCCGAGGGCGGCGGGCGAACTTTCTCGAGACCTTGGCAGCATCCACGACAGACGCCCTATACTCCCTCGCACTCCACGATAAACTCTGACTACAAGGATGGCGGACGGAGCACCACTACAAAAAAACGTGCATCCACATTGCAAAAGAGTGCGCGAGAGAAATCAGGATACGCAGTGCAAGAAGAACACTAATCTTACGCATATGGTTCTCTGTTGTGATAACGCGCTATTTAACATTGGTGAAGTGAAGGTATGCGGAGCGCAAGTCGTCTGCTTGTTTCGCAGGGGCTGCGGTTACGTCAGAATGACACCGAGTTCTGATTGGCTCTGATTAAAAAGATAGTGGGTAGACTCAATGCTAGATACCTTGAGGTCTACTCACTATTTTTTCTAATCTGCCAATAAGAGATGGCGTCCTGACATCATCGGAAAACCTGCACAAGAAGCAGACGAACTTGCGCTTCGCATACATAGTATTTAGGTTCATAAACATGCATGGCCATATTTCGTAAGCATGTCAACTGTTTGGAGAAGTTGGAAGGCGCGCAGGCAACACTGACATAAAGTCGTTTCGCCTCAGCCATAACAATCCATTCCAATCCGATATTTGTGCACATACCGCGACCCGCATCTCGCTTTCGCACGTGGTGCGTGCATACGAACTAACGTCGAATATTCGATCCGACTCATCTTCATTTCTGATTGATGGCCTTTGGTTCTGATCCCGGGCTCTGTTCGCCCCATCGCTTCCAGATGGTATTGAATCCCTTCAGTAGCCTTCAGTAGTAGCAAACAGACGGAGCCGCCGCGAGTGCTCAATAAGCAGTCGAAAATCTCGCCTCCGGATGACGCGTCTTGGCGCACTGATACGTATGACGGAGCAAATATAGCACGTGGTTTCCTACAGGCTCGTGACTGGACCCGGCGACCTGTAGAACAGGGCTTTGGTTCATTGTAGGATGAGACGGAATATAGTACGCGAACTACAATAACTGTAACTACAACATCAACAACGGACGTCACTTTCAATGGTCGGAAGAACCCATTACAGCTATCGCTGAAAAATATCATCGTAAGAGATTTCGGGATATGAGCATGACTGATAAGGAGATTGCGTGCACAGGGCCAAACACGCTAATATTGGCGAAGAACGCTTTCAGTACGATGATGTTCGATAGCTATCTTGGCGCGGCTGGTTTAAAACGACCCTTTCGAAACTTTGAAGACTTGAATAGATCGAAATGGCGATTTCCAGGGCAACAGAAACCGATCGGCCAGTCACCTTGCGAGGTTTCGTCGTCTGTATGTCAGCATCTGTTTTCGTACGGCCAGCAGTCAGGGAAAGCAATGACTCTAGTTTCCAAAGATCCAGTGACTTTAGTGGCACCTAGAGCCACTGAATAGGATCCGTTGAAAGTATCCGTATATTCTTTCCCAATTTTTATTTTGGCGCCACTTTGTTTGGTGTTTAGTGCAGAGTGGATGCAATTAGCGACCGTTACTTTTCGAAATGCGACATCCTGAGCTATAAACGCAGTGTGGAGAAACTCAGGTGATATCGTTTGCTCTGTGGCCGACTGCTTTAGCATTGCTGGAGGACGGAACACAATTCCTTGTGATTTCAGATAAAACTTAAGGTAATTGTACAAAACGATCTCAAGTTTCAAGATATTTAAAGGGGTACTCAGACGTTTCCTTTATGGTCGCCGATATGTCTGAAAAATTTTAAACACATATATGAACATCGCTGAAGTAGTATCCCAAGTACTTGGTAAAAATATTTATATTTTTGCGAAGTTATTGAATTTAAAATTTTGGTCTTCACCGTGTTTTTCAAACTGAAAGTCTCTATTATCAACAACAAAAAAGTAACGCCAGTGGAAGCCATGGGTTCACTTTTTGGAGTGTAGATTCTGTTTCGAATTGATTCTAAACAATTTAATGGTGCCAAATGATTAATTTGAAAGCTCGTTCCAGTACCTGGGCACAAGCAGGGAACAGACGCTTGGCATAGTCTATTTTTTACTGTGCTTGCTCGACTGGCAAACGTGCCTTCCACTGGCGTCACGGCACTAAAAAGTAAGGGTATCTTTAAATGTTGCTTTCTGTAGCAATTTGGCTTGCCGATTTCACGACAACTATTATGAATTTCGCGATACTAAATAGCATACCAGAGAGGGTAAACGCCGGGAATTCAGAAAATATAGTTAGTTGGGCGTAGCTGGGAAAATCGCCGAAGTACCACTTTAAGCGTCGTTACGTCTCGAGTCACTGGTTCTCGTGAAGCGTAGTGGGCTGTTCTCTACTTGACAGATCTCGGCGTCTAAGGTGTCAAGCGTGCAAGTTGCCGTCTAAGTAACTTATCTTCCGCAAAACGTAACAACTTCGACGGTGCGAAATAAATTAGGTGAACTCGGGCTGTCAGCACTCATACGACGGGAAATCACGCAGGCTATATGGCGGCCAACGAATACTCCATACACTCTAAAGTATATACTGAGCGAGAGTTCACTCTTCCTCTCTAATTATCGGTCTTAGCGAGGACGTACTGACTCCGTACGAGCTTGTCAACGTCGCTCAGCGTTGCTTTGCGGTAGTTAGTAGGACTTGTATACTCGTTCGATAGAAAAACTGCCGCGTCTGGATCTAACTCATACAGTAACTCTGCGCGCGTCGGTGTTTGTGTTTCACACACAAATAATGCTTATAGAAAATAGTGCGCGAAAACGGAAATTAGGAACGACAGCCAGCAAATCAATGTAATTTACGGTCACTGTCAGTCATTTAACCGTGTCGCGCATATTCTAGTTTAGTTTTACGGCTGTCAACGTTTCGACTTCATCCGTTTCAGGCAATCTGATATAGTGCGTGGAAGACATGCGTAAATAATTTCCGTTGCTTTTTTTTTTTTTTTTTCGAGATTGTTTTGTTTCGCGACGTTTTCTTTTTTACAGTTCGTTTAAAGAAAAAACTGAAATCACGAAATATTTTTTTGAAGCGCGTAGATAGGACAGGCACTCCCCCCCTCCATTACAAAAAAAATATTTAGCTTGATGATTACGTTACAAGACACATTTTGATTAATGAGTAATTTCAAAACACGCTTTTCTTATAGGACATTGACCCCACAATTAAGTACTGTTTCGGAAGCACTCGTAAGTGAAAATCAGCCTCACGACGTAAATATTGGAAGTAAAAGTTTTTTCTTTTTAATTTGATTTTTTGAGACACGTATTTTATTGCGGCACTTTAAAATATATCTATAATTTTAGTTTAGCGTCATTCTTAGTGAATACATAAAGTGCAGAACAACGGTTGTCGTCGATTCATTTCCGTAAAAAATAATAATAAAAAAAAAGTAATCCTGGGTGACGTCGCCTTTTTATTCGTTCAGACTCTTTGTTGATCCCAGGACGCGAAAAAGACAAATCGTCCCGAGGAGACCACCGACTGGAATAACACGACCCTTCTGGTTCGAGCTGGAGATGTAGGGGAGCCCGTGAGTACCCGAGGTTCCAAATAATCTTAGTGATTTATTTATTTATATATTTATTCAATACCCCCAGGGTCCAGGGGCATTACACAGGGGGTAGACATAAAATATTGGCTCTGCATAAAATTCAAACAACAATGCAACTTGGTTATAAATGTTATCACGGCATAATCCTAACAAAAGTGAGTAGTTACAGCTTTTCTAAATAAATCTATTGATGGAATAGTTATGATACAGGAAGGTGGATCCGTTCAGATGACGTCCTCGGCATGAATGAGTTTGTGTAAGCTGAAGTTTCTCAATGAGGTATGCCAACTTTGTGATCAATGCGGGAAGAAATGAAAGGGGGGGGGGGGGGGGGCTAATGAATATTTTGTTTTTCAGTGAAGGGTTGGAATGATAGATTTCATGGAAAAGGCATAGACGAGATATTTTCCGACGTGAGGAAAGAAGAGGCAGGGCTAGGGTGGTTTTCATAGATGAGAGACTTGCGGTGGGATGATAGCTGCAGACTATGAATCGTGCGGCGCGATTTTGCAGGGTTTCGATGTTTGTTATAAGCGTTGAGTGACCTGGATCCCAGATTGCTGCGGCATATTCCAATTTTGAACGTATTAAAGGCTTATAGAAAGAAGTTTTAGCGACATAGGGGTTAAGGAAAAGTTTTTTTTTTAATATCCACGCATTGAATTTGCTTTAGCGATTATATGATCAGAATGAGTTTTCCATGACAGGTTAGAAGTGACCTGAACACCGAGATACTTGAAAGAGGTTACAGATGTCAGCTGAATATTACATATTGAGTATGATGATGGTGATGTGTTACGACGAGACACCCTCATAGTTTTATATTTGTTAGTATTGAGAGTCATTTGCCATAAGTTGCACTATTCCGATACTGCGCCTAAATCAGCTTGAAGAAGTGCCGCGTCGGATTCATTAGTAATTTCACGATATATTACACAATCATCTGCGAATAAGCTAATAGGGGATGATACAAATATTGGTAAGTCATTAGTACAAATCAGAAACAGATGGGGTCTCAAAACAGACCCCTGGGGAACACCGGAGGTGACAGCACTGAGGCGAGAATTTGCCTCAGTGCCGTCACTTTTAAAGTTGGAAGGTAAAACATAAAATTTTGTCACCAGCATCTTGCTCATTCGTGCCTACGCTAATTCGTTAACTTACCCGGTAAGGTACGCGCTTTATTTTAAAACAAAGTACTAGGACACATTGATTCATTAACCGGATCTGGCATAGGAAAGCAATGTTTGTAGTGTTTTCCTTGCATTCCGCATTTTTACATTGGGCGATATCAGGCACGTAGCCAGGATTTTTCTTTTTGATTCGGGGGGAGGGGGGGGGGGGTGCCCATGACAAAATGCTGTATGAGGGGGAGGGGGGATCAGGTCCCAGCAAAATGAAAGATTCCGGGGGAGGGCAAGAAGAGCCCCCCCCCCCCCCCTTTTTTTGGCTACGTGCCTGGGCGATGTGAACTAGCTCAACTGGCCCCCAATACTTTTGATAAAACACCGCATGGAGTGCCTCCGGTACGCAGAGCTAGGAAATAGGCTGACACCATACGGTGACAGTGAATAGTGGCATTTTATTCTAACTCCATTCTCAGCAACATTTCGAACCAAAAGATAACAATTTTATTGCGTCGATTTGAAATAAAAGAAAGAAAGGAAAAAAAAGCGAGCAATATTTTCGTCGCATGTACGAACTCTGAGGATGCAACCAGCCTGAGGCCCTTTATTGAAACGCTGTATTGCGCCGATCGATGTTCGTGGGCCTGCTCCACCATTTCAAAATTGTTCCGGCGTTGCGTTCAAATCAAGGCGTATTCATTCGAACGCGCGTGCATGCATCCACAGCCCACCCCCATGTCTGCTAAGCGCGGCTTGCGCGATCGAAATCACGCCCGCATTTGTAGCGGGTCGAGATCCAGCACTTCCCTGCTCATCCGAAATAATACTTCTCAGGGTCGGCCGGCCTCAGTAATCAGCGGAGAGTGCACGTTTTGCCCGCAGTCATCGATAACATCGTTGTCGGGCGTCCTGTCTCGGACAGCTACATACATTTCACCGCTTCGTTTAGAATTTCCCAGCCAATTTCCCGTGCCCCGTACTCGAAGGGAGTTGGGAACGCCATTACAGCGGCGTCCCTATTACCGAAGCCGGATATTTCGTGCGTCGGGCGCATCGTTCCGGCACGTGGGATCGCGGTTTGGAATGCGGAATCCATTGGTCGACCTCGCTCGCCTCATTTTCCAACGGTTCAGTGCGGTTCGGCTTCTCCTCATTAGGAGTCGCCTTGCGGTCGTGCACGCTTTTCAGGGCGCTGGAAGCCTGCGATGATGCTTGGCGGTTCGGAAGTGACCGACAATATGGACCTTTCGCTAAATTCTTGATTTGCGTAAAGCCCCTAGACGTGTTTGCGTTTGTCTTGCAAGTAGCGTCAAAAGCGCCAGTGCGCGAGTCCCGTGTCTGGAGCAGCCCTTGAAAGGAAATGGCGGGGAAGCACTGAAATGAGCGGCCCTTGAAAACGAATAGCGGCGGAGCACAGGAGGCGACGGGGCGCACCTCGGTGCCCCGGTACGCTCCAGTGCGGATGATTGAGGATACTATAAGTGTTTTTATGACTGAGACACTAGATGTGCCCAGATTAGTAAGAAAATACAACACGTGACTGTCTGACTTTAGTTTATACAAGAATCTAAGTTGGGCAATAAAAATTAAATTTCTGCTTGTCCGTTATCCTGACCATTTTGAGCTGCTTTTTCTTTTTTAATTTTTAACACTTGCAAGACTTGGGATCGAGTGGGGGTTTACATGTTTAGCTATCGCGTTCCATTCTTAGAGGCGAAGCTTAAGCGTGCTCCTGCGATTTTTCTTTTTTTGACAAAAATTCATACTCTTAGTGCGCCTGTCCGCGTTTGCATGTCATCTTGCTTTCGACTGCGCTTTTACTTATTGCGAAGCAAAGTAGAGAAGAAAGCATAGAAAAAGTGACTTTGATTCAATATATTATAAAAAGTGCCATAAAATGACGAAGACCTGAAGACAAATCAAAGTAAATAAAACAAAGAATAAAAATAGTGACTATACTTCGTTTTACCTTAAGTCCAGACGCAGCTGACGCTACGAGCTGATAGGACCAATCAGACAGCGCCAAAGGCGCACCATCACGGTGTCCGCTAGGCTTATGTACGTCTTCTATCATGGCTGAACCAATCATAAAAAGATGCCCACTGACTTGCGACTTTCGCGTTGCTTGATTGACCTCAGTTCGTAGCGACGGCTGCGTCTAAACTTAAGCTGAAACTAAGTATAGTATAGTAAAGTCATATCAACACTGGTTATGCATAGATACGACTCTTTAGAATTACATATCTAACTCAGCAGTTTTTACTCGTGGCTGCGGTATTGCGTAAACTATCATGTCTTGTGACGGAACGGTTACCGTTTATTTTCCTTATAAAAGAGTCCCATAAAATATTTTGCAAGGGGCAAAAAAAAAAAAGAAATCTCTGAACACATTATAGCTAAACTTTTGTTTTATAGTCATTGCATGACTTATGCTATGTCTTAAACAGATTATGTATATGTTATGATTGGCATTAACGATTCTGTAAACAAAATATAAATGCCATAACCTTTTTTTCTTCTAATCCGCAATGATTCTATATCTGCTTCTGCAAGTAAACCTGATGAACAAACGCCATATAGGAAATTATTAAATATAGAACGGCCAGCAAAGCTTTTGCGGGCAATAAAGTTCCTTGATTTCTTTTCCTAGCTACGTGGGAATACCACATTGTATTCGTATATTCTAGAATAGGTCGTACAATGGCTTCATACTCAAGTATTGGGATACGAAAATATGAAGAGACCGATCCTCGCGCATGTCGCCAACTGCCGTCGCTCTCACCGACACGCGGTTTTATCTTCATCTGAGGAGGCAATACACAACATGCACAACTCGACGCGCATCGTGATAGACCCTTTCGAAAAATCGCACAACGTTCCCTCAGCGTCCTTACAATGAACCGTGCGCGGCGCGGGGAATTGTGGGGCAGTTCGGATGTACGCTCGAGCCGACTAGGACGCTCCGTGCATTCTGGAAGTTGAGCGACCTCTTCTCTCGAACCATTGAGAGTTCAAAATAAAAAAACAAAGAAAGAAAACCAAGCGAATACATAAAGCCGATACGTACCCTGCTTCGTCATATCCGGCCTTTTTTTGTGGTATAAAATTGCAAAAGGACAGACCAACGTGAATCGATATTTTTATTCGCGAGGGCGCCTTGTCGTGCCGCACATCGGCAGAGGGTGCTGCACATTTCAGGAGTTCCGTGCCAATGAACACTTCAACGCGCCGTGCGAGTGATCGTTCGTGGAACTACACGCTGTTTTAAAATCAGACATGCTCCGTCGTAGTGTCAAGACACTTTGCTTCGATTTATTATTTGAATATTTAAATATACAAAGTGAAAAAAACAAAAACACAAACACCGCGTTCTTTGACGTTGTTATTTTTCGAAAAAGAAAAAAAAAAACAAGAACAAAACACTTGCACTCCTTTATATCGTAGTTCCTACTTTAATATTTATACAAGAAACAAACGTCGATCCTAGTTGAAGTTTGGTTTTTGTCTCGATAATTAGTGGCGTATCTGGTTAGTCCCCTACGGTTCGACTTGAAAGAAAATGACCAGAGAGTCGTTGCTAACAAACCCATCACTTTCAATCTTGTCAGCGGCATACAAGCCCCCAGTCCCAAAATAAAGATTGGCCGCTGCCTCTGGCTTCTGAAAGGAGGAACTTGTTGGAAATTTACTAGCCTCTACCTTATGAAATATATTCCTTGCTTTGTCCTTGGTATTGACGATACCGAGCGTGTAAGTCTTTCTGAAGGGCCATTCAAGTCTCGAATCGTTGGCTCCCGGGATTATACCGAGGTAAATTCCCAAACACAGCTGCCTATCGTTCTTGATGAGAATGATCGAGTGAAAGAACCTGTAGCCACATGCATACATGGGGGAACTTTTAGCATCGTCTTTTCCCTTTTTTGACGCATTTTTCTTCAGGGCTTCCCAATCTTTAAAGTACCAGTAATACGTCTCAGGCCTATAAAAACTAATCGCTCCGTCACACGCACTCTGCGTGGCGCTCATCAGTTTTTCGTTCTGTGCACGCAGATCTTCGGCCACGTGGGCCTTCATTGCGGTTACAATGTCAGATTTGACGCCAGTCAGCTGGGTGGAGCATTGATTGAAGGCTCTGGTGAACTGGTCGGAAAGTATCGCCGATTGTGCTGCTAACTGCTCGTTGGTCTTTCGCTCCGTTGTTCGGAGATCTTCACGGCACACCCCTATTGGAAAACTCCAATATAAACAGCGTATTATGGATATTGGTAAACAATATCTTTTTATTGTATTGCAATACAATATAGACAGTGTATTGGAAAACATTACATTTATTGTATTGTATTACAATAAGGATTTGTTATGGGATTCCAATATCCATAATACGCTGAAAATATTGGAATCCAATACCGTATAAACCCTTATTGGATCCCCATGTGTCGTATGGGGATCCAATAAGGGTTTATGATTCCAATATACTCAGCGTATTATGGATATTGGAATCCAATATATTATATCGGCTACCAATAAAACTATAAACGAGTTGGAATATCACGTTCAGCGCAACATTTCTCTGCAACGCAGCCTCTTCTTGTGTGTATTTCTGAGTGATAAATTAAAAAAAATGTTGCTGTTGTGAAATTGTGAATAAAGAAGCAAAACACTGGACTTATCCATACCAAATATATTTAACATATTCCTGAACTGGAGGATCTGGCATTTACTGCAAAAGAAAGTTAATTGTTTAGGACTCTCATTCAAAAACTTGATGTTTGAAAACAGAATGTGAAATCCTCACCTTAATGAAAACAGCACCTGCTAGCTGTAGCCATATAGAAACTGCAAAATAAAAATTTGTGATTAGTTCGCGACAAGTAGCAATCCTTCACCAAGCGGGTAGACTCAAAATTACGTCTGCGTTTGATTGTGGAAAAATAAGCTTCAATCCCACTGCCACAGGTCATTCTGAGCTCGGTCAATTAAATATACGTATCCGCTCGTCTGGCTTCACTATTCCTGCTTCGCACCTAACTAGAGTATCTGGAATGCTCACCTTTGAGGAAAAACGAACTGGTGCTTGCTTGCTTGTAGGCCGTGGAAACTGGAAGAGAGATTTGCGGTTAGTTGCGTCCAAGTAGCAGTTACTTTGAGTAGCCACGTAAAGTACACTAAGTCTGAAAGATTCAAAATTACATGCGCGGGATATAGATATCCTCTTGCGACGTAACTGGGCACGTGTCAATGTCGCCCGCTTGTATTACAGAAAACTAAGCTTCCATGCAGGAGCTCCCAGTCGTTCGGCTTCAGTATTCCTGCTTCGGGAATCTGGAATTCTTACCTTTGAAGAAAAGCAAACTGGGACCTGCTGGCTCTTAGGCTGTAGAAACTGCCAGAAAGATTTGCGATTAGCTGCGTCCAAGTATCAATTTCTTTGACCAGCCACCTACAGCACACTAAGCCGGATAAATTCAAAATTACATGTGCGTGACATAATATGCCTCTTGTGACAAAACTGGGCACACGTTTTGTCGCCTACAGCAACACTGAAGCCAGACAGACAAGTGGTACGGCACCTTTAATTGACGGAGCTCATAACGAGTAGGGACGCTTTCACTGAAGCTTGTTTTGCTGCAATACACACGTGTATTGCAGCAAAACAAGCTTCAGTGAAAGCGTCCCCAGTCGTTCTGTCAATTAAATATGCCGTACCGCTTGTCTGGCTTCAGTATTGCTGCTTCAGAGCAATCTAGAAAATCTAGAATCCTCACCTTTGAACGAGAACGAACTGGCGCCGGCTGGCTTGTAAGCCATGGAAACTGCAAGAGAGGTTTGCGATTAGTTACGTCCAAGTAACAATTTTTTTGGGTAGCCACCTACAGCACACTCAAAATTACATGCACGGGACACAGATGCCTCATGCGACGGAACTCCCTTCGTCCTTGTTTTCTGTTAACTCTGCTCACCTTCACCACTCGCCTCCAATTTCTGCGCTACTTCTTTAATCTCGATTCCCTGGTTCCCAAAGGCCATGCCATGGCTTGCGCCAGTCACGGATCTGTCAGCTCTGCGACTGGCGCTATTGTGGCAAAGACGCCACAGCACCCGGCGCTTGATGTGCTCTTTCAATATTTTGAGCACGGCTCAAAACAGGTGGATGGGTGTCTGGTATGCCCTTTGCTTATTTGCGGATCGTTCCGAATCGGAGGGTAGGCGCTTCTGCGACCTGGGCGCATGCTCGGTATTTTACAATAGTTGAAACCGAACTCTGCAGGAATCTTGAAACAAAACAAACATAATGTGCACGCCAAAAGGCATAGCAAATGAAACACCCACCATCTATCTATTTTCGTTTCTTGTCCGCAAGAAGCTGTCATATATGTAGCCTCCCTTGCTTAAGCCGTTCCTCCCTAGGGTCCCGGTTGGGTCTCGTCCTGATGAATCGTCGGTGGAGACCTGAGGAGCGGTCAACATCAGATTAGACCTTTTTGAGACAGAACCATATACTTGCTGAGAGGAAGTACACCCAAACAAATCTCAGGCATGTCATTTATAGTGCGTTTTAAATTGAGACGAATGATGTAAAATGAGACGTCAATACTGACGCACCCCTTTTGCGAACCCAAAATTTTGAAGGCCTTGTCCCGCTCGCTAGGGGGACAAGGCACATGAATCCCGGCATGTGGATGAAATTTTTACCTTAACATCCCGACTCAATGCCCATCCCTGAATATTCGACCACCACACTTTTAGAAAAAAAAATATTTTTTTTTAGAAAACACGGAGTCATCTACCACCTTTACAAACGCCTGAACCAAGCATACTCGTACCGTGGCTTGTTTGCTCAGTGCCGCTCCCTAGTTAATGCGGGCCGACAATGTTGTGTTTTTTTTTTTTTTTCAAATGGAACCCACATTCTTAGTTTTGGTTTGTCTTGTAGAAGCAGGTGGATACTTTTATAAAGCTTCCTCCCTATGCGCTTCCGAGTCAACATTTTTGCAATGGACAACCCCCGGGCTTTGATTTTGCGCTCCTTGATGAATGCTGAAACTCATATAGGTGGGCAATAGCTCGCCTTGAAAATACTTGCTTTTGGTGGCCGAGAACAAACTCGTATTCCTGATTGGCACCCACTTGCTGCCAAGAATTGCTGCACATATCCTAAAGATTAGTCTAACACAGATGCTTTGGCCGGACAGAGACACAAAAGCCTGAAACAAGACCACTATACAGACAGGAAATAGGGTGTCTGTGAGGAATGAAACAAACAACTCAGATAGACATCAATCACTCACCTTGAAAACACTTGCCATGCGCGGCAAAAAACAAACTTCTGGCCTTGATTGGCTGGTTCTTGCCACCAAGACCTGCATGTGTAAGAAAGAACCCGGTCTTAATTAAACTTGGGTGCTTTTGCAGAAGAGAGACAACAAAATACTAGTGCAAGACCACTACACATAGGTTATGGCATTCAAGAGGAATGAAATACAAAACTCATATAGGCGGGCAATAGCTCACCTTGAAAATACTTGCTCTCGGTGGCCGAGAACAAACTCGTGTTCCTGATTGGAAGCCATTTGCTGCAAAGAATACCTGTAGATATCCTAAACAACCCAGTCTTAGTGTAACACAGATGCTTTGGCCGGACAGAATACAAAAGTCTGATACAAACCACAAAAAGCAGGAAATAGTGTCTGCGAGAGATGAAAAAAGACCCAAGTGGAGAGACTCGTTCTGTTTCACGTTAGTCAAATAGTGTAGCTCATTTTGCTAAAACGATGCATATTTGCTAAAAAAAGTATCTATATTTTGCCCCATTTAGCAGAGTTTACTGCCAAGGGTACCTGCACACCAGAATAAGTCAGAATTAGTCAGTTTTTTTTTCTTCTTTTGATGAGCGACAACAGAATCCTAAACAGGTGATGAAACAAAATATGAACCCAGCAAGACAGGCTAGTTTGCCTTGATGCAAGCACAGTGCCTCGGCCAACCAAATGAGGTTCTATTCTTTATCACTTGTCATTTTTGGTGGGAATAGTAAAGTAAATGAAAATAAGGCAACCTCTCTTCTAGCCGACAGCTGCAAACAAAATTCATATACCTCGATGAACGACCTGGAAATAAAATTGGGTGGTGACCAAGTGGTTTAAGGTGTCAAATTTCAAACTTACAGAATGTAGTTTTGGTTTAAGTCCTCCTGGTGTATATTTTTATTCTTATAACTATATTTACATTGTTTTTTTGTATTTTTGAGGCACAAGTACTTAATTTATACGCTAATTCACCTTTAGAAGCGTTTTAATTACACTCCATGCCTTTCTAGTGCTCGTAATTGATTCTTGGTGAAAGCGGTCTTAAATTTTTCCTTTCTTGCTGTCGCTGCTGCTTGCTTTCTCACCTTTAGAATGCTGACAACTTGACACAAAAGTAATGAAAAATGTGTTTAAAATGTCATGAAGATCAGCATTTCCAAGCTGTACCCCTGCTTCATGCCCCGACCATGCCACCATACCATAGCCGAGTGCAGTGACAAATGGTCCCAGGTTTGTCACCCGACCGTTTTTTGGGCTTACGGTGTGGCGCGACTCATGAAGCACCTATGCTTCGCGATGGAGCCAGTGAGCGAGGTGTGACACACTAGAGCTGTGCAAGCCACAGCTTTACAGCCTGCAAAGCGTGGGAAGATCCCTCTCCCTTTGCAGAGCTGGCATTAGCTCACCGAGAAGCTATTGCAAGCACTAGAAAGCCACAGAGTGTGAATAAAAGCGCTTCTGAAAATGAATTAGTGTGTAAATTATGCATCTATAGACCGACACGCGGGCTTGACGTCACGGAGCTGCGGCGGCGCTGCGATCGCGCCGGAGCCGGGGGGTGTGGGCAAAAGCGCGCACGTTTCGCATGGGCGTCATAGCATTTCAGCATGCCGCGAAGCTGTGTTGCCGTTAATTGCACCGAAATGTACAAGAAAAGCAGCAGAGTGAGTCTCCACAAGTTCCCGGCAGACTCTGAAAGGCATAGAAGGTGGATAATATCCGTGGATCGAAAAGTATGGTCGCCTCGCGCGAACGACCGTTTGTGCAGCAAACACGTTCTTGAAGGCAAGTGCGGCTTCCATTTCAATCTCCGTCCCGAGGCTTGCTTATGTGCAGGGAAACCGTTGTCTGATCGAGACCACCCGGATTTTGTTCCCATGGTGTTCGCGCACAAAGCACCGGCCAAGCGCTCGTCGGAGGCTCGTTACGCCTGTGCTACCACCCAGCAGAAGGGGAGCGGCGACAGAACGGCAGTGTTGTAGGCGTTACCGAAAAAAAGTAACGAAATACGTTACTCGTTACTTGCAAATAAAAGGTACGCGCTACTGAGCTACGTTACCTAAAAATAAAAGGAACGCGTTACCGCTACCGATAAAAAGTAACGCACGTTACTTCTGATTCTGCGTTACTTATTTAAATTATGATTTAACACATTTTACGGTTTTGACGATACAGGTAATATATCAAGAAACATTATGTTCATGCAGAAACTGAAAATAATTACTTTATCTCTTGTTACGGTTTCACATAAATACTTACGAGAAAAAACGCACAGAAAATCATGGCTTGACGCCTAAAACACGTAAAAAATTGAAGTGTAATTTCTTTAAGACTTGGGAAGTAGTAACGAGTAACGTAACATAAGTACGTCACCCGTTACTGTGTCAAAAACGTAACGAGTGGGTTACTACGTTACTGAAAAAAGTAACGCCTTACCAACAACGCCTTGTGGTCATGAGGGCAGGGAAAATATCATACCTTGACTTGAAGACGCTGTGGGTATTTAATCAATGAATGAATACACACACTTCCGCGGACCCACAGGCTGCTGATCCCGCCGGCAGTGCGGAAACCAACTCGAAGTAATCGTAGACCTCGAGAGACGTGTACGCCTGCACCGTGTCGGCCGTGAACTGGCTTGGCGACAAAACAAAATAAACGACCACGTGAGCCATCGACGTCGGTGGCAGCAACTTTACGTCGGAAGTCCAGCAGGTCTTGTTTATACGGCGCACGGATCCTCGTAGTCAACGCCGTCCGCGCACAGTTTGTTTCGATACCGCTGCCGTTCAGGCTCGGGCAACGAGCTCAAATAGTCGGGCATAGCATACGACATACGTTGTGAGGAAATACGACGCACAAATAAAGATACAAGCGTCCCTACAACGTCAACAACGAGCGCACGCCATAGAGCGCAATGGCGAAAACACGGAGAGCCGAGCTGCTTTTGCCCACATAGCTACCGCGCATGCGCGGCCTTCCGGCCGTGTTGGTAAACAGAGACGCTCCGCGTGTCGGTCTATATGTTAAAACTTAAAAAAAAGTATATATGTATATATATCTATTTAAATACTAAAAAAGGCAAAAAAGGAAAAAAAATGTTTCCAGGTGGGCTTGCACCCAGAGCTCCACGGCCCTTGAATTCAGTTCCCTAAAGCCCGCTTCAGACAGAACAATTTCGCCCAGCAACTTCATGTCGCAACACCAGCAACACGGGCCGCCCGCGTTCACATGCAGCAACCAAATTGCTACGACTTGCCATCATCATCATAAAATTTTATTTTTCTTACAGTATTTAGACGCACAGTTATATCCTAAAAACATGTTTTTATATCTTTAAATTGCGCTGAGAATACTAACTCATCTTTTTGAAACAGTTTATTTTCAAAAATGATCCATTTCAAACCTGAACTAAGTCCTCAGTTCTCATCATCACGACCACAGGGGTGTCACGTGAAAATATTGCATTCCTGATTGGCTGCTGCCGCTTCAAACATCTCTGAGTAGTCAAAGTTGCTCGTCCGCTTCGAGCCGGACCCAATCTCAGCAATTCGTGTCGATCTAGGGAAAACTAGGGAACAACCCGCCAGCAGCCCCAAAATTGCTGGAAAGGTTGCCCCGTCTGAAGCGATCCTATACTCTGTTTCATACATAGAGTGCAACGCAGTCAAAGCTAGCGCACCGGTTTGCATTGCTGACCGTGCCTACGTTCGCATAAGATAGTGCGTCCCCTGCAAAAAATTTTTTAAAAGTCGGAAAATGTGCCTCCTCGGGGCTAGTAACTGATAGTGGCGTTATGATTTCAACGGAGCACAAATGTTTTTCAAGAAAAAGGAAAAGATAATGTAAACCACCTTAAATTGTTTTCGTGTTCATCCGTGTGGCAGCCGCTGTGGGTTTTCGGGTTGTGTGGCACTGGCTGGTTTTGAGAAGATGGCGTCTTATGTAGCAAGCTCAAGTACCTCTCCTGCTCGGATGTTTTCGAAGATTCGTTGTGCGAAAATCTTGAAAGAGTGCAAGCAGATGATCGCCAATGTGTACGGGAGTATTAGAACACATTCCCCGGAGAATTCGGTCGTGAAGTCCTGGAGACGGCCAGTAACGACACTGGAGTGTGCCCTGTACTGTCGCAAAGTGCAAGGCGCAGTGCCCATCTGGCAAGGTGGCGTCCCCGAAGCAAAGACCTCACAACGTGAAAGTTTCGAGCACGGGGACCGTCAAGCATGACGAGTTCACACAGAACGCCATTCGCCTGAAGGTGCATCGCAAGTGCTCCGAGAGGGAGATTCCTACCCTTGACAGCTATTTCAAAATAAACTGTACAGGCCACAACTATTGTCGATTAACGTTTTATTATAAATTTTGGGACAAGGCCGCTATCAGGGCGATTCCTCATTCCACGCTGCACGAAAGAAAATATAACTCGGTGCTGGAGGCAAATAACACTTACAAAGCGGCAGACCAGATGGTAGAAATCTGGCCTCTCGGCGACTTATAAATAAAAATCAAGAAGGAGGAACTGAAATATGCACTTCGTCAATGCGCACAATCTTGCACAAAAAGTATGTCTAAAAAAGAAAAAAAAAAAAATACCAAAAAGACTTTGCGCGTAAAATGGGTTCAAGCCACGGCCACCGAGACGTCAATATCGCCAGAGCAGCGCCTTCTACCACTCGTCTACGAAACGCGCGGAGTAACTTTTTCTATTTTTTCATGCGCACCACTTTAGTACCTTTGACAGCGTTGCACGCTAAGTATGAAACAGAGTATAAGACACCCTATTGTCTGGTACAGAGACCATTTATGAACGCTTGGGTTTTTAAACGATGTACTACACATTTTACAAAAAGAAAAAAAAAACATTGGGTGTTTAAACGTTGTACTACCCCTTTTTCAATAGAAAAAAGCAACAATAAAAAAAAAAAAAACATTTCAGAAGAAAAAGTTAAGGAAACGGAATGTACCATTATGTTCAGTGAAGTTTGGTGACAAGACTCGGGACTCGAGCAGGAATGCAGTTACCCTTGGTGTGACCCCATGAGACTGTCTTGCTGCCTTTGCTCGGGTTTATCTAACTGAAGTACCTGTGCGAAAAGTAGAACACATGTGCATAACACTCATTATTCACAAGAAAATTTGTCAATGTCCAAAATGACCCATGAAGAAAATTATGCGAGGAATTTTCAGGCTGCGTTGGCCGAGTCACCTCTCGTGGCCAATGTTTCATAGCAACTTTAATTGTAGTGAACAGTTATAGGGTATTTTACGAACAAAGTGCAATTTGGTTTTGTAGGAAACTATAACACACAAAACGACACTTGAATACAGTATGTTGAGGTACCTTTAAACAAACTCCAGGGTTTTATGGCGCCTCCTTCAGATACCTGATGTTGAACATGAAATATGTGCACCAAGGAGTGAGCAAACAGCGACTTCAGATTTGTCTCTAACACCAGCGACATGTTGACAAGGAGTGCAACGTGTAGAAGGTCGTCTAGAAGTGTGCCAAAATGAAAAAGCAAGATGTAATGATACCAGAATAAGATCACACCAACGAGGCACCATTGTGGTGAGACAATCTACGATGTAGAGACAGTAATCGGGAGTCAACCGACGTACGGCCGCGATTTACTTTGCGGCGACTAAAATGAAACATGGCAAAAAAAAAATTTGAAAATTAGAAAACGCGTTTTTTTTTTTTTTACATTAATTGTTGAGCGCAGCCGGTAGCAGAGCAGTTGGGCGGCGTCACGAAAATCTGACAGACTCGCTAGCTTTTCTCAACTTCGTACGGCGCCAGTCGGCACCACAGATGAATGGTCGGTACTCTTAGTCTACCAGGGAAGAAAAAAGTACGAGCTCAGAGCCCAGCGTCGATCGCGACTTTCGTAAAGAGAAGCTCCGGTAACACTTCGGCGACTCGTGAGCGTTTAACAACGCCTCTTCGAACGAGCCCACGAATCCAACACGTCGAACGGTTTGCGCCGGTAAGCACGCTGGGAGCCAGGGGGCTGGAGGTTGAATATCCGAAAGAGACGAGGCGCTGGTTTCTACGTCTATTTCGCACACGAGATAACAAGCCGAGTGATAGCTAGCCGAGTGTAAACACTGACTGAAGTTACATCAGAGTACACGCAGTCGAAATGACGTCTGCAACAGAGCACAGCCAGACGCTTTCAGCAGGGGACGCATGCGTTCAAATAAGCTGCGATTTCAAAACATCATGTATCCCTTCTGTCCTTCAGTGTTCACTTTCTGTGTATACCAAAGCACTCAATGCTGCAAGTAATAAAGTACCTTTCGAAGCGATTGGAAGTGCGTTGGTTTCACTTGGAATCCACAAGCAAAGTGCGCGACGAACTTGACGAGCCGTTATCCGTCGGTCCCGCCATCGCCGCTGGCCGCTGTCTCGCCGTCTCGCTGTCTCGCCGGGTTGGCGCGGTCGCGGTCGCTGCGCAATGGCGTAATCTCGGCGGCTTGGCTAGGCTTGGCTGGATCGGCGGATTCGGCCACTCGCGGCTCGCTCGGCTCGCCTCCCTTCGGAATTCGAACTGCCTCCGAAGCTCGAGCGCTCGAGCTTTCGCGCGCGCGGGTTGACGATGGAAACTTTTCTCATAAAACGAGTCTGTAACGTATCGTTTGATGGCGCAAATGCACGTATTTTTCCCGTCGTTTTTTACAGTGTGTGAATCTTGCGAAACAGGCGACGAAGAGTGGTGGGTGAAATGTGCTCGTGTGTGGTTATGGTGTACTAGTGTGGTTGTGGATTTTGTGTACGACGTAGGATTACCCAGAAAGGTGGGTCAATATCGATAAATGTGCGGGTAAGAAGCACGTGACCTGTCAAGCCCATTAATCCTCATTATTTTATCGTGCGAACTGACATTGTCACGTATCGCGTTCGATTTGGGTTTCAACATCGGTAACCTAACTTTTGTTGCATTAAAACTGCAATAAACATTTGTTTGAAAACGATCACTCCAATGAGCACGTCGTTATTGGGCTTTCTCATTGAAAGGTAGGTCGCGGGTGTCCCAGCTAGTTATTCTGAATGGTTTGGTGGTTGTCTAGCATTTCAAGCGTTCGAGGCTGTGTGTACTGTGTGCCGTACGTACACTTGCGCTTTCGATCAATGTGAATCTGTTTGCAACGCGGAACGTTTGTGTTCTGTGTGTATCCACCTCCAATATCGTTCTCTCTCGTATTGCCGTATGGTAACTTCTGCTGTTCTACGATATCATTCACGCGATGTCGTATATGTGGGCGTACCGATATCCACATGTTGCTTCACGGGCGATCAATACTGTGTTACGTATCCTCTTAGTCCGCGGTATATGCCGACGTAATTCATGTTGGTAACTTGGAATTCGTTCTGAGATTTATCCACGCGATATTGTATTCTCCTTTGGGCCCGTGATCGACGACCGATATTTATATATCGTGTGGCCGCACAGTATGTCCATGTCGGTCACCAATATGCACGCGGTGTCGTATTCTATTCCAATAACCGTAAGTTCTGTCGGGATATTGTGCTTCGATATCGTGTTGTATACCAATAACCGCAAGTTATATCGGGATATTGTGCTCCAATATCCTGTTGTATACCAATAACCACATACTATATCGGGATATTGTGCTCCGATATGAATTCCCATCGTGCGTATTGGGTTAATCGGATAACAATAAGTTTTTATTGGTTTCCATCAACTTCATTGGAATACAATATTTCCAATAAGCCGAGTTCATATTGGCCTTTTTCAATAGGGACTCTAAGAAAAAAGGGAGGAGAAAGGTAGCAAAAGCGACTGTTCCTCCTTGTTGCGGACAAGTTGCCCAGAGAAGGGAGGAACGGCAGTTCAGATGAAAGGAGGAGGGCGAGTTCCTCCTTGTTCAGTTGGCGCAGGGGTAGAACATCGCGCTAGTGACCAAGTAGTCGACGGTTCAATTCCCAGAAGAGTGTTCTTTTTTTTTTTGTAAAGTTTTTTTTTTTATTTTTGTTTACCAAAACACATATAAACAAACCCAGACCGATGAAAGGAAAATTAAAGTCCTTATTATTCTCCGAGACGTTTTCCTCCTCCAGGCAGACCGGAGAAAGCTTTCGCCCTCCCGACCCATCTTCTTTCGGTTTCGTTTTTCGAGAACATCGCGCACGTTGTTTAATAAATTAATGTTGAGTTGATTGAGCTTCAGCGGCAGCGAAGGCCGCCTGTAATTCCGTCTTCTAGTCCAAACGTGCAGAACATTTCGGTTGCATTGACGTTTTTACCACTAATTTTATCAAACGAGCTAACGAACCCGCTAGAAACAGCGAAGTTCCGGAGCAGTGCCAGCAGCGCTACATACACTGGGTAAGACGGCCGTCTCCAATTTGCGAGACACACGCGGAACTACAGCAGCGAAACCACGAGGAACTGTTTCGACGTTTTCGACGTTATGGAAATCGCGGGAACTGCGTCCAAGGAAGGCAGGTTTTCCTGCCGGCTGCCTGGGTGCCTTCCGTGCTGAGTTCGGTTCCGTTGTCCCGTGCCGAGTGCCAACCGGCGTTCAACGTGATTCTTCTGCGTGTCAGCAACATCGTCAACGTGGTTCTGTATTTCTTCGTGTCAGCGACATCGTGATGGCAGTGTTGTGGGTTGTGAACAGAAGACTGGAATTATCGCCGATGTGACCGTGTGTTCGCGTATCAGTGGTGTAACAACAAGATGAGATGACGTAAACTGTCGGGCATTGATGCCGCTTGTCGGGCCGTTATCGGAGGGGCCGGAGTGTCGCAGGATGACATTCCGCTTTACATTAAAGAGTTTAAAACCACTTGAGGGATTAGGTGCAGTCGATCGACGTGTGGATAGTCATGTTGGAACGCTGGTCTGAACGGTAAGCTCCTATCGTACAGTGGCCAATGTGACTGTCGGTCCCCGAGAGCGATTGCGCTTTGGGGAAAAGACAACACTACGAAAGTATGAGGGAAAGTACGTATATTTATAATGGAAGTTTAGCATAAAAAAAAAAAAAAAAACAGGCAAAATCGAAAAAAAAAAAAAAACGCTATCCTTTATTTTACTGTTTAAATATATTACGGTTCCTGCAGAAACTGCCCTCTAAGCGGCGCGCTGGGATGAGCGCTAGAAGTTTTCGAGCTCGCAACGGCGCAGCTCCGTACACTTAACAGTTGTCGCAAGTCACGGCTTTGACTGCATTCAAGTTGATCGAAAAGCGATTTCTGTGCCCGTGAAGCATCACTTCCAGCTGAGTGGATATCTGCTCTACAGAGATTAACTCAAGACGGCAATTGCAGCTTTGCGCGAACAGCACAAATAGAAAAACGAACACTACAATATAAATACTGGCTACGAAGGGCCATGCGGGAAAACAAACTCATGGCTTGGAACCACATTGGAGCGGCTCAATTTATTGGCTTTCAAATAATTATGGCATGATCGAGCGTCTTTTTTTTAATAAGAGATTCATCCCCTGAGCCATTAAAAATAGCTTCAGATGTATGACATTGCTGTAAAAAAATAAGCATGTTCGGAATATTTTTTTTTTGCTTAGGGAGTCACCGAAAAATTCCGTACGTTCAAAACGACCACTATAAAAGACGGAAACGCAGGGCTCGGTAGTAGTGATTGGGGTAGTGTGTTGTATTGATGTTTGTATGTGCGATGCCTGTGTATGCGTTCAATATATGTTGACCTGATGTTTGTAGTGTGCGCAACGTGTCTACATGTGTTAGAGATTCCGAAGAAAAAAAACGCAATTGCGGCGTAAGGAAATAAAAATATTTTTTTGTAAAACATGAATTGGGCGGTACCTAGCGCCACCTAGCATAGCTACGTGCGATTACTCTGCTTGACCCTGCCATCTGGTGGCAAGCGATTTAACATCCTTTTACGCTACGCGGCTACGCCATAATTTCGTGTTATCGTGCTGAGATAAGCCAAGAGGTTGCTTCGGATTTGCTTTTTTTTTGAGAGCGGCTTTTGGTTTTGCGGGCGAATGATTTTCACTCCTCCGTGATGTGCGGTTGACGCAACGGTTGACGAAGGAATTGTGGCTCGAGGAATAGCAAAGGTAGGACATAAAGTGCGCGAACTGAGTGCCGGTTGTCTCCGTTGAACATCGCAGTGCTGACGATGAGAAGACTGAGTGACTGCATGCTTTCGAAACGTAAGTTTCTTTACCTGCAGGGGTAAAGAAACTTCGGAAATAAATACAGTTCGCGGAAAGCTCGTGTTACGTTTTTATTTCCTGCTCCTCTCGCTTCGTGCAATAGACTTAGTGTTCTCGTTAAGCCTTACCGAGCTCGATTTGCTCGATTCGTGGCCGCCATAATGAGATGCAGTCGACGGAGGAACTTTTCCTCCCCTGCTTAAGGGACGAAGGTTTCTCCCTTTCTGAAGGAACATATGTGTCAAGAGCGTTCCTCCCTTTAGGGAGGACTATACTGACCCTTTTTTCTAAGAGTGCACTGATTAAAACTAGTTTGCAGACAGGAGAGTTCCTCGGATATCTTGAGCATTCCTCTTTTCAGATCCACACTTGCCTGTTTTATATCATGATAATCCAGATTGCCAGAGATTGTATCAGCCGCAGGTGCAGTGTGAGAGACGCTGCACCTTACTTTGTAGTGCCATACAATTTCCCTCCTGAACACTGACAACTGGCACCTAGGGCAGGACACGGTGTGGAAAATGCACTGCTTGTAGTGTTCCAGGAGCCTAGAAGTCGGACCCTTGAAGTGACAACCATTGGGTGCATTCCAGCAGGATACCTGGGGAAAGAATACATCGTACATAAAGATTAATTCAGGGAGAGTTGAAGAAAAAAAATGACGCTCTTGCTGAAAAAGTGAGCACCTAAGAAAGTAACGCCAAACACACATCACCGGCAACGACGAGGCTAGCGCTTCTCGGACTAATCGGACCTGCTGTTGGAAGCTCGCCGAATCTCCGAAACTAAATTTCGTTCTCTTTTTTTTTTTTTTCGTTTCTCGCGTGATTACGTGGAAATGTGATAGTAAATACAGATATATATAGATATATATATATATAACGTTAGGGATAGTAAGTTACAATAGCTTATAGTTCCTACCTCTCGTGTTCTTTATATCACGTGGCAGTTTCTTTTTTTTAATATTTGGCGGGATAACTGGCAGCGTCAGTAGTTGTGTAAATTGCCTCATCGGACGGTCTTGTGTGCCCAATAAAGCGATAGGCGGTAGGAAGGTCACTCGGTGGGGCATCTACCAGCTTTGTTTAGGTTAGCTGAGGCACCGGCAGCCGGGAGGTGGGCAGGCTTTTCTTAGATTCCGGCGGGAGATGAGTCGCAAAGAATGAAAGGGTAAGGGGGAAGCGGAGTTGATATATTGTGAAGAGTACATTAGAGACCGACTGGGAGAGCTTAGCTGACGGGGTGGAGGGTAGCTTCCCTTGCGATCCTTGTGAGAATCTTGAGGTCGGTTCCACGAGGGTAGAAGGAGAGTGGCGGCTAAGTTTGAGGGGCTTAAGGGAAAGTTCAAGAAAGAGAAAGATAAGCGGGCTGTACTCGAGATGCAGATCAAAGAGCTGAACAATGAGCTCAGGCAGGAACGGGAAAAGTGGGCCGAGCTCGACAATCTAGGGGCAGGTTTTAAGAGGGTAAAAAGAAACTGGGCGGTTAAGTTGGAGGAATTAAAAGTCGTGCAGGCGAAACTTAAAGAAGTCATGAAACGCTTTTCCAACATTTTTCTGTTTAACTTTCTTCCTCAACTCCTAAATCGCGCATTCTACCAAACATTTCAAGAAGACGGAAAGGGGGAGTCTCCACTCGCTCGGACTCTCGTGTCTGTAATCCGGACACATCCATTCTCCCCGAGCAGTGTGCTTTGATGGGCTAGTTGGTTCATGACTGAATGGAACAGCTCGGAACATAGGACAGAAAGAAAAGGACAACACGAGCGCTCGTGTTGTCCTGTTCTTTCTGTCCTATGTTCCGCGCTGTTCCATTTAGCCATTCTCCCCCTAGAAGATTAGCCCGTCGTTCAAAATTCAAACAAAAGTTGTTTTCCCCACCCCGTTCACCCCGAAGCTGACAGTGCTGTGGAAGCTACGTGCTCCTTGTGCCAGCCACACTTTTGCAACGTGATCTCGCTCTCTCGCGCATACCCACGCGCAGAGAATGAAGTCAGGTGATGACAGGGGGGCGGCTGATTGGTCCGGCAAGCGCGTAGCTTCCAGCACAATGTCGGTTTAGGGGTGAAGAAAATAAGTGAGGTCCGGTATCGTGTGTCGTGCGTTAGGAGTCGGTGACGCGCTGCGGGGTCCGCGGATGTATCCCAGTGAAAAGGCAGAGAGCTTACGAAGGGAAGGCGGTACGATATAGTCCGCAGCGTTTTCAAATTTTGTACCAAAATCAGGCCTTTGACTTTCTACCTTTTTTCTTTTGGCCCACTGAACGATGTGCTATTAGTGAAATCCCAATATAAATTGATTTATTCCAGCCCAACATTTCTTTCATGGGCCCTTTAACAGAAAGAGAAAAAAGCGAAAGGTGCTAGAGGAGGCCTGGAAAGGGCAGCTGGAGGAGGTGAAGGCGACGCAAAAATCCAACAAAAATAAACATGAAGCAATAGAATGGCGACTGGAGGTCAGGTCAACGAAGGAGAAGGAAGGGCGAGAGGCAGTGGAAAAGGAGCTAGAAAGGGTGGGATGTGACATGCAGGAAATGAAAAGACATGGGACAGAGGGAGAATAAAGTGATGCAGTGCCGCTTGTAGAGATCGAGAGGCTAGAGGACGGATACACTAGTCTGACGGCAAAGGCGGCGGGGCGTTGTACTGTACGGTGGTGCAACGCAGACCCCTACTCCGACAGCTGCCAAACCTGCGATGCAGGAAAAACAAAAGGGAACGGCGCAAAGGCAGCTCTAATATGACTAGGAGCACAGCGGGGATCACCAGCAATGTCGGGGAAGATGGGAGGGTAAGAGATGCAGCCTTACCAGGCAGGGGGACTAAGGAGGTGATGGACACGGCAGAATACATGGTGACTCTGGACAAGGGGGAGGAAAACCTTGTTGTGGTACTTGCGGTATTGAATGACGTCCTAGGTAGAAGGGGAAGGGACCTGGCCACACATATCGAGGGTATGTGAAGCAGATGAGGGACATAACCTTTGGGATGGTGCACCGGAGGTCAGGGGACGAGGAGTAGGTACAAAGAGAGCAGCCCAGGCGGCTAACAAGACTATCGTGAGACTGAGCTCTAAGAACTAGTATCAGGTCATGAATGTGAACAGGGTGGTATAATATATAATAGGAGAGCCCGATCCACCCGTTCAGCCGAGACGGCATCCACTATGAATGGGGAACTGACGTGGACGAGGATGGGGCGGAGGATTGGTTGTATGGCAAAGGCTTTTTTAGGAGCCGACAGAGCTCACCGGTAGCTGAAAGTTCAAATGCAAAGAGGAAGGGTGGCAAGAAGCCTCGCAAAAAAAAGAGAAATAAGACGCAGCTCAATGTAAAATTGATAATCAATTTATAAACATGCAGGGGAGATATAAATATAATGTAATGGGAAGATATTGTGCAACAAAAAACTGATAAAGATTTTGTTGTGTATGAATTGGCGGAGACGCATCTTAGAGATATGGAGGAACCACCCTACTTGGCAGGTTATTTTCGGGTGGAATGCAATCGATGTGAACTTGAACGGAAAGGAAGCGGACTGGGAGTGCTAGTAAAAGGACAGGGCTGGGAAATATTGTTGGAAGGTGCAGATAACATATGTGGTTAAAAGGTAATACAAATTTAGACATGCTCATAGCATTTGTATATGTGAAAACAGGAACTGATTAAAGAGAGGAAAATACACAGCATTTGACGTCTATTTACAAAGGTGTTGGAGAAATTGGCCCTAATCGGGAAATAGCTATTTTAAAAGATATGATTGCACACTTAGAAAACTTCGACGGATATACAGATTTCACAAGGAGGCTGCTACAAGAATTTTGCGATACTCTTGATCTAGCGCTTGTTAACGAAGAAGTAAAATTCGGTGGAAAAATAACATGGGAAAAAAACAATTTGGATTCAACAATCGATTACTGTTTGATGTCTAGTAAATTGTATAACAGATTAAGAAGCACGGAGCAGGATGAGGAAGACACGAAAAGCTTAAAAAGTGATCATAAACGCCTTAAAATAAAGTTTGGTACAGCAGAACCTGAGACACAAATTCTTGAACAAGAAAATATATCGATTCTAAACGGTGCCCAACTACAATAAGTATCAAAACGAATCGAGACTGTAGTATTTAGACAACTGGAGAAATAATGGACATATGAGAATTTATTAAGCACTTTTAAAAGAGTGTTCGAGAAGTTCAAAAATCAAACAAAGAGAAAGAAGGAGGAAACATACACCAAAAAGCTGGTAGGACAGTGAAGTTAAGGCAGCCGTAGTGAGGCGACAACAGGTTATAAGGGAACACAGATGGGCGAAGAAAAGGGGGGACACATCCGCTTAGGTAGCATCGAAATGGAATACATTCCAGGAATGAAAAAGAGAGGAATCTGTTTTTATCCAGGCCAAGATTGATAGAGCTGAAGTGCAGTAAATGGTGGATTTAAACCAAAATGATCGGAAAGATGCAAAAAGGTGCTAATCTAGGAGCCCATCAATGCGCAGGGGAGAACAACAGAAGGGCTCCATTGTTCATTGACCGCGCGCGAAGGCACGAGGGGATAAGTGTAGAGTGCGAGGAGGCAAGGGAATTTATTAGACAAGCAATCGAGGCAACATCAGCATTTGCAGAACTTGAACCGAACGAGAACACTAACGAGACAACTGAGACGACCACGGGGAAATAGAAAAGAGCAGAAAGCAGAATAACTGCTGGAAAGGCGACAGGCCCAGATGGCCTAGGAATGAGACTAGTCAAGACACTAGGAACAACGAAAAAATTAAAGTTAAGACAGGCAACTGTTTAAATATTAAGGGGGTTGGGCAGGGGTGAAATACCCAATGATTGGAAACTAAGCAGAATGAAATGATTATATAAGAACAAGAAAATTAACGATGACATAAATTCATACTGCCCAATAAGAGAAACTTCAGTCCTGTACAGATTAGCGATGGAGATACTAAAATAATAATAGAAGAATGGGCAGAAAATATATTAGATGAACTACAGAACGGGTTCCAAAAAGAGAGACGATTAGGTGATAACTTATTTATCACTCAATGTATAGAGGTGGCACAGGTGAGTACAAAACCGTTATCAGTAGCCTTCCTAGACATTAAAGAAAGGTAGGACTATGTAAGTCAGAAAAAAACTCTGGGTACAGTTGAGAAAGTATAAGTTAGGCGCACATAAATTTAGGCTGTTACAGCAGGTATAAACAAATAATAAGGTTGTTATAACATAGGAAACAGAAATAGCTGAACCGGCCGAATTAAAAAGAGTACTTAGGCAAGATCGTCCCCCATCACCTCTTATTTTTATAATATTTGTCAGTAGAATGGAAAAGAAATTAAACAAGTGCAAGTTTGGTTTTGATCTGTCACATATAGAGAGAGGGAGAGAAGTAAACCAATTTATGTGAGGAATGTTCTACGCAGGCGACATCGTACTGTTAAAAGATAGCCGGGGTATGTTACAGGAGCTGATTAAGATCTGTGGAGAGGAAGGAGACTATGGGCCTGGGATTCAGTACCCACAAGTCGGGGATAATTGTTTATAACGATGAGAATGGGGGACCCACTGAAAATTCGTCATTTTAATAAAACACTTAGGGAAGTATAAATACCAAGGAGGTTAGCTGAGTGAGGGAAAACAATACTTAGAAGAGCAGGAAGAAAATGTGCTAAAACACGAAAACGGAATAGAGCAGTTATGAAGCAAAAGACTCTATGGGGCTACAATAGACATAAGTTGTTAGGGGGATACAAAAACGAGTTATGGTGCCGGGCTTGTTTTTTTAGCCATGCGGTATTATGCATGGAAATCTGAGGTCCAGTCGTGCTTCGATACCCGGCAGAGGAGCGTGGTCAGACTGGCACTGGGGGCACATGGGAATACACCGAATGAGGAGTGCAGGGAGACATGTGCTGGGCATCTTTCGGGGTCAAGAGAGGCGGTCAGTTTGTTGAAATTCTAACAAAGGCTAGACACAATTGAGGGTGAATGATGGACGAGAAAGGTATATAAGTATCTATACATGAGAAGTTTGAACACTAAATGGACAAACCAAATTCGAAAACTGAAACTCAAATACTTACGGTCAAGTGATGGGGCAGAGCAGACTACCTGTGTGAAGAGGGAAGTATAAGAAGTCCAGAAAAAGACGAGGGAGTAAAGAATGTAGAGAAAACTAGCTTTAGCTATGTACTTGGGACGAAAACAAACAAAAAAATAAGGAAGCAACATTGGTGATAATTCACGGGGGAGCTCGTTGTTATTCGAGGTTAGAACGGGAGTATAGAAAACCAGGACATATAGGACGGAGTATGAGAAACTGGATACGAGGTGTGCCGCATGCCAAGGTGAAGACGAGACAATAGAACATGTGGTGTTGAGGTGCAGAGGGCTTTCTCGCACCCCCCCCCCCCCCCCCCCCCCCCGGGTGGGCGACAAATTTGGCCGGAACGCAGGAGTTTGCAGACCACAGCGTTAATTCCTGCCAAATCCATCGAATCCGTCGAAAAATGAATAATAAGTGCATTTTAATAACAAAGAGGGGACTGGAAGACTGTGGAAATCATCTAAAGGGAATTGAATGGCGTACAACTAACTGACATAGCTGGGGACAGGGACAGAGGAAAATTAAGATTCCCTCCCGCGTGCCTCCTGCCTAAAGTCAACACCCAGCCTCCCAGTAGGCCCGGTTTGGGGATAGCGCCGACTAGGTTTGACATGAGAACAATTGTCGACCCCTCGTCAAGGAAAAGAGGGGGGGGGGGGAGGTGATGTCCCACACCGCCTGGTGAAAGTCATCCTGGTGATATCCCACACCGCCTGGTGATAGTTACGAAATTGCAGAGGGTAAGAAATCGACGAAGAAAAGAAATCATACTTTTCGTTCTTAACCTCTAGGCTAGGTGGCGCAAGCTACCGCCGGATATAAAATTTACAGCCGTTAGCATCCATTCATTCTTATGCGGCGCGCATGTTTATTTCTTGCAAAGAGGTTGCGATGATGTCAAAACACCTAGTTTTATTGGCTGATTGAAAAAAAAAAACAGTGGGTAGGCCTTAAGGTATCTTGGTCTACCGACTATCCATTCAATCAAAGCCAATCAAAGCTCGGCGTCGTTCTGACTTCACCGGAACTTCTGCGCTGGAAGCAGAGGACTCGCTCTCTGCACAGCTCTGACGCTCTACACGCTGGCTTAAAAAAGATCGACTTAAAAAAAAGAATGATCTATAATTGAGACCCGACACTGCTAAACGCTTTCACCGTTGTTGTTTACACTTATTGTGGAGAAAAAATGGCGAAAGAAATGACGAGTTGGGATGTAAATTGGCCAAATAAAAAAAGGTTTTTTTAAATTACGAATTTTTTAAAGTCACAGTCTGAAGTGCAGTCGGCTATTCAAGGGTTTATAAAGTAACAACACTATATCGATGTTTGCTCAAACGTAATCTCAAGATGTTCTTACCGTGCTTTTTTCTATGTAGCCACCCGAAATATTGAGTCGAACAATGTCATCGTCGTTGAAGGGATCGTCATCGAGCGGGCAAGACCCCCCTTGCCTCGCGGACTCCTCGTGACATTCCAAGCAGAGCGTGTGGGCACAGGGCATTCTGACCGCTTTCTTCGACAGCAGGCCACAGAGGGCGCATGCGCTGTGTGCGACGAAGGACTCTTGGAAGAAGAGGGGCCTCCAGTCCAGAGCATCGGAGAATCCGGACATGCAGAGGGACCCCATCTTCTAGAGAGGAGCGTAACAACTGCTCCCAAGTTCGTCTTCGGCGGTTAGGTGGAACCTTCGAAATAGAAGCGAAATTCGCGTTAGTTCCGGGAGACGACTTTTCGGGTAATGTTGGAGCTACATTCAAAATATATCCGATCTGTGGATCGCAAAACTACAAGTTTTCATTCTTTATGTAAATCGTTTTCGTGCCTCGGCTTCCATGTTGAAATACGGCGCAATTGAGTTGGGCGACAAAGAATGAAGTAAATAATTTAGACATAACTATAATTAAAAAGAATTATGTCAGGAGCAAAGAGAAAACTAGTGACACGAGTCCCTTAAAGTTTTGCGCATCGCAATCAGAAAATAAATTGGTTCGGTGTTTTGCCCCAAACCAGCAACGCCAGAATTCAACATGGCTACACTCACAAAAACGGTCGATATTTTTATTTACATTTATTGGAGATGCAAATAAAAACAAACACAGTTGTAAGGTAATTAATTGCAGATTATGACCGGTTTGACATTACTCCCAAGCAGTTTCGAATCCGTGATTTCTACTTCATTCACCAGACAATCACATACGGCTGAGTAGAGGAAGGCACGGGCTCACTCGCGGGAAAACTCGTGCAAAACATCTTTTTGCACGATTACCCATTCCATCACCTGTGAAATTGATATTGCTAGACTATATTTGTGAGTTGGAAATCAGCGATACTCGAAGCGGAAACTGCGAAGGCACATAGAAAGATCTAGGCTTTCATTCCCATCTTTTTGTGACTCAATGATTACGCGATTCATCAAATGCTCCATCAGTAGTACATTAAGCGGTCCATGCAATAGACACTCATAGAAAAAAATTGATCATGTTTTTTTTATGATGCTGAGCAATTTTCTAATTGAAATCATGCCTTTAAACAGTTTAAGGTTCCAATTAGAAAATTGCTCAGCATCATTAAAAAACACTAAATCAACAAATTGCAGAACAATAGAAGGCACGCGCAGCATTTTACGCTTTCTGAGAAACCGCGCAAATTCGACGGGTTTTTAAGTTTTGGTTTGCTATCGGAGTGATTCTCGGAACAGACGGCACCGCGCCCCGCGCGGAAAAATAGTGCAACCAGCCTCTGCTGCGTCGCTCGAGGACAGCGCAGCAGAGGTTGGTTGCACTATTTCTCCACGGGACGCGGTGCCGTCGGGGCCAAGATGCGCTCCGATAGCAAACCGAAACTTAAAAAACCCGTCGAATTTGCGCGGTTTTTCAGAAAGCCATAAAATTCCGTACGTGCCTTCAATCGTTCTACAATTTGTTGCTTTAGGGGTTTTCGATGATGCTGTTAATTTTTTTAAGTTGAAACCATGCCATTAAACACAATATTAAAAAAAGTTAATTACGCAAAAAATTAACAATCTAATTATCCCGGACTTTAATAATTTTTCTAAATAGGCCCCTGGCCCAGGACCAACCGACAAGCCTTTTTTTGTTGCGACGCGTAGTTTTCGCAATATTGAATTTGTCCACCTTTCGTGAAACGCACTATATACACAGTATATACATATAACGCAGTGTTTTGCGAGGATATAAACCCCTCCCCCCCCCCCCATTAAAAAAAATGCAGATAAAAAGCAACACTTACTGTTCTAGGTTTCGTAGCGCGTTCTTAAGCAATTGTTTTCACGTAATAAACTGAAATAGGTCATGTAGGCTGTTAAAGATATCAGGTACATAATATGCCCGTTGAGCAGTTTTTCTGGTACCACCAGGATAGCTCTGCTGTAAGATAGGGCACCCTCAGTGTTGCCGGTAACGCGTTACAAATAATGGCGTTATCGGTAACGCGTTAGTTTTCTTGGTAAGGTAGTAACGGAATCGTTACTTTTTCAAGAGAGTAATGGGTAACGTATTTGCGCTACTTATTTCTAGTGACGGGTAACTTAGCTACGTTACTCGGCGGTACATCTTCCCAAGGCAAGAGAAAAAGTCCACTTAGATGTTTGTCCGTGTTTCTATATACTTCGTTTTACCTTCAGTCCATACGCAGCCGACGCTGCGAGCTGATGGGACCAATCAGACAGCGTAAGAAGAGCACCATCATGGTGATCCTCATGATTCTGTACTTGTTCCAAATATTATGTAAGCCAATAGTGGCAACTTCCGCGGAGCGCGAGCGAAAAGTGATCGCAGCGCCCCTGGTGAGCTCGGAGTTTCCGCAAGCAGACGAATTCTCCCCAACGTATTGATTTTGCTTAGCTCCGTGCAAAAAAACCAATGAAAAAAAGAAAAAAAAAAGATTGTCACGGGTATTTCCTGCTTTGAATGCTAAAAATAGGTGTTACCTTATGACGGAAGGACGTTTTCTTCGTGTGGTAAAGATGTTACAGCTTTCAGGGAGTAACCTGTGTAAGCCAGGCAAAACACGAATGTACCTTCGCCCTGTTTCTTGAAAAAGGGCAATGTACAAACATTTCAAAATATAGCTACGTTTTAACTTTGCTGTTCTTATGGATCAATTCGTTTTGTTGTTGCAATTCACATTTCTTATGAGTGTATTGCTTAAAGGGGCCCTGCAATCATATTTAAGCGTCTACCTTTTTTGGGGTTTCCACGTCACTTGGGGTTGGGGCAGGCAAGCGGGCACGGAGAGAGTAACTAAATATCAGTGCGTCATATTTTAACCGGACGACGCGGAAACCTCCTCCACCGACGAGGGCGACTCGAGGTACCGAAAGCGCGCAGAATGTGACGACTTTGATCCTGCGCTTACTGGTGGCCAGAGCCGCTAAAAGCTTCTTTTAGTCGAAATACAAAATATGAGTAGCGCGAACCATTTCAATTATTTATAAAAGTAGTTTTTGTTCAATATTTTAGATCAGAAAAGAAACGAATGCAGTGTGGGCATGGAAGCTCTGCAGCCATGAAGTTGCTCATGTTTTGCGTCCTCCCGCAGTTCCTGAGCGTGCCGGCGCGTGGGTCCCCAATGACGGCGCGGTTTTCTTCCGGCATCCGGACGACAATCTTCAACCTGCCAATCACTCGTCGACAGCACCGTCCTGTCCTGGTATCAAGTTCATCGAGAACCTCGTTCACACCACGTCATCAGCAGGGACATCGACAGCGGCAGCTATAAAGGAGCTCCCCTTGCGACAGCGCGCCAGTGGGCATGGAAGCTCTGCAGCCATGAAGTTGCTCATGTTTTTCGTCCTCCCGCAGGTTAGTAAACAAAAACCTTGCCATTGTTTTAAATCAGACAATGTTTGCCTTGTTATGCTTCCATGCCCCGAAGCCTGTATTGAGTCTTTTAGAGTTCTGCTGCTGTTGTTGTCTGGTGATGTTGAGCGGAACCCAGGTCCCATGTCAAAACCCCAAGAAGAACAATTACTTAGCTTACAAGAAACAGTCGATAAACTTAAAAACAGTCATGCTATACTTCAACAAGAAGTAAACCTTCTAAAAGAAAAACAAAAACAAAGTGAACAGACAGTTTCAACACTTGAAGAGCGACTTAACAAACTCGCGAGTGAACTCGACGCACTAAAGCAGAAGGATACTAGTAGCGCCGCGACTACTGAACCCCAGCTTACTGCTGCCTTAAACGAACTCTCTCAGCTAAAAACACGTTGCGATGATGCAGAGGGCAGATCCCGTCGCTGTAATCTTTTATTTTTTGGCATCACCGACGCAGACAAGGAAACGTGGGCTCAGTCAGAGTGCTTGGTCACTAGCTTGTGCTCCGAAAAACTAAACGTGCAAGTTGAATCATCTAGGATTGAAAGGGCGCATCGCCTAGGAGCATTCGACCCTCAGAAATGTCGCCCAATAATAGTAAAGTTTTCTTCGTTTAAAGATAAAGATAGCGTTCTTTCATCAGCCCTTACATCGTCCTTATTAATCGTAGAAAAGGCCTGTGGCGAGATTTGTACTTTTGGCAAAGTCGTGTGTTAAAGTCTCTATAGACCGACACGCTGTTTACAAACAAGCCGGCGTTTGCCCACACCTGGTGTGGGCACTGCGCATGCGCAGAAAGCAGGTTCGCGTGAACTGAAGCGTCTGCGCATGGGCAGTACCGTCAACAGCGCCACCGCAGCTGCGTGACGTCAGGGCCGCGTGTTGGTCTATAGACCAAGACAGCGCTCTGGATCTTTTTCTTTTCTTTTATTTTGATCCATTCTCTCCTGCGTGCGCCTACCCTGGAAACATTAAAGTTAATAAAGCTTGTGGGTATAAAAAACTCTCTGTCGATTTTCTGTTAAACCAGTCAGTGGCAGCGGGTTCCCTTCTTTTTAGAGGCACCGCGGAAACACCTGACGTCGGCGGAGAAGCGGCTGCCGTGCTGAAGACCTGCAGCGCGTGTAGCATGCAGTTTACGCGCGACGCAG